>NC_072795.1:29480104-29792083 GCF_028583425.1 Eublepharis macularius | reverse complement strand
TAAATTGGGCTTAGATTGGGGTTTCCAGGGCAACAGCAGGAGTTCAGACAGAGTTCAGGCAGTCCCTGCCTCAGATTGCCAAGGAAATTGATTGCAGGTGCCAGATCGTCTGGCTTGACGAACAGCAACAAATGAGGCTTGCAAAGACCACCTGTTTGTTTAGAATGGGGCCTCACAGAACAGCTTGTTCACAAACAGCTGATTGGGCTGTTCGTGGCTTTTTTTATTTATTTATTTTTATTTTTTATTTTATCGTATTTATATTCCGCCCTCCCTGCAAGCAGGCTCAGGGCAAATAACAACATTAAAACATTTAAAACATTTCATATAAAACATTTAAAAGCATTGTACAAAGATATTAAAATAGCAGCAATCTTTAGTTCGTTTTGCTGTTCATGCCCATCTCTACTCACAAGTGAGTGTGTATTATTGACTAAACAAAACAAGATATTCATAATTGATTTTCCATTACACAGTGTGTGGGTGCTGATGTGCAGGTGTAAAGTACCTTCAAGTAACAACCAACTTATGGCAACCCCAGCAAGGGGCTTTCAAGGCAAGTGAGAAGCAGAGGTGGTTTGCCAGTGCCTTCCTCTGCAGTCTTCCTTGGTGGTCGCCCATCCAAGTACTGAGCCTGCTTAGCTTCTGAGATCATCTGAAGAGATCAGGCTATACCATGCTGCCTTCCCTCGCTGCTATTACACATAGCTTTCCCTTACACAATTTTCACACAGCCCACATAAATGCATCTAGGCTTTTAACGCATGGAGTGTTAGTAGTTCAAAACTATTGGACTTAAAAAATAACTGTCCTTATTCAACTGATATATATTTGAAGATAACCGTTCATAAACACATGGGCTTGGCAACAAAGAGGCAGTATTTGTTTACAGGGAAATCACCCCGAGAATGAGTTGGGCGTGTTGTGAGGGATTTCTTTCGGGTATTTCTTGTTCAGGAGATGAGTTAGTCTCTGGTATGAATAAGACTCTTCTTTTTGGCTGTCGTACTTTTGAAGAATGGCCTACCTCAAGAGGTGTTGATTAGGTTTTCCCCTGCTGAGGTTCAGGAAATTATGTAAAGTACTATTTTATGGCAACTGCATTTGGGAAAGATGTGGAAGGATCATGAAATGGCTTGGAATAAAGGAAGCTATTTTTAAGCTTAATTTTTTAGTTTATTTGGTCGTGGCTATAGTTCATTTTAATTTTATTGAGGGTTTTTTGAGTAATTTTGTATGTTTTTAATGATGCATCTTTAGTAAAGGAATACAAGATTTGATTGTTTGAAATAAATAAAAAAGAATGTGGTGTGACCTTAAGAGGAAGTACGTTTTTCGAAAGCTTGTGAAATGTTTTAGCGCTTGCCTACATTCTGGTTCAGTCACTCATCAGTTGCTGTTTTATATCAACTGCGACTTGTCCTTCTATTCTTTGAACTGGTTCCCTGGCCTAGCTAAACGTAGGAAATGCACATTATGTGGGTGTCAGGAAGCAGCTGTTACCAGGAGACTAACATTTGTTAAGTAAATCACAGATTGAGAAAGAGTATTTGTTACTAAAATCATGACTCAGCCCACACAGTTGAAGGAAGTTTGATCTCTGCATGAAGGAGTTTTAGCAAAAGACTATGTCATATGACATATATAGCCATATGACTATTGTAAGAGTGCAGTCTTAAGAACACTTTCTTGAGCAGGATTCTGAGTAGACCTGCTTAGGATTGAGGTGTAAAACACAGATGACTTGAAGATAAACAACCACCTCCTAGGGCAGATGAGATTCATTTTTAACATCTCATATTTAATATTATAATTACAAGACAATGAAGAACATCCTTTGGGATAGAATGCTTCTGACGAGGGTTGCCAGCACCCTGCTCCCCCTCTCATCTGGCTGGTGGAAAGAAGGGAGTAGGGAGGCAGGCAATCTCTAGGAAATTGGCTCTGCTGCCTGCCAGTGCTTGGAGCAGCAGCTGGAGAACAGTAAATAAAAAAAGGCTTTGGCCTAGTCACTGGCACATCTAGGGTTACTGGTCTCCTGGTGGGAGTGGGGGTGTCCCCTGCTCTCAGCCCCCTCCCCCTTCCACCACTCACCTGGCCCATGGGGGGAAAGGCATAGGAATGGGCGTCCTAGAACATGCTCCCAGCATGGCATAATGACATCACTCCCAGGAGTGACATCATTGCGCAGGCCCTAGGAATGCTCCTGGGCTCCATGCTGGGCCAATTCAGCCCCTTTGGGGGCCCAAATCAGCCTGTTGCAAAGCCCTGGAGCACTCTGGGAAATGACATCACTCGCAGTGAAATCATTGTGCAATGCCAGGAGCACATCCCAGGACATCTGAAAAGGTGAGGGCCACCCCACACACACACACACCAGGAGGGTAAAGAGACCTGGAAACCCCAGGTACCTTACTGCCGGTATAACTCACAAGAGACAATGGGTAGCTCTAAGAATCGCCTGAAACTCCATGGTACCACAGAGTTTTACCACAGAGTTCTATGATTCCTAGAGCTATCCATTGTCACTTCTGGATTACAGCTGGACACTAACTATGCCAGAGCATTATTTTTATTTCTTTTTCTCCCACTGTACACCCCCTACAGCTGTTGTTCAGCGGTGAAAGGGAAAGAGGGACTGCCTAGTTGGGAAAGCGGGCTGGATGATTGTTATTACTTTGGTGTTCTGCATTGACACAATGTGAGAGAGATGGTTAGTAGGGGCAGGGAGAGCAGCAAGCAGCATGGGGATGGAGTTGTGTTGGGAGGACTAGGGTTGCCAGCTCCAGGTTGGGAAATTCCTGGAGGTTATGGGGGTGTAGCTTGGAGAGGGTGTTGTTTGGGGAAGGGAGGGTCCTCAGTAGGATGTAATTCCATAGAGTCCACACTCCAAAGCAGCCATTTTCTTCAGGGGAAATGATTTGTGTCTCCTGGAGATCAGTTGTAATTCCAGGAGATCTCCAAACACCATCTGGAGGTTGGCAATCCTGGTTGGGATTATATCCCACACATAAACACCTCCACCCCACTCCCTGCTGTCACATTTTGGTCATTCTTGGCAAGAATAAGGTCATCCAGCATTGTTTACAACTGTGGCCAACCTCTGGAAAGTCAGGGTGGGGCTTGAGACCAACTGACTTTATTCTTGAAAACCCCTCAAGGAGTGATCTAGCCCAACCACACCAGCAGGACTGACGTATTCTGAAGCTTCCAGGGAAACCAGTACTATCACTTAAGGGCTGCTTGTTCCATTGTCAAATTACTCTCACCCTTAAGAGTCATTTCCTGCCTTCCATCTGTTGAACTTTCTTGGAAAGCTTGACTTAGTATCAGTCGAGGTCTCAGAAAAGGGCATCACCGAGAAAACTTTAATGGGAAGATACAAAGGCTAGGAAGTTTGGCTTCCTTGATTCTCCAAGTATGAGGCTGAGGGAATTTCCCTTCCTCATTACAATAAAACAAATTCAAACTTGCATGCAGGATACTTTCACTACTGAAAACACAAAGTGTCCAGTAGAAAAGACCAAGAATCCAGTAGCACCTATAAAACTAACAAAATTTGTGGTAGGGTATGAGTTTTTGTGAGTCACAGCTCACTTCTTCAAAGTGTCCAGTGCTTATACATAAGAATTTTGCCAGAGCCATTTGCTAAGTAGTAAGATCTCCAGTTCTACTCATTCTCGCTAACATGAAAAGTCCCATTCATGAACAATGTAGATTTATAAATTCATATAATCCCTTTATTAATTTGCCAGAGAGTCAATGAAATCCCCAGGACTGGAAGGAAAGATGTATAGGAATGTTCATAATAGAAACAAGAATGCTAGCAATTTCATAGTGATGTTGTTTCAATTTTAAAAAACCCAGTTTCTGAGATAGGTTCTTCCTGGTTGGGATGGCACTGCAGTCTTCTTTTTTCCTTGACTCCTAATGAAATTTGACAGAAACATATCCTTTAAAACTGAAGCCTGGTTTTGCATACAAATAGTGTGAAATATATAAAGAGTGCAAAAGAAATGTTAACTAGGAGCACCGGGAACTAAAATATGTGACAAAGGGCATATCTGTACATCTCTAACTTGGAAAGTTGGACTTGAAAAGAAAATAACCCACAGTTGTGCCTCATGCCCATGGTTTTGTAACAATACTTCCAGACAAGCAATATGGGAACATTGCCAAATCTTGTGCTGGTCATACTAAATGATACATTCCAAATCAGCAAAATCCAAAAGCTGGTTGCATCCCCCCACACCTGTTGTGCCATGTTATGGTTCCAGTTTCAGGGGAAGCCTCCTGTCTGGTTCAGTATTTGAGCTGGCTTAGATGCCTACTACAGTTGGCAGAGTCTCACCTGACATTTTCAACCGCTCATTAAAAAAGCTTCTATTAGCCAGCCAAATTTTGTTTACTTATACTTGTTTGAAAATATTAGGAAATGTGGAAATTCACAAGCGGGGCAATAGCCTGCTGTTTGTCACCAGCATCTAGGATTCAGAGACATTGTCCATGGACATGACATTTGACTACTGCAGTAAAATCTGCCCCAAGCAGACTTTGAAGAGCGAGAGTATAAACCCTCTAAAAAAATTGAATGAGTGACTGAATGTGTGTGTTATGTGCCATCAAGTTGCCTGCAACCTACGGCGACCCTATACATGAAAGACCTCCAAAACATCCAATCATTAACAGACTTGCTCAGATCTTGCAAACTGGAGGACGTGGCTTCTTTTATTGAGTCAAGCCATCTCGTTTTAGGTCTTCCTCTTTTCCTACTGCCTTCTACTTTTCCTGGCATTATTGACTTTTCCAGAGAATCTTTCTTCTCACAATGTGACCAAAGTATGATAGCCTCAGTTTTGTCATGTTAACTTCTAGGGAGGATTCAGGCTTGATTTGATCTATTCCTGTTGCCAAAAGAAAGGAGAAGCCTAAATGGATGACTGAGGAAACTCTTAAAGTTGCTAAAGACAGATGGGAAGCAAAAGGTGATGGAAATAGAGTCAGAATTCTAAATGCAGCTTTTCAGCAATTTACACGCAGAAAGAAATCTATTATAATAACCAGTGCAAAGAAATAGAAGCGTACAACAAAAAAGGAAGAACAAGAAATCTGTTCCACAAGATCCAGGAAACCAAAGGGAAATTCAAGCCACAGCTTGGGATGCTGAAAGATCAACACAGAAATACAGTATCTAATCAGTATAAAATAAAGGAAAGATGGAAACGATACACTGAAGAACTATACAGAAGAGATGGAAGGATGACAGATATTTTTAAAGCAGGGTCCTTTGATGAAGAACCAGAAATCCTAGAAAGTGAAGTAAAAGCTGCACTCAAAGCAATTAGGAGAAACAAAGCACCTGGAGTAGATGGAATACCAATAGAGCTATGTCAAGCTACAGAAATGGAGTCCATCAAAATCTTAACAAGAATATGTCAACAAATATGGAAAACAAAACAATGGCCTACAGACTGGAAATGCTCAGTCTACATTCCAATTCCAAAAAAAAGGGTGCCAAAAAGTGCAGCAACTATCAGACTATTGCGTTAATTTCCCATGCAAGCAAAATGATGCTCAAAATTCTACAGTAAAGACTCTTACCATATATGGAACAAGAAATGCCAGATGTTCAAGATGGATTCAGGAAAGAAAGAGGCACTAGAGATCACATCGCAAATTTACGATGGCTAATGGAATTTCAGAAGAAAATTAGCATGTGTTTCATAGATTACAGCAAAGCTTTTGATTGTGTAGATCATGAAAAGCTATGGATAGTGTTAAAAGAAATGGGGGTGCCACAACATCTGATTGTTTAGATGTGCAACCTGTACTCTGGACAAGAGGCTACTTCATGACAGAATATGGGGAAACAGAATGGTTTCCAATAGGCAAGGGTGTCAGATAAGGATGCATATTATCTTTCTACCTGTTCATCCTCTGTTGGACCAATTCCAGCTGTATGCATGTGAGTGATGGGGGCACTTTAAATTAGGAACTGGAGACTTCTGAAGAATAGTATAGAACTAGTGTGTGGAATGCTGAGACAAACATTTGTAAGAGAAAGAAGAAAAGAGCAAGAGTCCCATAGCACCTATAAGACTAACAAAATAAGAAATTTTTGTTACCCTACCTCAAATATTGTTAGTTTTATGGGTGTTACTGGACTCCTGCTCTTTTCTACTGCTACAGACAGACTAACACGGCTACCCATCTTGATCTATCTCAACAGAAGAGAAAGTTGGTTTCAAGGTACATCGGGGGATGATGAGACTGCAGAAATACTATTAAATGACCGTTTCTTAAAAGTCCACAAAGTCAAATGGACCTGGGAAACAGTAACATTATAAATGGTCTAAAAACACTATAAAAAACAAGTATCTTTTTTTGTCCAAGGTGTCATGATGTCACAGCATCTCTGATTTTTTTAAAAAAAAATAATCATATGAAATTGCCCTGAATTTTCTGATTTAAAAAGTGGTAGAAAGGAAAAGAGAAAAAAGATTGGTGGTACAATATGAGTCAAGCATGGAATAGGGAAGCAGACCTTTGTCTTCATTTATATACATTCACTATCAAACCTGTTAGCTAAAATGTCATTTTATCCAACCACATTTTATTGTTATATTCTCTTGGAATCATAACTACAGCTATAACTTCATGCCTCCAGCCACTCAAAATTCAAGGCTCCATATTTCATCTACCTGTGTTATGAGCTTAATAATAAAATATGAGGGGAATAAGCATAGCCTCAAAATAAATGTGAAAACCAGAGTTATAAGAAAGAGGGGGAAGAAGCAGCAATTTCAGAACAAATAAATTTTAGCTACCAACTTGAATCCCAAATAAGCAATTCCAGGAAGATCTGGGCATCATTCTGATAGTTGCCTGACGGTGAAGGCCATTTGGCAAATGTGGGTGCAGAGATTTCCATAGAGATGGTAATGGTAGAGTACCTGAGAAGTTTAAATAACATAGAACTGCTTTCTCAGAAAACAAGCCCCTTGCCTACAAAGGTCGCAGGAGCAATTATAATGAGAATGTAAATGTATTTGTAGTTTAATCAGGGATATTTGATCAGCTGCCTTACTTGTTCGCTGGTTGTGAACATGGAGATGATTTTTTTGTCAATCGTTCAGATGTCCGAGAAGAGTCTGATCCTGTTTGTCAGGTTACTTTAAGGGTATTTAAATAGTACAGTGCCCTGACCTAGATGGGTTCACGTTGACCCATCTTGTCAGATCTCAGAAGCTAACTAGGATGGTCAGAAGCTAACTAAGGCCGTTTTCACACTGCTTACCGGCCATGGAACATCGCACTGAACATCGCCAGGAAGACGCTGGAATGGCGTCAAAATTGTGCCAGAAAGACACTGTTGTTCCAGGAGCTCGGTGCGATGTTCCGTGGCTGGTAAGCAGTGTGAAAATGGCCTAGGGTTGCTAACAGAGTATAAACAATCAAACCTGACATATTAAACAACACAGAAGCAACACAGTAGGAACATGCTTACTGCAACAGACAGTACACACAGTAGTATAGCCTACTATCCATATCCTAGTGCTATCCGTTCACCAGTGCATCTTGGAACCATTTCCTTGTAGTGTAGCCTGCCTAAAAAAGCCCTCATTAATAATTCAGTTTTGCATAGTTTGCAGAAAGGCAGGGCTGGATCTAGGGGTGGGGGGGCAGGGGGTAGTCTGCCCCTGGCGCCGCCAGGGAGTGGGCTCCAGAAGCAGCTCCCAGAGCGTGCAGGCGGCAACATGGGCAGTCGCACTGCCTTTTGCTTGCCCTGCAGGACAGGGGGCGGCCGGCTTGCCGGCCGGCCCCTGTCCCGCAAGGCAGGCGCATGGCGCGGGCAGCCTCACAGCCCCCCGCACTGGCTTTTTCTTGCTCCGCAGGACAGAGGGCGCGCGGCAAGCCGGTCGCCCCCTGTCCCACGGGGCAGGCGAAAGACAGCGTGGGGGCTGCAAAGCCGACCGCGCCATTCGCTTCTGAAGTGAATGGAGCAGGTGGCTTCCCAGCCCCCCGCGCTGCTTCCGGCGCGTGATGTGATGACATCATCAAAATGACATCATTACGCCGCGCGCACGAGGGTCGGCAAGCGTTGCCCCGGGTGCCGGGAGCTCTAGATCCGGCCCTGCAGAAAGGTAGGACAGTGAGAGCCCTCCTAACCTCATCAGGCAGGCAGGCCATTCCATAAGGTGGGAGCCTCAACAGAGAATGAGCATGTATGGGCAGTTATTGATTTTTGCTATCTGCAGGGAGGAACCTGCTGAATGTCTTGTTCAGATGAACAAAGCTGCTGTGGCAAAGCATAGGGTGTGGTTCTGAAGGTGTGAGAGACCACGGACATGAAAAGCTTTGTATGTGATAACCAAAACCTTGAATTGAGCCCAGTAGCTGGTGGGTAAGAGTAACCAATGGAGTGACAGTAGAATGGGAATAATATGCATGCTCCACTTAGCTCCTAATAATAACTGAGCTGCAGCATTCTGCACCAACTGAAATCTCTATGCGGCTGTATGTTTCTAGTGGCCAACAGTGGTTATCATCACTCCCTTCTCAATTTCAATTTGAATTCCCTTCTCTGTTCAATTTGTTTGCAAAGGTGTAGCCATGATAGTATGTTGTAGCAAAATAAAACAAAAGCCCAGCGGCACCTTAAAGATGCCTAACTAAACACTATCAGTGTTTATTTCAATCAGAGCTTTCATGAAAGCTCATATTGAAATAAATGATGTTAGTCTTTAAGGTGCCACTGGATTTTTGTTTTATTCTATGCAGCTTGTGACCCACTAAGGCAACCAGGTAGGCACCCTAATAGCCCAGGCTAGCCCAGTCCTATCAGAGCTCAGAAGCTAGTAAGCACAGTTGGTACTTGGATGGGAAGGAAGACTGGGGCTACTATGCAAAGAAGAGCAATGGCCAACCACCTCTGCTCATCTCTTGCCCCGAAAACCCCAGGAGGTGGAACTTCATGGGGCGGCCATGAGTCAGTTGCAACTCAACAACACTCTTTACCTTAAGGTAAACGGGGGCTGTGCATTATGGCTTGCAAGATGCTTGGCAATCTCCCATTTTTGCAGTTCCATGCAGGCACTAAAAAGTAGCCCCAAAACAGTTACTAAGCCCACAGCAGACCTCAGGGCATCCTCAGAGGAAGTGAACCTCTGCCTCTCTGTATGAGTCACTGCATTGAGCTTCCTTCTATCTCACCTGCAAGCACATCAAGAACATCTCATTCGGAAATGTCTAGGTCTCTTAAAAGCAAAGCTCCTCACATAAAATATTAAAGTGCACCTCCAATTTTAATTTAGAAAGAAAAAGGGAGGGGAAAAGTGTGCTTCAGGTATCAGAAGTTTGAGCAAGATTGTGGCCTAGCCTCAGGCAGACTGCAGTTTGCTGACATTGGTTAAGCCTTTTTTTCCCCCTGTGACAGAGCTCAATTTCTTACACAGTGGCTTGGAGAAAGATTTCTGCTTTGTGACGAGATGAAATGATTCCACCTTTTCCTTCTTCTTAGCTAAAGAGAAAACGGGCACATGTTAAATTTCTTTGGGCAAGACAGAGAAATTCTGAGTCAGGAGGAGCAGACGTGTGCTTGTGGTACAGTAGAAGAATCTCACTTCTCTCAAATGAGAAGCAAGAGAGATGACAGACATTTCTCAAGGCTTACTCTCTACACGTACAGAAATTCAACTGATGTAAATGCAATGTTAAGAGAGAAACACACACAGGTCAAATACTATATTCTTCTGGCAATTTTAATTTAGGAACATCATGCTAGTAAATGACTTATAAATAAATTATCTTTGTTTCTGTTTCATAAAAGAGGCAGAAATCAAGAAGTAAAGCATCCTTTGAATTGCACTACTTCAGGTTACAGTGATGGGAAGAGGCATAACATAGCTGTATTACAAACTTCCTCCAAATTCAAAACTAGCCTACAAACAGCCAAGCTACAAGTGACGAATTACACTTGCCTGGCAAGTGAACAGACTCACGTGTATTCCTCCCTGTTCACTTGCCATTCACTTGCTCTCCACTTGAGAGAGCAAGTGAATGGCAAGTGAACAGGGAGGAATACACGTGAGTCTGTTCACTTGCCAGGCAAGTGTCATTTGCCACTTGTAGCTTGGCTCTAATTCATCCTAGCCTTTCCCCCTGTCTGCTGTCCCACTGTGCAAAAAGAAACCCTCCCTGCCTCAGTCTAAAAGCATTTGGAAATTCACTGTGCCTTCCGGTTAATCATAGCAGGAGCATTTTCTAAGGAAGGCAGAGGTGGGCCGCCTCATCATGTTTTGGACCATATGTGATCGTTCCTCAAGTGTATTTGTGATTCTGGCCAGCTCACTGGGTTGGATTGTGTGACTCTCTTCCTCTAAGTTTTCCTCCAACAGAGATAGATTTTCTCCATTGGAGGAAGCTCTTCTCTGTCAGCAACAGTTGTTTTCTGTTGGAGACAGTATTGCTGTGTTGCAAGAAGACTCAAAGGCAAACTATACATTTGGGTTCCCAACAGAATATTCCACCGTTGAACAGCAAAAATGGGGAACTACCCCCCCCCCCCCACAGCATTGTTTCAGTGCAGGAAAATGGCTTGGAGGGAAGACAGAAACCTTTCCTTCCTCCCACCCATGGCCGAGTTGTAAGCCCACTTGGTTTCTCCTTTATTTTTTAAAAAAAACGGTATGGATGTAGTGAACCTGATTGGGGTCCAGGGAAACCAGTATGGCTGCCTTGTGGATGGGAAAACCCAAACTTTCCCACTCACATAGCAGCCATCCAGGTTTGTTGCAGCACAACTTTTGTTTGTAGCAACACAGGTTTAAGAAAGATAGAAGAGGAGCCAAGGAACTCCAGGAGGTACAAAAATGTATCATGACGTTATGGGGAAAAAACCATCTTCCCAACAGCATCAAATCCACAGCAAATAACCCATGTTGAAATTTATTACTATTTATTTATTATTTATTTTAAACATTCGTATGCCACTTTTCTATCCAAATAGGGCCCCCAAGGTGGCAAACATTTAAAACATTTAAAACATTTTAAACAATGTAAATTTCAAACAAAATTTAAAATATTATTAAAATAATTCTGAAAACACACACAATTCTATAAAACACACACACAAGCACAAAACACCAAGAACAGGGAGGAGGGCCCATTGAGGGTATGTCTAATTAAACAAAAAATGGCCTTACCCAAGGAAATCTTATCCCATCTCAACAGCATTTTCCCAATAGGTGAGATTCATTCTTTTTAGGAATGCCTTTGGAGACTAGATGGAAGATGTGTTTTGGTGTTTATTTACTGCTAGTAACCAGCTGGGGTCCACAAGGAATCACAGAGGTCTGAAGAACAATTTCAAATCTCTACCTTGTAGGATTCCTTAAGGCTTCAAAGGACCTGATTTCCCCATCTCCCTGTTTTCTGGAAGAATTAGTGTGGTAAATCTTGTTTTGTTTTTCCTTTAACTGACTCTCAGAAGCTGCCAACATTCCGTGTCTTCTTGGGATGCCGGGCTGCTGCCTGGCACTCTCTTGAGCTTTGAGCATGACATCACGTGATGCACTAGGGTTACCAGTCCCCAGGTGGAAGTGGGGGATCCCCCGCTCCCAGCCTCCACCCCTGCCACCACTTACCTGGCTGGCGGGGGGCAGGAAGCACAGGGAATGGGCACAGGAGCTCTGGAGTGTGCTCCTGCATGTCACACCAGCAATGATGTCATTCCCAGTGCAACAAAGAAAGGAAGGCCCCCATTGGGGGCTGATTTTCAGCAAATCAACCCGCACGGGGGCCTTTCCTTCCTTGTCATGTTGGGATTGACAGCATTCCCAGCACAACAAGGAAGAACTCCAGAGGTAAATTTCTCCTCCTGCATCTCCACACAACCCCCCCATTCCCCGGGCTGGTCTTCAGGGGGGCCTGGCAACCCTATGATGCATTGATGTCACATCCATATGGAAACGCTATGATATTACAATAGAGTTTCCAGAGCATCAGCTAACATGCTAATATCACATCTGGACATGAAAAACTGGATGTGGAATTGATGCATTGAGTGAAGTCTTTTCTGCCCCACCTCCCATTCTCCCACCAGCCTGGACACAAGGGCAGAAGTAAGGGCCCAGCGCACAGGATATTACCCACCTGAAATGGGCAAATGGTATACCTAATGCCTTCTGGGTAGGGTTGTCAGGTCCCCTTACCCTCCCAGCTGGGGAAGGGGGGACCCAGCACTCAACTTATGAAGGTCCTCATGCAGACACAAGGCATGTGTTCTTCCAGTGCGGTGTGATGACATCACTTCTGGGAGTGTCATCATCGTGTAGGTCCTGGGGTTATGGTGTAGCCCATTTGGGGTTAGAGTTACCAGACCCCTGTGGGAGTGGAAGATCCAGCACTCCCAGCCTCTGCGCCCCACCCCCATTCACCTGGTTGGAGGGAGAAGCATGGGGAATGAGCCCAGGAGCTTTGGAGTGCGCTACATGCTCCGGAGCTCTTCCTAACCACACCAGTGCAACAAGGAAGAGCTCAAGAGCACACATGCAAAGCACACGAGAGGTAAGTCCCCCCTGCTCACTCCCCCACCCCACCCCATCCACCAGGTTGGGCTCTAGGGGTCACGGCAACCCTATTTGGAGCTTAAATCAGCCTGCATGGGAGCACTCCCAGGTTCTGTGTGATGACATCACTCCTGGGAATGATGTCATCACACCTTGCTGGAAGCATGCTCCAGGAGACCCGTTCCCCCGCATTTTACCCTCACTGGCCAGGTGAGTGGTGGCAGGGGGCAGAGCCTGGGAGTGGGAGGATCACCCGTTCCCACAAGGGGACCAGTAGGGGACCAACTTCTGGGGCATGCTCATTCTTTTTCATGTCAATTTAAGGGTTTTTCCCTCCTTCTTGTGAATTTACAGAATTGTATTTTTCTGCATATTTGGAGAATTCCCCGAGTCTTATCTTTGGATGGCACAATTTGGCTGCTTTCATGATCATAAGTCAACCCAGCCACTATACTCATAGGAATGATTAATGACTAATTTGGAATGCTGCTGGATTTTTGATGCATTTTTATTATGCTGGATTTGGAATTTTAGATCCGATGGGCATTTTCCTTGGCTTTTATACAAAATAATTTGATGTTATGTTAAACTTAATCTTTGTTGTGAGTCTGGATGGGAATTTGGTGCCAAATAGACAGCAGAATACATATATTAAACACATGAGTTCCTTACAGTGAGCCAATGCCAACTTTATTACAGAGGCTGACCATATGGATTTGAAATGGTTTCCATCCCACAGTAGTTGCCTGAAAAAACAGTGGCTTCAAGAAACTGCCAGTCTAGTTCTTTAGTGTGGCTGAGATAGAAGGAAACCTTGAGTGAATAAGGTTTGCTTCCCTGGAAAATTGAGGAAATGGCACATAGGAGAGATATCTTTTAATTATTTCTGTGCTGCCTTTCCACTCAAATAAGGTTCCCGATGCAGCAAACATCAAAATATTAAAACATTCCAGCATTTTAACATTAGAACATTTAAAATAATTCAATAAAAATATATAACCACAGAGAACATCAAAATAAGGGAGGAGGACCAAGAATAGTTATTGGAGGCATGCCAAATAAAGATGGGAGTTATTATCTCCCAATGCAAGATTTTTCTGTTGTACCAATCCCAAATGTCATTTTAAACTCCCCTCACCTACTAGCCCCACAACATGCCAACTACTACTTGAGTTGTTTCCAAAACTTCAGCCAACCTTGACAATGCATAGCTGATTCTGATGCCTTGTAACAGACATTAATTTCAAATTACTTTACTGACCTCAGTAGTGTTAGATCAGGACACAAAGGACGATCACGTGAAACCAGAACCAGACCCCATACATGACTTTATATCAGTATCAAAACCAAACCAAATACAGTTCTTTCTCTGTGATTGATGCATAATTGGAACTCTCTGAGAGACTTTCATTTCAGCATCATACATCTAACTCCCTGTTATAACCACAAAGTGGTTTTCTCTCAGGAAATGAGATGTGTAGCTGTTTCCCCAATCCTCCAAAGACTATTCTTAATGCACATTCTGAATGCATGACTTTTTATGAGTACATTATGCATTAATCATGTAGTGAGTGTCTCCAGCTATTTGCCATGTTCTTACATGGCTGGACTTTTTAAGGCACTAAAGGTGCAATCTTAAGCAAACTTACACCCTTCTAAGACCATTGAAGTCAATGAACTTAGAAGTCTGTTACTCTACTTAGGATTTTACCGTAACTTCATTCTCTGCCATTGTAGTACTAAATATAGGTCAGGTTCCACAACATGTTTATTTACAGGTCCGGGGCAAGTCTGACACCACAAACAGAGTTACCCCTGTTTACGTTTATTGAAGTCAGTGGCCTTAGAAGAGGGCAACTCTGTTTAGAACTGCACTGAGAACCTCTATTATCACCGTCCACATTGCGGACATTTAGTTGCCCTAAAATCAACCTCAGAAAGGGCAGTTCATCCTTACTTTCACCCAAGGAAATTCTGCAAACTGGTCATCCTATGAAGATAGTCAATAAACACAGGTAAAGAACTCTGCCTTTTCATATGAAATTACTTTGCCTGGATTGTACAGATAACTCCAAGGGCACACAGTCTGGGTGCTTCCTGGAAAAGTCTAAGGGGTAGTGTCTTTCCATTGTGCTGACTATAGAATCATAGAATCATAGGGTTGGAAGGGACCTCTAGGGTCATCTAGTCCAACCCCCTGCACAATGCAGGAAATTCACAACTATCTCCCCTCCCCACACCCCCAGTGACCCCTGCTCCATGCTCAGAAGGTGGCAAAATGCTGTCAGGATTCCTAGACAAGCTGGCCTGGGGAAAATTGCTATCTGATCCCAAGGTGACAATCGGCCTTACCCTGGACATGTAAGAAGGGGACACGAGAACTAAGCATTGATGTAACCCTTCCTGCCCTCCCTCTCATGATCTGCTTAGGTTCACAGAATAAACATAGCTGTCAGATGGCCATCTATCCTCTGTTTAAAAACCTCCAAAGAAGGAGAGCCCACCACCTCCCGAGGAGGACTGTTCCGCTGAGGGACTGCTCTAACTCTCAGGAAATTCTTCCTGATGTTTAGCCGACAAAAGGAAACCGACGTTAGGAATAAACTATATTCTCTGTTCCACCAGGAGTGCTTACTAGTTTACCGTCATGGTCTTCTTTTTCCATAGTAAGTGGCTGTTCTATGTATCCTTTACACAAAGTGAAACTAACCATGACATCCAGTGAAAGGTTCCATCAAAGCATCAGTTCCACAAAGCTTCCCTCCCCACAACACTAACACTTGGCTTTTTGTTATTTAGGCTGTTGCTGTCATCATATTCTTTTGTTAAAAGATAGCAAGACTCTTTTTTTTTGTTACCAAGTGTCACTGTGGATTAAAACTACAAGAGAGAAGGCATATACCTGAACTGGCAGAGATTTAATAATTGAAACAGATGACATGAAAATACTTTCTGGAGTGGGTGTTTCAGCATGATGTTGGTTAGAATGCTACCTACATTTTATGTTTTCCAGTCCTCAATTTCTGTATCACATAGGCTATACTAGCGAGACTACAATAATGTGCAAAATTTTATGATGCGGTAGCACTTCACATTTTACCCAGGTGTACATCTATGATAAACTCATGGATTAATAGTTAGTTACAAATTTGGATTTACAAAATGGGTTAAAAGCTCATTGTGCTCTTTTAGCTGGTCCTAAGAAAAAATAGCTGTTTCACAGGAAGGAAGGAATGTGTATGAGAATAATATTGAATTCTGATATTCCTTTGTTGAAAGGAAACAATTGAGGCAGATACGCTTCATACATTTTTTTAAAGTAATAGTTTTTTGTTTATATGGCTCTCGTGTTTTTTTTTTTCATATTTCAAATAGAGGGAATTAGGGGAAACCCAGCAAAGTTAATTTTCCATTACAGTCTCACTTTCATATCCTACCCTTCCTCTAAAGATCCCAGAATGACAAAAAAATTATTGTAGCTTCCTAACAACCAGGTATAGAAGATTAGGCAGAAAGATAGCAATTGGTGCAGGCCAAGTTAAGATTTAACCCTGGGCCTGTCCAAATCCAAGTATAATGTTTTATCTACTGTGATCCACAGGATCTCTGCAACAAACTATACCAAAAATAATAGTTATTTTGTGTACACATTGTGTGATATATTGTCCTTTTGCACTATTATGTCACAAGACTTTAGTAACCATTGTCGAGGAAGGAAGCATGAAGAGTTTCCTTCTGACAGGCCTTGCTTATACCATGAAGTTTCAAAATGACTCACCATGCCATTCTAAGCAGAGTAGAATTGTGTTTAGAATTGTGTAACTAGAATGTTAACTATGCATTGAGGCTTAATCTGGGTACTATGTCACATGGGGCTTATAGTGTAAAAAACTGCATGCTCCTTTATATTGCAAATGTCTCTCTTCTGCGTGCCGAGTGATCAAAGATTCAGACAAGATTCAAACACCATGTGTGAAAATGCACTTAACCTTCATTGGAGACAGGATGGAGTAATTGTTATTTATGCCAGCTATGCTGCAGTAAATAAATGTACTTAATGGTCTTTACTAGAGGTGGGCATGAACTGAAATACGAACCAAAGTTTGTCACAGACCAGGCCAGTTTGTAGTTTGCGAACCGGTGGTTCATGGGAGCTCATTTCTCACGAACCGTGACGAATTTTAGCCCAGTTTGTTTGGTTCATATTTCGGTTCATCACTGCAGACAGCCTGGTGCCGATCAATCAGTTTCCTAAACAAAAGGGGGGATGGGCTCTCTGCAGACATTCTACTGACCCAGATGTGAAGAACTTCAGTGTATAGTGGAACTGTGGAAAGGGAACAGTGGAAAGGGAAGAACTTCACAGTTCACATTAGCTTCATGCCTCTCTAGCACTACTAACAGCACACAGTTCAGCTGTTATTATTATTATGTAGTTTTTATATAATTTGTGTAGTTTGAACAACTTTAGACTTTTCTGGGTAGTTAAGGAAAGGCTAACAAGCCTGAGAGTTTCTAGTACAGAAAAAATACAAGAAGTTCCTCCTCCTTGTGGCCTACCTATTTTATTGTCTTTTAGGCAATAAAATAGGTATCTTTTACCTAGGTTTATTAATCATTCCAGCTTTTTTACTAGTCTGTTCGAGTTTGAATTTTCTTTGTTTAAACTATAAACTACACACCATAACATAATAAACAATAAACTAGTCCATTCTGAGCTCTATAAAAGTGTCTATTTTATGGATACTTTTATGCTGCATGTGTCCCATGGCTTGTTTTATTAGTTTGTTGTTTCTATATCATTAACGTATTATTTTAATTTTAAGCTGCCTGAAGCTAATGAAGCAACATAGACATCTCCTAAATAAATGAAAATTGTCATGATCTACTAGCTCTTCTGAATTTCCAGCAATTTTTTAAAAGTAAGTCTCTAGCCCTTTTCATTGCAAAGATATAAGGGGGAAAGTGAACCTCCAATGGTATGGCAGAAAAATGACAGTTATGGAAGACTGAGACAAGGAAAATGCAGCCAAAACTGCTATGCGGATATTTTGTTTCCAATATGAATGCAGAGGCATTTGAAGATATAATGCACATTACATGGAGAATTCTCTCTGTGGAAGCAGTCAGGGCCGGATCGACAGGGGGGCTGGGGAAGTAGTCTGCCCCCGGCGCTGCAAAATAGGGGGCGCCAGACACAGCTGCCAGCCCTGGGAGCGCGGGGGTGGCAGGACAGGGGGCGCACTTGCCATGCGCCCCCTGTCCTGCGGGGCAGGTGAAAGGCAGCACGGGTGGCTGGGAGGCCACCAGTGCCATTTGCCTTCCCCACAGGACAGGGGCGGCTGCCCCTGCGGGACAGGCGAATGGCGCGGGCAGACTCCCAGCCACTCGTGCTGCCGCCACTAGCTCCACAGCGAGCTGGGACAGCCAGCTTGCTGCAGGGTGGCACGCGCCGCCCTGCATGATGACGTCACAGAAGTGCCACCATCACGCAGCGCCGGGAGTGTGCGTACACCGCACGCACAAGTGGCCGGTCTTCAGTTGCCCTGGGCACCGGCAACCGTAGATCCGGCCTTGGAAGCAGTCTCAGTCTCCTTTATTCATTTGCTATGGGAGGTTTGGGCCATAACTGATTCCAGTTTCATAGGGTGCTTGTATTGTTCTTCAGGGCGACTGCTGAATTGATATTAATCTTTTGCGGGCCTGCATATTCTCCTTTATAACTCTACAATCAGAAGTACTGAATACTTACTTGGGGGGGGGAGCTGGGAACAGTACAGTGTTACAACAGATTGTTACACCATTATAATGCTGTAGGGATATATCTATATCCTTTTCTTTAAGCCTGACAAAAGCCCACTGGAGAAGTGGGTGGGAATGGCAGCCACAGACGGCAGAGGCAAGGAAAGGGCAGGGAAAGCTTCCATGTGGAAACTTCATTGCTACTGAAAACACCACTGCATTCATAGTAGCAACTACAGCTTCACAAGACCCAGAGGAGTTAGCCATGTTAGTCTGTAGTTGCAAAATAGTAAAGAGACCAGTAGCACTTAGTCTTCAAGGTGCTACTGGACTCTTTACTATTTTTACAGCTTCACAAGTAGTTGTCTTCATGTAAGAGTGACCCATAGAAGGTAAAGGAGATGGAAATTGTTTTCCTCCTTCAGTGTGGTATAATGGTCACAGTGTCAGACTAGAATATGGGTCACCCAGGTTCAAATCTCCAGTCAGCAATGAAGCACAGGAAATGACTTTGGGCTGGCCACTCTCTCTTTCTTTCTCTCTATCAGGGTAACTCATCTCACAGGGTGGCTGTGAGAATAAAATGGAGGAAGATGTATGCTGCCTGAGCTACTTAGAGGAAGGGTAGGATAAAAATGTACAAAATAAATAAGTTTCTTAGTCTTTTTGAAAGTACAAAAGCATAACAGAAAACTATAGTAATGTTTCCCATTGAGGAAAAACCTGGAAAGTCTTTTCAAATAAAGTATACTCATATCATCTTACAACTAGTTTCACTTCTACTGAGGGAATACTCTCCTCACACAATTATCACCACAGTTTGAGACTCAGTAACTTTGGCCAGAGAGTGGGAAATACACAGGGAAACTGGAAAATGAGAATATTGGACTCTAAGCGAACAACTTTCTACCCATACCACAAGAACTTCATGGGAAACAAGTGTCAAAATCAACAATACAAATCTGGAAATGAAATAGACTGCTTGAGCCAACAGGAACCTGATCCTCTTTCCAATGAAGAGAGGAACAAAACTTAATCAACGGGAATTTGTCTATCTGAAATGACAGAAAGCCATTGCTCTAAAATGTACTGGAAATATTATGCATATGCAATAAATTTCCAGAGGGGAGAATTCAGAAATATGTTCCCTCTTGAATAAATATGACACACACGGCTGTTATTTTTGCACTTGCAGCTCAAAAAATCAGAAATTATTTTATATGTAAATGTCATCAGTTATCAGAGGAAACTCACCTCCTCGTTTGCAGTGGCCATGACAGCCACACAGAGAGCTGTTGCCATGTGGAAGCAGCCATGGTCATGGATTTTGAGGCTGCTAAAGACACCTCTGACTTGACCTGGATGCCTAGGCTAGCCTGATCTCATCAGACCTTGGAAGGGTCAGTGGAAGTTACTACTTGGATGGGACACCACCAAGGAAGACCAGGGTTGCTACACAGAAACCGGCAATGGCAAACCACCTCTGAATGTCCCTTACCTTGAAAAACTTAGCAAAAGGTCGCCATAAGTTGGCTGCGACTTGATAACAATTTACACATACACAAAGACACCTCTACACAATCACATGCAGCAACGTCGTTCAAGATTTCAGCTTCCATACAGTCTTAGGGACATGGCTGGGAAAGAAAGGGATCGCCTCTGCTTATATAGGTGAAAGTTGGGCTATCATTTCTCCAGGGAACACTGGCCGAGGACAAAAGAAGCTACAAATAAATGGCTTTCCCCACATTATCTGCTTCACCTAGCCTCAGTTTGCCTCTGCAATGCCATGCTCAGTTTTTAAACTCTTAGTTTTTCTTAAGTCATACCTGTTTCCTCCTTCCTGATGTAAGAACTACATAAACAAAAACACTTTGCTCATTTTAATATTTCAATATGCCAGGACACAGTACATTACAACTAAGAGGTTTTCAAGTGAGTCTTGCACAGCTTGTCTACTCCAGCCTCAGCCAAAGAAGTCCTAAATATCTAATCCAAGGCTGTTTCCAAATGAGAATTTTCTTCCCGCACAGAAAACAGGAAGATTCCACATTAAGAGGGAACACCTGCATGACGTCAGGCTCATTCCAAGCATTCCAGGGACGTGGCATCCTTTCAAACTAGATTAAAAAATAAACCTCTTTTGATCCGGCTCAAAGGGGAATCTGTGGCACGACTGAAAGGGAGTGTCTGTTTGGACACACCCTCTACTGCCACTACAGGGACGGGGCGAGATAAAGCTCTGCTTTCAAAACGGCACAGAGCAGCACTCTGCTATGCATCATTCCCCCTTTCTGGCCATTTGAAGGGATTTTTACTTCCCTGCTGAGCTATGCAGTCAGGGCCAGCTCATCCATTAGGCACATCTAGGGCACCAGATGCAGAGGGTGCCCAAACCACCCCAGTTGCTTCCCATTGGCCTACAGTGTTGGGGTCTGCCATGACAGGCCACAGTCCCAGGTGGCACCCTCAGCCCCAGGGGGCAACCTGCAGCAACCCTGTTTCTTCAGTTCCTTCCTCCACTAAGGTCATTTCCCATGACTGTTTGCCTCCCAGTCCATCCCTTTTGGGAGATGTGACAACCACAACCCTGGTCCTAGAGAGGGTGTTGTGAGTGGGGACAGCTTCCCTGGGGTGTGAGAGGAAGAGGGCATCAGTGGCACAATGGGAAGGAGGGTGGGCAGCAGCTTGCCTGCAATGTGGGAGGGCAAAGTCGTTCACCTAAGGCACCCCAAATCCCTGTGCAGCCCGTGTATGCTGTAGTGTTATGGTACAGCTCATCAGGGAAAAGGAAATGAGGAGAAGCGGGGTTCCAGGGCAAAGGGGCAGGGAAATCACCATCCCCACTGCAATTTTGCACAGCTACACTTGGGGAAAGGGGAAGAGCAGGCTGGGCAGTGGCAGCAGTGAGCATTGTGGGAACAGTGGTATGGAGGTAACATTCCTGTCCATCTATATAATGCTGTGTTACACCAGGAAATAATAATAACATTCGATTCATATACTGCCCTTCAGGACAACTTAATGCCCACTCAGAGAGGTTTACGAAGTGTGTTATTATTATCCTCATGACAATCACCCTGTGAGGTGGGTGGGGCTGAGAGAGCTGTGACTCACCCAAGGTCACCCAGTTGGCTTCAAGCGGAGGAGGGGGGAATCAAACCCAGTTCTCCAGATAAGAGTCCTGCACCAAATACTGTACAAATTATAGCATAACCAGCAGGTTGTACCCACATATTTCCCCTCAAACAGTGGGTTGTTGTTGTTGTTTTTGCTTTTTGGCCACAGTGTTGCCAAAATGTATAACAATTCAAAGCAGGCCCTTCAGTTCTACACAGAAGTGTTCTTTGGAAATACCTAGCTAATACAATAGTGACTCTTCCCATAGATAAGTCATTTCTTTGCAAATATCACAACATACTGTCTAAAGTTTCTAACACAACCTTGTATCACATGGTACACTCATGATCCCATATTATGCATCTGCACTCCTGTAAAAAATTAACTTTTGCTGATTCTCTACCAATAGTGCAAATTGGTTGGTCAACAGCTGGAAAATTAACGGTAGTTTGAATACTGAATGAGCAGTTCTCAGGTAAACTATTGTCTCCATTGCAAATAGCACAGGGATTTTCTGGAGATAATCTGGGCCAGGAGGTTCAGATTCCCTTCATTTTTGGCACAGTTAAATCCAAGGACCATCCTGAATCTGGAGGCCAATTTTAAACCTCATAGGTTTCTTTTATGATGATTTGTGCTTGTAACAGACAGACAGACACATATATCCTTTTATTGGTTGGAGATAATAATTACCAGGGCAGGAAGTTCACATTTGTTCACATTCATTCATTCATTTATTTTCAGAATGCAAGTGAGGCGAGGTAACTAAACTTGGCTCAGATGTGAGTCACTGAAAAATTACAGTATCTAAACACAGGAGGTTCTATGCTCCATGCAAAAGATAAACATAGCTATCAAAACAGAGAGGTAAAGAATGGGAACGTTTAAAATTGCTTTCTCTCTCTGTTTCTCTCCCTGCCTTTGTCTTTTGACGTACAGGTTTAGCCATTATTTGTTTTCAGCAAACATCTACTGAGGCTATGCTTTCCAGAATATTGTTTTTTGATATATTTAATGGAAGTGTCCTGATTTTGAGAAACACGTTTTCTTGAATGTTTGCCTACTATTGTGCTCTGCTGTTTTGGATATTAGCATTGGTTAGGCAGGGGGGAAGGCAGCATGGTATAGTCCAGTCTCAACAGGTCTCAGAAGCTAAATAGGGTCAGTACTTGGATGGGCGACCACCAAGGAAGACTCTGCAGAGGAAGGCAATGGCAAACCACCTCTGCTTCTCACTTGCCTTGAAATCCACTTGCTGGGGTTGCCATAAATCAATTGCGACTTGACAGCACATGTGCATACATCATCTATTCCTGGCATCTCTGCCAGCAAAGCTTCTAGGTTTACACCTGCATAAGGGTGGTGGGATGCTATACCAGCAGCAAGGGACTATTTGCCATCCTAAACAACTTGCAGAACAGCTTTAAGATTGCACTCTCAGTTGCCTACTACAAAGTTATCTTGTGGGGTTCCACAAGGCACAATCTTATCCCCCATGTTCTTCAACCTCTATGGAAAGCCTTTAGGAGACATCATTCACAGCTGTGGAATTGGATGCCATCAATATGTAGATGACACCCAGCTCTATACCTCATTATCCAAATCCCCTGGTAATGCAGTACTGAGTTGCTACCTGACAGTTATTGTCAATTGGCAGAAAGCAAATAAATAGAAACTGAATCCAGACAAGACGGAAGTGATGCTGGTTGGAAAGGCAGAGAGATTTTGAAGGACATTGTGCTTCTGACCTTTGATGGGGCTCAGTTGACCCTGGCACTCGCACTGCTGCTAGTGAAGCAAGTAAATGCAGCAGCAAAAAGGCTTTCGCACCACTCAGGCTCAGGAAGACGTCACCCTTCTTCGATACAGCTGATCTGATCACCTGGTTTCATGCCACAGTAACATTGAGACTAGACTACTGTCATTCAGTCTACATAAGTCTCCCCTTAAAGTTGACTCACAGAGTCCAGCTGGTTCAGAACACTGCAGCTCATTTACTCTCAGGAGTTAGACAGAGTGTGTGTATCACTCCCATTCTGCAGTTAGTCCATTGGCTTCCCATCAGTTACCGGGCTAATTTCAAACTCATGACTATCACTTTCAAAACCCTTCATGGCTTTGGCCTGGCAACTGCCTCTCCTCTCCCCCTCATGTTCTGCCACAGCAACTTCACCCATCTAGTCAGGGCCTTCTGCAGATGCCACCCTATAACAACAACAACAACATTTGATTTATATACCACCCTTCAGGACATCTTAACACCCACTCAGAGCACTTTACAAAGTATGTTATTATCATCTCCACAACAATCACCCTGTGGGGTGGGTGGGGCTCAGAGAGCCTCAGAGAGCTGTGACTGATCCCAGGTCACCCATCTGGCTTCAAGCAGAGGAGTGGGGAATCAAACCCAATTCTCCAGATTAGAATCTTGCTGCTCTTAACCACTACACCAAACTGGCTGTAAATCAATAGCTGGCCGCACATGTGCTTCCTCTGTGGTAGCCTCCGCCTTACAGAATGGCCTGCCCAACAAGGTCAGGAAAGCTCTCCTGGCTTTCTGCAAACTCTGCAAAACTAAATTGTTCAGCATAAGAAAATGAGATTAGAACTAAATCCTTTATGATAAAGTTCAAGAATTTATTGGTTTATGGAGGTTACCTCTTATAAAGCCATCACTGTATCCTCCAACAGTGAATTCTTCAATTTAATTTACTCATTGAGTAAAGAATGTACTTCCTATTGTTCATCCTCAATCTACTGCCCATCAATTTTATTGGGTGCCTTGAGAGGGTGGGGTGGGGGGAATTTATCTGTATCTTATGAATACTTAACATTATCTCTTCTGTACTGTAGGATGTCGATGTACATGGTTTTTAAACAGCAAACTCTATGCATCATTAAACTCAAGTCACACTAGGTTATTTCCCTCAGGGTGACAGGCTTTTGTGGCTTCCCTATTGTCATTGCAGCTTCCAATTCAGCACAGCAGCAACAGGGCAAATTTTCCCACCTTTACTCTGTGTCAGTCCCCTTCAACGGCCATTGCCCCCTCTCCTAGGCCACTGGAGGTTTGTGGGACTTTCATCATCAATTTAATATCATTATAACATGATAATCTATGTCCTAGTTCCTCTGAATTTCCAGCTTTCATTTAAAAAAAAATCTCTAGCCCCATAGTACTCACTGTGCCGCTCACAGAGAGCCACATTCACAATTACTATCAACCAATGAGCCACTAGACTACGGTACACCATGTGCACCACTCCAAACACACACACATAGTAATATAACTATTAAATGTATGCATAAGTTTTTAATTGCCAGAGTACCTCCGTTATCAGATGGTTTCTCCACACCCCTATTGAACATTGTGTGTGTGTGTGTTATGTGCCATCAAGTCACTTCCAACTTATGGCGATAGTATGAATGAAGGACCTCCAAAATGCCCTATCATTAACGGCCTTGCTCAGATCTTGAATCTTAGCCAGCCCTTATTTAGGCAGAGTGAGTGAAAGGGCTTCCTTCTCTGCCTTCTCACTTTCTCCGTAGTTTGAGGCACAGTAGCACAGGCAAGAGAAGGAGATTGCCAAATTGGAAAAGAGCAAGCTTTTCGAGGGGAAATCGGAGTAAAACCACCTCTGCCATAGCTTGCTCTCCTTTCACTGCCTCCAGCTTATTCTCCTTCCAGCAGCTTCCCTGCTGCTGGTGTGAGAGTTTCAAAATCTATGGGAAAGAGTAAGGGTTCGCTTGAGAGGACTGCATCTTCTATCCCTGGAAGGAAGCCTGCCACTCAAGGAGACTCGCCGTTTAGCCCGTCCCTGCACCAGTGGCTGTTTTAAAGTGGGTCCCACCTGCCAAGCACAAGCCCTGCCAGGCATGTGCCTCAACTGCTCCAGTGCGTGATCGGGGCAGGGGAAAGGGCACCAATTGGGCGGGGGGACTGGGAATATTTAGACTTTCCCATCCATATGGGTGCCGCTCCCTCCCTCCCAACTGCTTATAAATACCATTCACACAGGGGCAAAAACCCGTGCATAACTGACCACAGACCTTTTTATTGATAAGCAGCAGCAGGGGCAGTCTCTCCCCTCCTCCCCATTTCCCCCAAGTATTATTTACACCACTGTAGAAACATTCAGTTTAATGACTTGGAAGATCCGTCTGTACATCGCTTTAGACCGCGCTGTGAAGTTCTATGCAAATGTGAATTGTTGCTGAGCGACCGCGAGGCGGGAAACTCTTCCCCCGGCATCCCTTCGCCCCTTCGCGCGGAATGAGTGGAGTTTCCTTGGAACTTCGAGCAAGCCGCGTTTTACAGCAAGGCAATCCCTTCGCGGGACTGCTTTGAAGAGAAACCGGCGCCTAAAGAGAAAGCAAGTGGACTGCAAAATTCCCTCCAAGCAACGAAGGTGGCCGCGAGAAGTCTTGACTCACGGGTAATTGCTGGGAATGGGACAAAAGGGGTTGCTTCTGACCTGACTGTCTTGTGGGAGGGACAAGGACAAAAATGCCAACGCTCTCGAGTATAAAAGCCGCGGCTCAGAACTGCAAAGAAAACCAGCGACCTGGCTGACTCCAGGTAACCCAGTGGCCAGCGCTTCCACCTGCACAATGAGCAGCCTCCAGACTGTCTGGCTAGGTGAGTGTAGCGGATCCTCTCTGCAACGGAGCAGAACCTTAAGGGTTAGAATGAGAGTCCGAGCGGTACCGGCGAGACCTCCTGGCGGGGGGAAACTGATTTGGAAACGGAAAAGGATTATCAGATGAACAGAGGCGGGGAGCCAGAGGGTGGCTGGCTGTTGATTAACAGGACTTAATTCCTGGGGATGCCAGAGCAGAAGTCTACAACCTGTGCCTTAAGCCAAGGGCGGTTTATGGTTTTCAGATGTGGTCTCTTGACGAAAGAAAGAAAAGGACATCTTTAAATTAGGAAAAACTGGAAGCCCACCTCGGTGGGACGCTAGAATAAGCAGTATGTGAAGGGAACGGCCAGCAAAGATTAAAGGACTTCTAAGACGTGCTTTAAGACATGCAGTGCATTAAAACGATCATGGGGTACTTCCATGTATATTGTATTGTCGAAGGCTTTCACGGCCGGAGAACGATGGTTGTTGTGGGTTTTCCGGGCTGTATTGCCGTGGTCTTGGCATTGTAGTTCCTGACATTTCGCCAGCAGCTGTGGCTGGCATCTTCAGAGGTGTAGCACCAAAAGACAGAGATCTCTCAGTGTCACAGTGTGGAAAAGATGTTGGCAGGTCATTTATATCTACTCAGGAGGGGTGGGGTTGAGCTGAGTTATCCTGTAAGAGTTTCCCAGGGTGTGGAATGCTAATGGCGGGAGGCTTCACTGTATCCTGAGGAGGTTCTTTTGCAAATGGATTGGCATTCCACACCCTGGGAAACCCACAACAACCATCCATGTATATTATTTATTGTAACCTGACATGTGCTAATAAATGATTTGAAACAGGCATTGTTTGGCTCCTGCAAACATTATGGATTATTATGGATTATTATTCATGTCAATGAGCACTAATGTTAAGATGTATATGTTTAAGTAAATGTGCTTTCATATACTGGCTCTTTGTTGATCTTTTTGCTTTGGCATAGTTTGGCTGCTTTTGCTGGTCGCTGTGCCGGTTTCAACTTCTGGGATCACTGTGATGACTCAGAAGCAAGATACAGACTGTGCAGACTTGGCTGCACTCAAGTCCTGCTTCCGTACAGTCCTTAAACTTGTTTGATAAGATCTGTACTACAGTTGCATCAACTCTGGGTGGGAACATTTTCTATTTGGTTGGAATTTCTATTGGTACTTTTTTTTAAAACACGGTTTGTTTTCATAACATTATGATGAAAAGGTAACTGAAAGGTGTGTTTATCTAACTTAAAACACTCACACCTTGGAATACAAAGATTGCTCCTGGGTGTGTTTCTGTGCCAAACTTCTAGCAATGAAAGTTGCGGCTCTTCCACTGAGGACAAATGTCTGCTTACCTAGAAATGACAACCAAAGAGATCCTTTATTATTGGCTTACTACATTAGAAGGAAAATGATGGAAGCATAGGTAGTGGATTCAAAAAGATGCCAGCTGCCCAGAATGGGAATGTCTGCAGATTTCCCGGTCCCAGGCGTCTTTCAATTTTTGTAACCTATTTCCTGTGCATGGATGTATTTTAGGTTTCTGGCTTCTAGGAAGTCTTCTGTGCTTGAGTTTTGGCACTTCAGTGGCAGCTTACAACAAAGGAACATCAGCCAATTTAAGGGAGTGCCTGAACTTTTCCAAATACCTGATGACTGAAACCAAGGAGTCGTTGAACCAGATTCAGGTATGTCGTTCTTTCTTGGCTAGAATATTATGCTTCCTAGCCTTTGCGGGGCAGATAGGGGGACAAGAGAGGTGCTCTAGCACAAGCAGGGGAAATACTTTTCCAGTTTTACTTCTTCTCCCCAATTACAAGGAAAGCTGAAAAATGTAAGGCTCTTCTGTTCGTTCCTTCTCCTCCCCCACACAATTACAACATTACTTCCCCACCTCCCAGCCTACTTCTCAGGGCAGTTGTAAAGATAAAATGAGGGAATGAAGATATCTGTGCATGCAACCTTAGGCTCCATGGAGAAGTTGCAACATAAAAATCAAATGGGGAGAAAGCTTCTTGAACCGTCTATTTGGAACTAGTGTGGTGTAGTTGGGCTGGGGCTGGGAGACCCAAGTTCAAATCCCGACCATGCCATGAAACTCACAGTGAATGATGAGCCATCACTCTCTTTCAGCCTAAATTACCCCACAGGGTTGTTGTGAGGATACAATGGAGCCAATCAGAGGAAGGGCAGGGTAAGGATGTAGTTATTATATATGAAAGAAGTCTTCCAAAGAATAAAGTCCTGTATTCTCTAGGAAGATAACATAATAATAATAATAATAATAATAATCGATTTATATACCACCCTTCAGAACAACTTAATGTCCACTCAGAGCAGTTTACAAAGTATGCTATTATTACCCCACAACCATCAACCTGTGAGGTGGGTGGGGCTGAGAGAGCTCCAGAGAACTGTGACTAGCCCAAGGTCACCCAACCAGTTTCAAGTGGAGGAGGGGAATCAAAGCTGGCTTTCCAGATTAGAGTCCCGTGTTCTTAACCACTACACCAAACTGATGATAAATGACTCGTACATGCATTTATAAAACTGGATTTCAGCAGGACTGGAGTTAAAACTTGCCAGAGTCTTTGATCTCCATCATTCTTGTCAGTCCATTTAATCAGGGGTGTTTATCCGTCTGTTAATCAAAACTTATCTTTTTTCTACTTTGAAACTGCTACTGTTTTCAGTCACTATCATGTGTGTTTGGATGAACTGTGAGACACAGCACACCACCAAGTGTGCGCCCACTGCCTTTCCTGGAGTCCTGAATCTACCCAAGTTGGCCTCTCAGATAATGTTGTAGCTATTTGTACTTTGCTTTTCTCCCCATTGTGGATTAAAGTATTGTTCTCATCATTTTAGTGTTTTTTTAAAAAGTCTGTACGGTGGGTTATGCTGAAAGAGGAGAGAGCCTCTCTACACAAGACATCTTACATGGGGACACTCAAATGAATTACTTTCTGTGTGGTCTTATATTCAAGTGTACTCTGTCTCTGTAGTGGTGCATGTATATCCACAATGGGAGAACAAGTGTAAGATCTTTTGCTTGATCCTACAGATGTCTTGTGTAGAGAGACTCGTTCAATGTCACCCAGCAAACTTCTGAGGCAGAGAGGGGATTCCTGGCGACAGGTTTCACAGAAGATGCAAAGTGGCCATGTTTGAGCAAGAAAGAGGGTCACCCCGCCAGGGTCACCCCGCCCCCCCCGCCCCCCCAGCTGACATCACCTGCCACAGTAGATGCCCAGCCTCTTTCATAGGCGGTGGGAGGGACACACCACCTTACTCATTCTGGTCAGGAACGAATCACAGTAATGCAACACATTTTTATTAGGACTAACCCAAATGTTACAAAATAGTGAGTACAAGCCTTAGAATCCCCCCCTCCAAAATCCTGGATGTTCAGTGCAAAAGTGGGGAAGGGGGGATTTAGGGTATGATGGAAAAGTCCCAATTTTGCAACTTTCTTAAAATTTGAAGGCTCTGAAAAATATAAACACCAACAGTTAATCCAAGGGAACAACTCCCATTTTTGCTTTTTTGTCTCTGGAGCCCCTGTTGCAATTTAAATTCTGATTTGACACCCATTGCTCTGTAATCTAGGAAACCTTTTAAAAATCTGCCTCCTCTGTCCCCCTCCCCTGGTTTAGCAAAACTGAGAAGAGTTTCAAAGGGAGTCCTCTTGCCATGCAAACCCATTGGAAGTTAAGAAATGAGCTTTTTCATCATGCTCTAAATATCTATTTCTCTGTCTTTTTCTCATCCTGAATTTTGGGGAACAGCAAAGTTTGTTGCTCAAGAATCTCCCCACCAGCACCCTGCACTACTTTAAGGCATTCTGCCCTTTTGCCTGCTAGCTCCCCGAGGTAGGCTTGCCAGCCTCCAGGTGATAACTGGAGATCTCCCAGAATTACAACTGATCTCCAGGCAACAAAGATCAGTTCCCCTGGAGAAAATGGCTGCTTTGAAGGGTGGACTCTATGGAATTATACCCCACTGAGGCCTCTCCCCTCTTTAAACCCCACCCTCTTCAGGCTCCACTCCCCAAATCTCCAGGAATTTCCCAATCTGGACCTGGCAACCCTGCCCCCCCCCCGCCTCTGTACAAGTGACAGACAGACAGATATCCCGTGCTTTTCTTGGCTCTAGGATTGAAGTGCCATGGAAGTGTCGTGGGCCGGGGGGGGGAGGGGTGGCTGGGTCGGTGGGTGGGTCAGCGAAAGAGCCAGCGCTTGCTTGTGTGTGTATGTATAGAGTGTGGGTGTGTATACTGAATACACACACACACAGGAAAGGAGCCGGTTCGCTCCGCCTCAGCCTTGAAGCCAAGAAAAGCGCGGGAAAACCAGTAAGAGTCATGAAGCTCTGGCGCCCGTCCCTGCAGCTAGAGATTGCCCAAGACAGCAGAGAGTCTCGACTTCGCCCACAACGGCTTTCTACTCATGAGACAGAAGAAACAGAAAGGGTGATGCCTCCCTGCACACTTGCCAAAATAGGCGGGGATTCCCCGCTGCCGCGGCTTGCTCGCTTTTTGACAGCAGCCCCCCCCCCCAACAGGGCGGTTTCTTCTGGGAGACATCAGGCAACCCACCGCTTTCATCAGCTGTGACTAAAAGCAACCCGTTTTGAATACTTGTCACCCAAGCTATTGGCTTCGGTCCCGCGTTTGGTTGGTTGGTGGGGTTTTTTTTTCCAATTCGCAGGACGTGTAGCAACAAAAAGTCCACAGCTCAGTTTTTATGCCCAGGTAGCAGTTTTCCCTTGGTTGGGGGACAACAGAAATATTATCTGTTTGCTGAGTCCGTTTTGGCTGGCCATCAGAAGCACACACCCAACGAAACGATGCTTTCGAGCTTGCACAGAGTGGGTTTTTTTTACTTTTTTTAAAATGTGGGGTGTTGAATTCTTTCACAATTAAACCATCTGTGAAGAGTTCAGATCTCAGTTGAGTGAGGGGAAGAAAGAATTTGTCGGTTAAGCTATGCCTTTTGGTCTACAAAATATTGGGGGGGAGTCTTTCTCAAATTTTGTTAATTCTTAATTAAAAGCTCTTTTTAAAAGGTTAGCATTTGTACTATAAAGTGATAGAGTACAAACTTAACACCTAAAATGTAAAATATTGATATGGGCATTGTTATGCTGCTTTTCTAACACGACCCCGACTAGCTTTCTGAAAAACCAAAATACAATCCTGACAACCTATTAAAACAATAAAATGTAAATAAATAACAAAGAAGGCACAAAATATCCTGGGTTAGTCCTGATCCTCTGAGCTGCATAACGCGAGACCCAGGCTGTGAGTCTCAGACCAGGAGATTTTGGCAGCTGCTCAAAAGCCGACACCTCCGGCACAACCTAGGCTAAGTATCTTCATGCCGAGGAGAAACAAACTCAGCCTGGCTCTTATTTGGCTGCTGTGAACACAATCTTCCCACTTTGTCCTCTGTCCAATGCTTGGGATTTATGAAATTAATATACCTGTAATAGAGTATAGTATCAGCTATTGTGGAAACCCTATTTGGTTTTTAATTATATTAGTGCTTTTTTGTTGACTTACCTATATTCTTGAGAGATTGATATCCCATCTTTCTCCCCAGTGAAGACCCAAAGCAGCTTATATTGCTCTGTTTTATTCTCACAACAATCCTGTGAGGTAGGTTGAGTTGAGAGATATTGCAAGGTATAAGCCTATATAGAGTAGGAATCAAAACTATGCTGCAAAAGTGAGTGTAGGAGTATGTGGGAAGAAAATAGCGCTTAATTACTAAAACAAAAGGACTTCAGAGTTATATCAGCCTGCATCCTCCAACCTAGAAGTTCATCTCCTAGTTCCAGGTATGTAGTTGTGTGTGGTCATGCAGTTACTCTTCCCCAAAATGTTCTTCCCAGTTAGTGCTCAGGACAACAACAGAGTGTTTGCAGCCTTAGCATTTAAAACAGGCATTACTCTTGGTTCAAATGTATTCAGATCTGCACCAATACCCTTTCCCCCCTGTATTGATGGTGAGTTTACGTTGCATGGACACTATGCCTATCCCCACTGGCCTTAGGCAGTGTGTTGCTTTTCTTACACTGAAAAGTTCTGGGATTTAAACTTGGCGGTACATTGTGCCTCTTCATACCTTATCTCAGATTTTGAGGAAGGAACATGACAGTGGTTATTTACTTTTGAGTAAAAGGCATTCTGCACATCCTCAGTAGCATATATACTTTCACAAATACAAGTTGCAGAAAGGTGTCTTACAATGAATAATTATAAACAAGGGGAGTGCATTTATTGTGGCGGAAACTTTTGTGAGCCAAACCCTACTTTACCAGATTCACAAAGAGTTGCATTGGTTTAGCCGAGATTTATACCCAGAACTACAAACAGCAAGAGAGCGGAATGGAGGAAGTTGTTACTAAGGTGTCTTTTACATGAGTTATCTGCCCAAAGTGCAGATGCTTTTGGAAAGTGTTTTCTTTTTCCTGTTTCCCCATAGCATCATAGTGCATTTGTGCTCTTTGGGATGATTTCTTGCTTTTCTCTGAACTTCCTCAAACTGCTTTGCTTCAAAGTTTTGTGAGTGATCGCAGTAAAGTCTGGATGCCTGCTGTGCGGTGGGAACATTTGGGTTTTCTAGCCCACATGGCAGCCATTTTCCCTGGCCTTGTCCCCGCAGCAGCCATTTCCTCCCACCAACATGTGGGCTTTTTACCTTTCAGAAAATTGGCACTAGAATATTGTTATATCAATAGACCATTGTACCAATAGGCATAGTTTCTCTGAATTCCTAACTTTCGTTTTAAAACAAAGTTAGTATCTAGACCTTTTCCTTGTAGAGGTATAAGGGGAAATGCAAGTCTTCTCAAGGGGAGGGACTAGAGGCTTACTTTTTTAAATGAAAGCTGGGAATTCAGAAGCTGCTACTCCAATTGATAAAACAGTATATTGGTAAAGCAATATCCTAGTTCTATTTTTTTTTTAAATTGCAAAAGACCTACTGGTCTGGGTGGGGCCACTTCCTGGGAAGTTGAGGTGGGGAAACTGCAGGGAAATCTACCATATGGAAGCCCCGTTGCTGCTGCATTTTATCTCAGCTGCATCAGCAATGGAAAAACTACAAAATCCCATCCCTGTGAGGAAGACACCTAAGAGAGGTCAGAAGACCCAGTTTTCCAGAATAAACTGTGTTACATTGCAGAACACAGAGCCAATTTAAAAAAAATCTTATCCAATCAGAGTGAGTGGAGATCATTCTCAATTGCCGACAAATTGGAGAGATTCATCAATGACTACTAGCCATGGTGACTAAAGGGAGCCTCCCTCTACACATGCAATAAACATCTGAATACCAGTATTAAGAGGAAGCATCAGGAGGGCCTCAGCTTGAAATCAATGGGCTTAGACTGGAATAACTCTGCATAGGATTGCACTGCATGCTTTGTTTGTTTGGCCCTCCAGGACAACAGGTTGGCGGCTGTGTGGACTAGATGACCACTGGTCTGATCCAGTAGCAGACTTTTATTATGTTAGCAAAGGAGGATGAATCTGTACACGAACCTGTAAGGGGGGGGGGGGCATGTTTTTCAGTGGCCTGTGACATCCAGGTTTCTAGTGCCTGAAAGAATTCATGTACTCAAAGTTTGTTTGGTCAGAGAATGTACTACTTTTATCCCATCTTCCTATATTTTCTGGTTCCATATACCAGCGTTGCAGAATATCAGCAAAGGGAAAAATTGTAGTAAAACAATCCTTTTCTCAAAAAAATTGTTCAGCACTCTATTTAATTGATTTAAGTTAAATCTTACAAAACAAATCAATTTATTCCAAATAGCACAGTGCTAAAACATGTTTGAATTATATTCTTATGGAAATGATGGTGCAATATATTCAGAGTCCTGAAAAACTTTTATGTTTTAAAAATAAGATGAGTTCTTTACAGTGCGATCTAAAACAAAGTTATACTTTGTTCCAAATCCACTGAAATCAGTGGACTTAATGGGAAGTAACTCTGCTTAGGAATGCACTGTAGCTATAAGAATTAAAGCTAGTCATGTTAGGAAATAATCAGATAACCATTTCTTTGGGCTAGTTTACTTCATTCCTTGCAGATAGGCTTGTCAAACCTTAATATTGCCAGTCAGCACATCAAAGGCTGGAGGGGGAGAAAATGGTGGCAAATTGGGGGGCACATGCCAGTCTTGCACTGGTACGTGATGGCATTTCCAGCAAAAAGTGGACGTGACATCAAGGGACATTGATGGGTTTGCAAAAAACCTTGAGCACTCTAGAGTGTTCCATGATGTTGCTTCTGTTTTTTGCTGGAAGTGAGATCAGCAGACCGACATCATACCAGCATGCCAGTTCCACTCCCAAAATGGTCCCAGGAGTTGCTGGTTGCAGCTTGGCAACCTACCTATGGGGCAGGTCGGTATAGCTGCCTCTTAGCATTGCCTGCTGTTATTTCAGTATCCCTCTCCATCTGAGCCTCTATTACCCCATCAGTCTACAATTCAAGTAAGCAGCATATGAGGGGAACCTGTAGCCTCTGCCTCTCTCAGCTTTCCATGTTGCCTGCCTGCCTGAATGTACAAGCAAAGCCTCTGCTGCTGCCTAGCAGATACAGCGTCAGAGAATGAAACAGCTCACAGGCTCATGAAATGTCCTACTACTGAGGAAAGTGGGAAATTCAAAACACTACTGCAGGTGAACAGGCTTTTAGAACATCCTATAGCTGCCCAGTCCAGGGGGTAGCAGAGAGGTCTCTTCTTATTTCTCACACACATCCCCACCATCACAATGCTATTCCTTTACTTAATTATGTGATATGCATTCAATTTGCTTTGAAATGGCTAGCCATCAGTTACAAGGCTCAATTTAAGGTCATAACTATTTAGGGATGTTACTTCCCCGGCAGGGGCGGGGATCCCCCACTCCCACCCTCCACCCCCGCTTAACTGGCAGAAGAGGAGAAAGGCGCCTCCCAGAGCGCGCTCCCGGGTGGCACGGTGTGTTCCTGCACTCCTGTGCAGCAGCCCGATATCACCCTGCAGTTGGGCTCCATCAACAACTGTCCATACACACGCTTTCTCTGTGGTAGCCCCCATCTTGTGGAATGGCCTGCCTGAGGAGGTCAGGAAAGTTCCTACTCTCCTGGCTTTCCACAACCTATGCAAGACTGAATTATTCAGGAAGGCTTTTGACTCAGATTATAGGGGTGTGTCAAAAGAAATAGCTGAAAGAGATACCTTGGTAAGGGACAGGCACTATATAGACTAGTCTATTGGGTACTGCCTGCTGATGTAGATACATTCCTAGTGGGTAGTTTGATGTTGCTAAAGATATGTTAATTAATTATGCTTTAATTCAGAAAAGTTTCCTCTATGTGTTCGGCCTTCTGCTGGTTTTCAAATGTATAGCTACCATACCCTCCTGTATCTGTTTTCATTGAATTTCCTAACTGTTGATCATATTGTATTTTTGCTCTGTGAATGTCCAAAATGTTGATTATGTTATTAACTTGCAGTATGTAATCCACTTTGGATCTCAGTGAGACAGGCAGACTATAAATAAACAGCAATAATAATTACAACAACAGTAACAATAATAGGTTAATGATGACTCGTAGAAAGCTTTATGAACCCATGCTATTGCAGCAGCTTCGCAGCTTGGTTTGAGATACACTACCAGTATAATGCCTCTAAGTTGTACCAATTAGCTTCTATAAAAGGGAAAGACCAACACCGTAATATGCTAACTAATTCAATTAGAGCCATAAACAAAATGAACACCAATCAATTAACAAAAATAACTCCCCAAAATGCTCATATTAACATGAATTTATATTAATATGGAATGATAAAAATCCAATAAGATCATATCATCTGCAATCAATAAGAGACAAAAAGCACTTGAGTCACTTTAATGTCTTACTGGATTCTTCTCATGCCATATACAATTGACTTTGTAGTCTTACAAATTGTATTTCTATTTACTTTACATGCTATGTACTTGTACTTATTACTATTTATATATTGGATTGCCTGATTGTTGTTTAGCATTAATATATGCGCTATTACTCATTTTCAATTAATTGTTAATATGAGGTTTTGGGGGAGTTATTCAAATTAATTGACTGGTGTTCATTTTGTTTATTCACTCTTATTGAATTAGTTAGCTTATTACAGTGTTGGATTTTCCCTTTTATAGTCACTGCTTAATTCTCATGGCCCTTCTTACATGCCCAGGGTAATGCCGATTGCCACCTTGGGGGTCAGGTAGCAATTTTCCACAGGCCAGTTTGGCTAGGGATCCTGGAGGTGTTTTGCCATCTTCTGGGCATGGAGCAGGGGTCACTGCGGCAGTTGGGGAGGGGCAGGGTAGTTCTGAATATCTTGTATTGTGCAAGGGGGTTGGACTAGATGACCCTAGAGTTACCTTCCAACCCTGTGATTCTATGATTACCGTAATTCTCTCTTTGGTTTGTTATCCAATTGGCTTCTAAGCAAGCTGGGAGAGAACTGGAGGTATAGCTCATTTCCTTCTATCTGGTGTCCACTTGTTTGGAACATCCTTCTTTTCCTTGGATATTTGCCAGTGGTGATGGCCAAGCAGCAATCACTGATCAAAGATTCTTAGCACAATTCCACTTGTATTGTGTTCATTGATTCAATCAGTGCTTTTCTTATTTTTTTTATTTCTTATTTTAGTAATGTTTTCTTTATTTTGTATACGGACAGGGAAGGATTACTTGTACCATGGAAACAACTCGCATTCCAAATCCTAACAATGAAGCTAAGATACGAAATGCTTGCATGAATGGAAAGTCAAAGGTATATCATTTAGTTTGTTTCTGTATATCTGTTGTGCTAATGGAAATTATTAAGGCCATTATGGAATTAATGTTTCTTTCTTTAATATTTTATTTCAGTTTGGACTCTGTTTCTCTGGAAAAAATGATACTGTTAATCAGGTAAACTACCAATCTCTGTCTGCATTACGTTTCAAGTATTGTTGGTTTAGTTTTAAAGAAGCTCCCGTAACACTTCCCATGTATTAATTGCTTTTATCTCCTGCAGACATTGTGCATGGAGACCATCCATACAATTCTGGAGTCTTATGCAGAAGTAATCAGGCACTCCAAAAGTTTTGGTTTTCCAAAGCTTTTGGATGCTGTCAATGACTTGTTGCAGGTATGGATTTGTTTGTTTTTTTAAGTACCTAGAATGTTCTTTTGAATCCCATAATTTTACAGATTTGGAGGTCTTTGAAGCTGCTGTCTGCTCTGATTTTCATAAAATATGGATTTGTTGAGGTGGTGGTGGTGGTCTATAGCTACTGTTAATGCAATTCAGATAAACAGTTGAGTTATTTATCAATCCTATTACATTTTTATACCACATTTTTATACCTGTTACATTTTATACCATTCCTTCAAAGAATTCAGATCAACATACATGGCTGTCCCTTTCTGCCATATTATCCTTCTGAATGGATTTTAGAATCTAGTTTTTTCCAGTAATCTCGTAATAGATTAACCAGGACACTGCACTGGTTTTCAACATTAGTCCTTTTTATTATTATTGTGTTATTTTAACTTTATCATTTCCAAACCTGCCTTGGCTTGAACAGAAAGGCAATATAAAAATCTGCTTTTAGGACCATTTGATTTTTTTTTAATGCTTCAAGGATGTTTCAGGGAAATAATGATTAACAGGTAATCTGAATAAACAAAATAAACGTGTCTAAACCTGCCATTATTAGAGAGTAGAAAGAAGAAATTTGCATAATTCATTAGTTATAGCAATGAACAGATATAACATCTTTCCTGCCTCTCTTCAAAAACATGACTGAATCAGGCCCATTTTATGACAATATTTTATATAAAAGTTAAAGTACACATGCTGTGTTTCATTACTGTAATATGCAAGGGAGTGTTCTGGGTGACTCTGGTTAGGCCTGATTCAGATATAGGCATGCACTTAAGAAGCACTAAGTGTCTAGTTAACCTTCTCAGATATTAAATCATTTAGCTCCTGGCAAGAGGTACACCACAGATAATGTTTTAGGTTCATTACTGAGTATTGTATACAAGTAAAAACAATTATAGAATCTCTAATTCCATTCTAAGCCTCTATTAAAACATGATTAATCAGCATTCTTAATAACTAACCTTCCCTCTTGACAAGGGCTCACATTCTTGGCTAACTAATTATCTCATAACATCAAACACTAGACAAGGTTATCTGTATTTGAAACATCTTCTCAAAGTATATAAAATTGTAAGTTCATTTTTGCTACTTTTAATCTTAACAACATCTCTGTACAATTAGTGATTAGTTCTAGAGCCAATTCTCTGTGTATTCTGCCAAAAAATTGAAATCAGGATGGTCCCATCTATTATTTTTGCTGATGGAAGATATTTCCATTCGTGGAATGGAACTTTCTTGCCTCCCCACTCCCATTTCAACCAACTGATTTCCCTCAAATGCTGCTCCTTGGGGAACAGGAGACTTCCAGGGATATCTTGAAGGGGAAATCAGGAGAAATCCCTCCCCCCTTTCCATTAGCAGAAATGAATGGACTGGAATGTCTTGCTGATCAATATGAATGATTCCTAGAGGTTACCAGTATCATAGCCAATGAGTCTGATACTGTAAACATCTCTATTATTTGTAAAACAAAGCTTCCAGTTATTCTTTCAGGGATGAAATGTCATAATTTAAGCAGAAATTAGTGAGAGAAAACAGTGTTATTTAACACTCCATTGCCAAAATAAGTTGATTTCTGGGATTGTTTTATACCCCAGGTGCTGTTTTTGTTTACGCAAAGAAAAGTATTACAGGATAAGAGGCTGTATTTTGGGCACATTGTTTATGAATTAAGAGAAAAAAGCTCTACAGGAACTTCTCTGTGTATTTTGCCAAAAAAATTGTGGTCAAAATGAAAATTCTCCCCAGACTAAGGGAGTATGAAATTCTTTAAACACTCTAGAAGTGCTTCCTACGTGCTATGCATTGTTTCAAATGGTTAAGAGAGATACTGATGTTTTAAGCATTGTTTTAAATTCATATACATATTTATTTTTTGATTATGTAACATTTTCAGGCTTTGAAAATCAACAACAAGACTATAGAAGAAGCACCATACAAACCTCCTGATTCTTTCAGTGTCTGGTTCAGGCAATGCAAGTTTCTTTTAACTTTTCAACAGCTTGCTGAGACCATAAATAGAATCATGAACTATCTACGACTTGAGAACAATGAACAAAATACTGAAAGAAATTTTGATTCTTCAAGGTTTTTTTAGTTTTCTAAGGGAGAAAAAAAAAGTAACAGCCTTCATGAGTCTCATCTATTCCAACTCCTGTGCCTTGTCCCATATAACCTGGGTTTACAATGTGCCCCAACCAGAGAGCAGAATTCAATAAGCCAAAAAGTGCCTGCAAGAAATCCAGAGCTGAAAGAAAGTATCTTACCAGACACACCCCAGGAAAATGGGAGTTGAATCCCTTGGAATCACTGACAATATGATTTATAGGAGAAATCCATTCTAATTCTCCAACCCTCATGTATAGCAGAAAATTGCATTGAAGATTCTATACGCACATGTTTGCCAGGCACCCGCTGGCTAAAATGGGTGTCTGGATCCCCAAGTTCAATCTCATATTCTCAGGCAGTTTGTTAAAGGGACAGCACTGATCATCTAATTCGGCATTGCATTCTTAGTCCTGATTCTGAACCTATTTATTTATTTATTTGCTTATTTATTTGTTTATGTTAGACCACCTCTTTACAGATGTGCTTTAGGCAATTTACAAAGTAAAAAAACAAATATAATAAAATCATTAAAAAATCAGTATCAAAACAACCATCATCAACATAAAATGATATCTATAAAACAGTCCTTGGATTAGCAGTGGACTACGAAAGCAGCCGAAGAGGACAGAACACTTCAGTTAAAAGCCTGGCACCTAAAGGACAGTACAGCAGGAGTCCAAGGGACTCCAAAAGTGAGGTGCCTGCCACCTCTGAAAAAGTTCTGTCTCTGGGTGCCATCCTCTTTACCTTTGGAAATGGAGAAACAGAGCAGGACATAGAAAGAAGGTCTTAACAGGCAGATGGGCCTTAAAATACCCTGACCCCGAGCTGTTCAGGACCTAGGAACCAGCATTTTGAAGTGTGCCCAGAAACAAGCAGTCAGCCAGTACAGATCTCTTAGCAAAGGGGTGATACGACCCTTGTCTCCAGCCCCAGCTGCTACATTTTTAAACAACCGAAGTTTCAAAACAGCTATTGAAAGCAAACCCAAGTGAATATGTTACAATAATCAAATCCAGATGTGATCAGAGCACAGCCAGTCCCCACTTTTTAAAGGAATGGCCGTAACTGGCATATCAACCAAAGCAGTTAAAAGGTGCTACGTGCCATGGAGGACACCTGAGCCATAAATTGTAGGCCAGCAGGAGAGTGGTGGATAGCCTTGAGGACTGGATGTGGAAAACTAGCAATGGAAACCATCCTATAGCACACTGTTGCTCACATGGAACCTTATCCCAGAGAGAGGGAGGTCTGTATATCGAACCTGCTTCCAAATGCAAATCATCCTTGCTGGATTGGGGTATAAAGTTAAAAGTTATAAAATTTCCATATGACAACAATTTCTTTGCCACCTGACTCAAATCCATTCTTTTTTCTCCATTCCCCAAATCCAATTTTCACACTGTGTTCAGAGTAGTTGAGAACTCTTTGGGGCCCCAATAAGCCAGTGGTGTGGAATGAAATTCTAATTCTATTGTTTGTACAAGACTGTCTTTGCAGTCCATGAATTGTTGCTCACAAATGCCCCAATCTGGTGTCAAAAAAAAAAAAGAACATATAAGCTGGTTTGTACATATTGTTCAGTTATAGCCAATGAGCACATCTATTGAATGGGGGTGATGATAACACATTAAAAACCCCTCACATTGCTTTCTTGAGGATTACTATGATGCAGAGGAACCAAATGTCTTTTAAACTATTAGACATTTCAATAAGCTGCTGAAAACCCAAAAGGACTAAATACATAAATGGCTTTTTTAAAAAAGCTATTATAGCAGGTGGTGGTAAGAACAGCAATTTTCTAGCCTTGCAATGTGCCATGTCCATTGAGGTGGGGAACAATTTATTTATAAGTAATTTATAGTCTGCATTTATTTATACTTTTCTATATTTCCAAGTTAATAAATTATTTCTTAAATTATATTGTGGTGTTTCCCCTTTTTATTGTTGAAATAAAAGGTTAATGATATTCAAAATTGTTTTAAATAGCTTGTGTGTTTGTGTGTGTTGGAAAGTGCTGTCAAGTCACAGCCAACTTAGGGCGACCACCATAGGGTTTTGGTTTGCCATTGCCTATCCCTGCACAGAGGTCTTAAACTTCCCTGGCGGCCTCCCATCAAGGCTGCCCCTGCTGACAAGATCAGGTGCATATGCTTGAAATATGTTCCTATTTCCTGCCACTGGTTTTGTCCCAGCTGGCCTCACGTTACTACAACCAATTTGATGAATATGACGGGTGTGGGGAGGAATTGGTCAGTTTTAGCTAAAGGAGCTGAGAAAGGTATCTAGGCCAAGCCATGTCTGATGAAGGGAGATACTGTGTCTGGTGGCACAACAAATGCTTTGCACATGGAAGGCTCCAAGCTGAATCCCCACCATCTTTTGCAGAAAGATCGTGGGTAGCAAATGTGGGGCAATTATCTTTCTCTGCCTGAAATCCTGAAAAGCTCCTGAGAGTCAAAACAGACAATTCTGAGAAAGATGGGCCAATGATCTGGTTTGGTATCAGGCATCCCAGGGGGTGGGAGTTAAGTTATATTGGGAAAACAGCACCGGGGGGGCGGCGGTTAACCCCACTTTCTCAGCATCCCTCCTACTAACTCACATATCTGCTCTAAAGAGGCAAAAGCTGGGAAGGCAGAGGTTTGATCATGAAATCTTTAACTCCCTGGGAGAAAATCATTTGCTACTGACGCCCATCAGCATTACTTAGATCTAATAAAACAACACTATCTCCTGTGTAAGTTTATTCTGGCATAAGTCCCTTTTAGTGCCATGGGGTTGACTCCAAGCTAGATATGCACAGGATTGCAACATTAAGTTCTGGTCACGTGTGTCTTTTACATTAATACCTACTGCACAGACTGTTTGGGAGAGACGTGCCAAATAGTTGCATGTCACCTTTGAAAGAGATGACTGTGGGCATAATTAAATAAGGTTACTATGACAGTTCACACCCATGAGACTTGGCTGAGTCACAGCACTGCAGGGCATCCCTCGTGTCTGTGCTTTACTCGATGTGACAGCATCCTTGTGGCTGTCACGAAGATGCCATTGCCATTTTAAACTAATTTAAAAATGCTGCAAGGGTGCAATATGGCAGGCTAAGGTGCTCTTGTTCCCTCCCACTGCTACCTTATCAAGTGCCAAAACATCCACACAGACACATACTTGAAAAAGGTGCTAATGGGGAAAAGAGCATTGTGCTGGAGGTCCAATCAGGATTGTGCCTTCTTGGCCTTCTTAGGCGACTTTAAAAAGTGGTGGTGTCCTTGTGGCAGCCATAAGGGCACCATCATATCTAGTTTGGCCCTTAGACATTAATAGCACTGTAGTTATTTGAAATGAAAGGGACGTACTACGTAGTAATGACTTCATATATTATCAAAGGCTTCCACGGCCAGAGAACAATGGTTGTTGTGGATTTTCCGGACTGTACTGCCGTGGTCTTGGCATTGTAGTTCCTGATATTTCGCCAGCAGCTGTTACTGTCATCTTCAGAGGTGTGGCACCGAAAGACAGAGATCTCTCAGTGTCAAACTCTGAGAGAACTCTGACACTGAGAGATCTCTGTCTTTCAGTGCTACACCTCTGAAGATGCCAGTCACAGCTGCTGGTGAAACGTCAGGAACTACAATGCCAAGACCATGGCAATACAGCCTGGAAAATCCACAACAACCAATGACTTCATAATTGTGGATTTTATAAAATTAAGAATAACTATTTTGCCATTCTCAAGCCTGAAAATAATATTAATCATAAACTCGAGATGATCTGCCCTATGAAGTTTGGTAGTGAGAATCTATATGGGCAAGGGTATGCTCACTAATGTTCAGAAAAATTCTGTGAAGTGTGCCTGATTTTATAGCGGGTTAAAAGGGCTGCAGTGGTTGGTGGTGGGCCTGGCTCCAGTGAGTCCTCTCTCAAAGGCCAACACCCAAAGGCCCAGAAACAAAGTCTTGAAGGCTATGAATACTGTTGTGGTTGCCTAGCAACAGAACAGAGGGCATTGTTTCTCAAAGCTACAGGTACTCCATTTATCATTAGGATGGTTTTTGCAATTATAGTATCCAAAAATACTCCTTTTTTCATAAAGCTACAAAGGTTGATCCTCTGGGTAGATATATATTTGTAAAAGGAACTGTAGGCAATCACCTTCTTACAGTGGCATCCATCTATGCACCTAACCAAAGGCAAATAACCTTTATAGAAGAACTATTAATTAATCTAGAAAAATTTCAGGAAGGCGAACTGATTGTGGGTGGAGACTTTAATTTCATAATGAATCACAAATTAGATAGGTCAGACTATAAAAAATCCAATAAGAAATGTCACAATACTAAATTGGCAACATTGATTAAAAATCACAATCTGATTGATGTATGGAGACAAACTCATGCTACAGAAAAAGACTTTACTTACTACTCACCTAGACATCACATTTACACCAGAATTGACCTTATTTTAATTTCAGAAAAATTAATTAATCAGGTAAACTCAACCGAAATTGGTAACATAATCCATTCAGATCATGCTTGGACTACTTGCACCATTTCATTTAAGTCAGAAACAAAAACTGAAAAACACTGGACATTTAGTAAATCACTGCTGTACCATTCAAATCATGTTAAGGAAATTGAGAATATCATCAAACAATACATGAAAGAAAATACAACACCAGAAACAAAACCACATATTTTTTGGGACGCTTTAAAAGCTGTCACTAGAGGACATCTAACAGCATTAACATCACGAATTCACAAGGATAAGAAAGCTCAAAAACAAGAAATTACAGGGAAAATTAAACACTTGGAATTCCTACATAAACAGAATGGTAGTAAAAAAGTATACCAGAAACTAATAAATGAACGCAAACTTTTAGAAACCATAGAATCAGATAATATTCAAAAAAATCTCATATATTTAAAACAGAAACATTGGTTCAATACACCAAAGACTTTACGTATTCTCTCTTGGAGAATAAAAGAAAAGAAGGTAGCAAAATTAATCAGGGTAATCCAAGACAAAAAAGGACAAATATACACTAAATCAAAAGACATAATTAATATCTTCAGAGATTACTATAATCAACTATATACATCAAAAAAACCAAAAATAGAAAACATATCCCATTTTTTACAATCACTTAAAAATCTTAAAAAATTAGAAAAAGCACATCAGTCAAAACTGGAGAATCCAATCACCACACAAGAAATTGCAGCAGTCATACAAAAATCAAAAAACAACAAAACATCAGGACCAGACGGATTTCCTGCAGAATTTTATAAAAAATTTGCCCCACTTCTGTTACAACCCCTTACTGAAACTTGTAACATGTTACTAACATCTGGAATACAGCCTCCTTCATGGTCGACTGCTTCTATTATAGTAATTCCGAAGCAAGGCAAAGATCATAAAACCCCAGCCTCATTTCGCCCAATTTCTCTCTTAAATCAAGATTACAAGATATTTACTTCAGTTATAGCCGAACGTCTTAATTCATTTATCACTCACTATATACACAAGGACCAAACCGGCTTCATGCCCGGAAGGGATTTAACACACAATATTTATAAAACTTTAAATTTAATGTCTATATGCAAAAATCAACATACTGAAGCTCTATTCTTATCATTAGATATCGAAAAAGCCTTCGATTCCTTAGAAATATGTTATTTAGATGAAACACTATACCATATGAGCTTTGGAGAAAATTTCCGACGTATAATAAAGACAATCTATTCACAACCCACAGCGCATGTCAAAATAAATGGAAACACTTCAGACAAAATCTATCTACATAGAGGAACAAGACAAGGCTGCCCTTTGTCATCTGCTTTATTTGCAATTGCCTTAGAACCACTGACAATAGCAATCAGGGAGAACACCCAAATTCAAGGAATCGCAGTTAACTCTAAAACATATAAACTCAGTGCTTTTGCAGATGATATGCTGCTATACCTCACAAACCCAATCCTATCGCTTCAACACTTATCAAATCTTTTAAGTTTATTTGGTCAAATTTCAGGATTAGAAGTAAACTACACCAAGTCGAACATACTTCCTTTAAACACAACAAATACAACTCAATTGAATATTAAACACATATATAAATTCCAGTGGGAACCAAAAAAACTACCATATCTGGGTATAATCCTACCATCTGACCTCAACCAGTTACTAAAGTTAAATCACATAGATAAAATGGCTAAAATAAGAGCAGAATTAAGTGACTGGAATAAAAAACAATTATCATGGTATGATAGATACCATCTAATTAAATCATTTGCACTTCCCAAGTTAATTTTTCTCTTTCGAACAATTCCAATATTAATCCCACCAAAACTTTTAAAACAATGGCAAACCTTCTTCAATAAATTTTTGTGGCAAGATAAACATCCAAGAATTGCATTTACAACACTAAGATTAAAAAACACACAAGGAGGCTTTAATTTCCCAGATATTGATCTCTATCAAAAAGCTGCACGATTAAAAGATGTAATTTCTATAATACAGAAGGAAGATCATATGGATTGGATCAACCTTTTACAAAACACACAACAAAATGAATCCATTCAGGATCTTCTATGGAATAAACAACACGTCCGCCCAACAAACTCTAAACAAAACATCTTTTTTACAGCTATCCTAAAAGTATGGGATGCTTATAGAAATAAAATCACCCCCAAATATTCCAGGTTCTCTTCTTTTCTTTTTCAGGATTGGTTTCCACCGGGTCTCTCACCCGCATTCACTAAAAAATGGAGCCAAAACAACATAACAAGGCTAACTGATATTGCCTCCCGAGAAGGCTTACTAGATAAACCAGAATTGGAGCAAAAAATTAATAGTAATATATCATGGTTTATTTATTTTCAATTAAAGAATCTAGCCTCTTCTATAAACTTAAAGGACATTATGAAACAACCAAAGACTGCATTTGAACAAATTATAGATAGGAAAGGCCTTTCAAATAAAGGAGTAATCTCCAAAATTTATAATATTTTGCTACAAAACCTTAAACTTAAAACCTTAACATATCAGTCAAAATGGCACCAAGACTGTGACAAAATATTATCAAAAGAACAATGGGAAATATTATGGTCCTCTAAAATATTTAATTCATCAACAATTAGTATTAAACTACAGTCCTATAAGATATTAACAAGATGGTATCTTACACCCAAAAAATTAGCAGCTATTTACTCTCACAGTTCATCTTTATGTTGGAAAGGATGTGGGGATACAGGATCATATATACATTGCTGGTGGAAATGTCATTACATAGAAGAATTCTGGAATACAATCTTGCACCAAATCTTTTTGTTAACTGGCTACAAAATACCAAAGAAACCTGAGCTGATATTTCTGAATCAATGGGATGATATAGAGATCCCACCAATTCGACGAGACCTCATCAATGTCTTCTTAATGGCAGCAAAAAATTTAATTGCTTTAAAATGGAAATCACATACTGTGCCAACAATTACCAGTTGGTATTCTAAAATATGGGACCATTTTTTATTTGAAAAAATCAATGATGGAATCTATCAAGCTGAAAATTTCCCCCAAACAACAAATTTTATGGAAAAATGGTTCCCCTTTTTTGAATACATTTCTAAAGAAAATCTATATCCTCCCAATAAAATATACCAAACAATCCTGAATCTATAATCCAAAATATATCAGATCATTCAACTTGAATTTGTCTTTCCATGTTTTACCCTTCTCTGTTATGTAGTTTTTTAACAATTTACCCATGTTGTATTTCATATTGTAAACAGTTTTGTTAATAATTGAAATAAATATATATATATATCATTAGGATGGTTTTAACTGCCCCAATGTTGTTGTTGTTTTTAGATTTCAGATTATTTTTCCCTGTAAATTTGGAGTGCTTCTCAGGTTTTTAGTAAGATCTCTCTTAGTTTGTTCCTGTATCTGTTTTAAGTATCCACAGATTTGGCCATTTTGAAATTAAATTTGTTGACAAGTGGGGTCACACAATAAAATGTTGCTGGTTGTACTGTGATGACATGGGGTGGGGCTGGGAGCCAAACTGGGTGGCAGTGGTGACAAGAAACAGGGAACTTGTGGGGGGAAGGACAACATTTGCAATGAACTCTCCTCACAGAACGGACCATGAAGATCCGTGGAGGAAGATCGGCCCAAGAAGCAGAAAAGAAAGGGGAGCCCTTTCAGCCCCCACCAGTTTCTGCAAGGAAGGCAGAATGAAGCCTGTACAGCAATGCAGCTGCGCAGCCTAGATCAGCCCCCCTTCCCCACACCTCATCATTGAAAGATATTTCAGTCAAGAGCATTTGGATTAATCTGGTCACTTTAGATAGATGTTTAATTTTCATAAAGGTTTTCATGCCACTACACTTAAGAGTGAACCAAGGACTCGGCTTTGTTTTAAAGTTCAAAGTCACCAAGGCATTACACAAAAGGGACTTCAAAACACATTACATTTACATATTGACATCTTGTCTCCAACAAAACAGCCAGTGTCATAATTTGTTTCATTTAAGTGTTTTTCCAGGGTGTACAGGGGTAGCTAGTCAGCCTGATTCACCTTCTGGTAATTTTCCAACTCCAGCTGAGGTTGGCATCTGTCCTGCCTGGTCAGGCAGTATTTTGTGCTTATGGCACCTGAGGAAAGGGGCTTATGATATTTCATATTCATAAGCTGCCCTTTCAATAAGTAGAAGTGGTATGACTGCTAACATTTCCTGCCCCATATTAAACATGGTTATTAGGGGTGTGCACCTAGAAAATTTCAGTTTCAGTTCCAGGAGGTTCCAGAATAATTCTATTCCATTACTGTTTGTTCTGGCTGGGGCAGAGCCAGCTCAGATCTGATGTTTGATTTTTTTCATTTTCATGGGTTTCAGTCTGTTGCATGCATGCAAGACAAGTGTTAGCCACTCGTGTGCAAATGCACGCTGTTCTTTTAAGAGGAGGTGGGGAAACGAGGCTCTAGGGCAGATGTTTTTGCATGCAAAGGAAGCAAAATTGCACAAAACACAATCCTCCCACCCAGCAAGCTTAAGAGCACACAACGCACTCAGAGGGACTCCTATAGAGGCCAGGGGACAAACTGGGGTGGCCATTAACTGTCTGATCTGTACTACTGATCCAAATTAAGGGGAGGAAATCTCCATTTACATTAGACAATCAGATTCTAAATCCTCAACAACATACAAAGTGAACATACTTGTTCTACAGCCCCAATTAACAAACTAATTAAACAGCAAAACTTGGATTTCAGGATATTTAACCCTCTTGTTTTTAATAACACATTAACTGTAGAAATCACTGCCATGGGATGTTGCAATGGTAGGGTTGCCAACTCTCAGGTGGGGCCTGGAGTTCTGGAATTACAATTGAGCTCCAGACTATGTTACCAGAACTGCTCTATTTGAATGGGGAATTAGCTTTAGCAGTCTGTAACTAAAATTAGCGCGGATCTAACCTATGTTTACGGAGGTCCCGATTCCAGACACTCTAGTGACAAAGAGGCAGACTACAAATAGGTTCAAACACGTGTATTTACTAATAGTGTGGCGTAAGCCTGAACTTGCACATACATACAAGAGAGCACACAAGATCTAAGAAACACAGAGTAAGAAATGCAGAGACTTTCACATTAGCAGGTTCCCAACGATGGTGGGGAATACTCACAATCCTGAAGCGAAGCAGAGACACAACAGCGAGGTGGCCCAATGCCAGCACTGGGACCACGGACGGACAGCAAGGGGTTCTGGATAGGGTGGCACGCGCACCATGCAGTCTGGGAGACCGGCTTAAATACCCCAAAACGTACCCTGGGGCTGGTGCTGTACTTGGTGGTTCTCACAGATTAAAACAAAGGTTCTAATGGGTTACTGAATGGCTTGGATGGGCCACTTTGGTAATCAGATTGTGATAAGTGACACCTCAGGAAGAGGGGACAAAAGAGGGAGGGGGAAATCTGAGTGGGCTGAATGGATGTTCCAGCGGACAGGGCTTGCCCTGATGTCATCAGCTCTGGAATGCGGAGGTTTCTTTGAGATGCATTCTCTAAGTGCTTGGGATAGTCGGCACTTAGTTCCTTCTCCGGGGTGGCTCCTAAGATATGCAGAGCGGGGCAAGGTGCTCTCGCTGCGGACGTGGTGTGCCCGCTTCGCCGAAATGGCTTCTCAAAGCAGTCTTCTTCCCTGGGTCTTCTGGCTGCCTGAGAACATGGATGCCAGCGGGGCATAGCTGGGGCTGGATAGCAGGCTGCCCAGTAGCGAGGGCAAGCTCGGCGACCGGCCCGCGGGAGGCTCCAGGCGGGAACTGACCAGGGAGCGCCTAGCCAGGCTCGCTGGAGGTTTCCCCAGCAGGCACCCGGCTGCTAGCAGCGGCTTGGGGCCCATATGAGGCAGGCTTCCATGGAGGCAGGGGGAACAGCACGTAAAACACAGTCCAAAGCAGGGAACAGGCACGGTCCGTGGCAGATGGCAGTGCAGGCACGGGGCACACTTGTAACAAAGTCCAAACGCACACTGGGAAGTCCAGATATAAGTCTGAGCAGGGCTGCCCAGGAAAAGAGTCCTTTGTGCAGTTAACCCAACATGGATGCAGGAAACTAACACAGTCTATTGCAGCAGCAAGGTAACTAACAAGCGGGCAGGAAACTGACACGTGTATCAGAACACACACGTGCAGGGCAGTCTGTGTGTAGCAGTGAAACAGCAACGCAGGAAACTTTAACACAGTTCATGGTAAGCCTTAAAGCAGGGGAGGGGGCCTACTTGGCAACAACTACAGAGATCAGCTCCCCTGAAGGAAATGGGTGCCTTGGATGGTCAGTTCTATGGAATCAAGTTCACCCCAAGAATGGAAGACCAGTTGGACAATTTGTCTGATGCTTGCCAGCTCTTATTTCTATTAGCTTCACTACTTTAAGGATCACACCCTAAGTTCTTCCATCAACTTCTTGTTTTAGGGGTTATACATAATTTGCTCCCACTCAGCCACTGGGAGACCTTGGGCCAGTCACGCTCAGTCTAATCAGCCTCACATTGTGGGGATTGACAGAGGAGGAGAGAATCACATGTACAGCGCTGATCTCCTGGAAGGAAGGACAGGATAAAAATCTGATAAACAGACATTTTTTTCCAGATTGAAACTTTTTATTTACTCCTAAAATGTATTTTAAATTAACTTTAAAAATGAATGCAAATCCATATTTAAACCAAAGTGACATAAAAGGAATCTATAGAACATTGAAATGTATTTTACAAGAAAGGTATATTTCACAAGAAGCTTGTGATTTGTTGACTCCAACTTGTAAGCAGCAGTCACGGAATGAATAAAGCTGCCTCTAGTACCAGGTAACCCTGCTTTAAAAAGGGGATTCACATCTTGTAAGAACTAATCCTGGCTAAACAAAGTGTACTATAAAGATGTCCAGCACTTTTTTCAGTTACACATAGCAAAAAACTGGTAGTAGAATCACCTTAGCTTCCAAGAAACTTGTCTGTCATTACTGTGCTGTCTAAAATAAGCTTTGAATGAACATCAGGCCTTAAGGCTGCCTGGTTCCTGCCAGGGCATGAGACTCCCCACCTCCAGCTCCTGTTTCCTGCCTCTGCTGTGGAGGCCAGCAGGAGAAAAAAAGTTTTTAAAACTTAAACTGTTGATGCAAGTCCACTCTAGGGCTGGGATCTCTATGATAAAACCAATGGCTGGACACCTGCCAGGCATCATCAATATATACAGCCTGGAAAATCCACAACAACCAATATTGAATTATAAATATGGGATTAGATCCAGCAACTCCCTTCCAAATGACAAAATTATACTTTACTGTTAACAGCTGCAGCCTGCAAGTTTCTAGTCGGAAGACCGGGGGGGGGCAGGGTGAGTTGGATCAGGACCACATTGCCAGGAAAGTTATTTGCCCAGATGCAAACATTCAATGTACACGCAAATATCCAATGATGGGGCAAGTAACACCTCCAGTGCCTCCAGTGCAAGAACTCCTCTCTCCCCCAAGGCTCTATGGTCCCAATCCAAATCAGGGCACACCAGTCTTTCTAAATTGTCTTGATAGACAACTTGCAGCTGCTGTATGGTGTGATCTGGGGCTGTCCTTCTCCACCCAAGGAAGACTTAGAAAAAGAGATTCTTGGAGTGCAACTCACTATCCGTAAGTGGAAGCTTAGGTACTCCCCCCCCCCCACACACACACTTTTGCAAAAGACTGAGAGACTGTAGAGGTGTAGCTACAGGGAGGCTGGTAAGAAGCAGTATAGTGTCTGTGATTAACTACAGGGACACAAAAGAGCTGAGTGTTCATATCTTCATCAATAAAAAGCAAAAGTGAACACTCACATTTACATATATGATATATTACTATGGTACGTATGCTGCCAACAGAGAGGATTAAAGGCCAGCTAACCAGAGATGTAACAGAGATGCAAAGAAAAAAATGAAGGGGAATGTTTTTTTTTCATTTTTTCCAATGGCTTTTTTTTTTGCTATTCTTTTTCTGATGGAAAGTTTGAGAAATTTTGGGGACCAAGGAAAAAAACACTGTGATTTGTTTCCATTGGAATGACTGAAATGCTTTTTAAAACAAATGCACAGAATGAAAAGGTCCAATGACTTTTTTCCCCCAATGGAAAAATTGAAAATAAATTGGAAACAGCCTCCAACAACCAGGCTTGGCTAAACATTTTTGAGAAGCCGTGAGTGCAAATTTGCTTCTTAGTTGAGTATATGAGAGTGGGAATGTTTCTGAAAATATTTCTATTTGCATGATCCATTTTTCTTCTTCCTCACATTATATTTCATCCCACAGGTTCCACAACTGGCCTGACCATCTTATAACTTTATAGCAGCTCTCCAGAGTTTTAAACAGTTGGCAGTTCATAACATAATTCCTTTTCATCCATTTGGAATGTTTTCACAGAAGAATATCCCTGGTGTTTCTTCTTTTTCAAACTGTTTCTTCATGAGCTTGTGTCTGTTTCAAAAACTCTGAAAAATAAATCGTGATTCATTTAGAACCAAGAAAAAAAATGTAGGCTTGGATGTGGCAATGTATGTATAGCTTTAAATGAGCACTCAAGAAGTAGTTTGTTTTCCCTTCAAAGCTTTTTTTCTAAGGGGTCATACTTAGGTTTTGTTCTTGGTGTCTGTTTAGTCTCTCAGTGTTAGTATTCTTTCCCAGCTGGAGATCTGTTGCTGAAGCTACCAGTTTCAACTGTGTGTTGGCTGCAGAGCAGGGCAGAAAGGTGACTGGAAGCAAGACATCTACCCACCACACCTCAGACCCAAGCTAGACATTATGGCATCAATGGGTCTGACCTGCAGACACCAATGCTGTTTTGGAGCTTAACTCGGCCATTTAAAAATGCCCAGAGGGCAGCACAGTGGATCCAGGTAATCTTGTTTCCCCTCTGCAGGGCTGGATCAACGGGGGGGGGCAGGGGGTAGTCTGCCCCCGGTGCCACCAAAGAGGGGGCACCGGGCGCAGCTGCCAGCCACTGAGAGCGTGCTGGAGCTGGTGGTGGCAGCAGCAGTGTGCAGGAGGCTGAGCGGAGGGCTGGGAGTCTGCCCATGCCATTCGCCTGCCCCAGGACAGGGAGCACACGGCAAGCCAGCTGCCCCATCAGCGGGGCAGGAGAATGGCGCAGGTGGCCTCGCAGCCCTCCGCTCAGCCGCCTGCCCTGCCACCCGCCAGCTCCACGGCGCTCCGTACGCCAGGGCAGCTGGCTTGCTGTGTGGGCAGCACACTCCAGCCCTGTGTGATGACATCATGGAAGTGACATCATCATGCAGTGTCAGGAGTGCTCGCACGCTGTGCGTACCGAGGGCAGAGGCTGGACTTGGGTTGCCCTGGGCGCCAGCAACCCTAGATCCGGCCCTGCCCCTCTGCACCCTTTGAAGTGCCAAACTGGGCCCTTGTGGCATATTTTAATGGCAGAGCTGAGTTCTGAAATGGTGTTGGCTTCCACAGGTCATACCTGTGGATGCCATAACAATTTGTTCAGCCCTTAGAGGATACTACATTCAGGTTTATTTTTTTGAAATAAAAAGTAGAAATGGAAAGATCAGGCAAAAAGAGGAAGAGAAGGCAGAATTTTAAGAATGGAAGGAAGGAGAGTTTCAGACAAGAGATGCAACTATAGAGGAAAGGAAAGTTCAAGTTGAGATACTAAAAGGACCTTGCAACACATGATGAAGTCCTATTTTCTAGTGGATGATTAGATGATGTTATGTCAGACACGCTATGGCAGTTTTGTGCCTCCTAGGTGTACACCAGTCATTTTCTGCTTGTATCCATAGCACACAACAAAAGTGAATTCGGCCTTCCCCAGAGCCATTTTCTTTTCCTCAAACTCCCCCCGTGGTGCTGCTATTGGTTGTGTTGTAGAACAGAGGCTCCCATTTTATTAGTCTGAGGATGTGAAAATGGTGTGGCAGGGAAGACAAGCTGTTTCTCCCCACATGCCACAGCCACAATTTAAAAAGGGTCAGAGTGTTTCTGGGAGGCACAAAATTCCCACCATGTCAAGAAAATTCCCACCATGTCAGGGGAAAGGACCCCTATGTCCTTAGATGTGAGTTTGCCCAGTGTAACACAGTTTATGGTGCAGAGACAGTAAACCAAGGCACACAGAAGGAAAAATATTTTTTATTCTAAGGAACTCAAACTTTGCAAGCGTCTATAAAATAACAAAACCTCACTAAAAGGCTAATTAGGGCTAACATAACTGAAACAGATTAGCTGACTAATACTCCCACAGGTCGGCCTCACCAATGGACTCCACAGCGTGATAACAGGTCTTGCGACGTTCAAATCAAAGCAGTGGTCCAGAAGCGTCGAAAGCAGGGAAAGCCGCACCCCTATCAGAGGTTATAACCTGTGGAATCCCAAATTCTCCACAATATTCCAATAGGGCTCTAGCTACACTCTCTGCAGTAGCAGATCTCAGGGCTTTAGCTACAGGATAACATGAGAAGTGGTCTACTATAACCAAGCAATACCTTTTACCTCTACGTGAAGGTGGGAAAGGACCCTGAACATCAATCTGAATTTCTGCAAATGGAACAGGCAACACAGGTATCTGTTGCAGAGGTACTTTAGGGTGGTCAGTTGAAAAGCCATGTGTCATTCCCCAACAAACATGAGGACTTCATAATGTGTACTGAGGCCTTGCTTTGAAATAACCTGCCAGATCTTGGGTGGCATGCCTCTTGATATTACATGCTTCTTTTCTTCTTACTGGCATTGTTTAACATACATTACTGTATTTAAAATATGTAAATCCTGCTGCTGTAAGGTAGCATATAAATATGACCACAGGACAAGCAACTACTAATACAAAACACGTATTAGCCCTCATAAAAGAAAGAGAGGTCAACTGAATGAAGAGAAATCTTCAAAATAGCCACTCTTTGGCCTGGTGGAACTACCTTTAACAGTTCTGTGGAGCCAGACTGCGCTAACGAAGAGGGAGGATCAAGCATATTAACCTACTGAGATCTTAATTTGAAGGACCAGTCCTAAGTCCATCAACCACTTCTTTTTCAAAGAGGTAAAGAAGCTGCATGGAGGTTCCTTTCATGTCACTTCAACACTCTAACCACTGTACCACTCTGGTTTTCATAATAACCAGAGTGACAAAGTGCTTAGAGTGTTGGGGTAGGACTCAGGAGACCTGGGTTCATATCCTCACTCTCTCTATATGAGACACCTCAGCTCATGTTAGTTAAGTGTAGGGAGAAGCAATGTTAGCTAGGAAGCGTAGTTTTAAAAGACAGAGCCAGCGGAGACCACTCCTCAGAGGGTTTGTTAATTTCATCTTTACCTCCCCAAAGGCTCTGTCTATTTCACCGCTCTGGTCTAAAACTCTGTGGGATCGCAACCAGCGGGCAGTGAGGAATGGAAATGGGTTGGAGCTGCCTTCCAGAGCCGGGCTTGGCCCTGGAAAGGTTTTAAGGGGCTGAAGTTTCCCTTTTGGTATTTCACAGCCCCTCACAGGGGCTGTCTTTTTAAACTACCCTTCCTGGCTAACATTGCATCTCCTGACACGTGTTCTTCACATATCAGATGTCTCGTGTAGAGAGACTCTCTGTCTTGAAGCTCACTAGGTGACCTTTGGGCCAGCCATTTGGACTTAACCACCCTCACAGAGTTGTGAGGATGAAATGGAGAGAGAACCCTGTCTGCTGTTCTGAATGATAAGGAAGAAAAGTATGGTAAAAACACAGCAAGAGCTACAACTTGACAGTATAGCAAATACAGGTCCTTTCTGCAGTTCCAATGACAATGAAATAATATAAGAACCCAGAGAATGGTTCGTGCAGAAGCCAGTTAAGAAAAATAAGCCACATTGGTCCTGGGCCCACCCTTAGCTCTGTGTTTCCAGTCTCTGCCTTCCCAGCTGTTATGCCATCTCTGTTATGCCAAACAGAAGCTAAGTGCAGATTTCTTTGCAGCAGCACAAACTGCTAATAACATTTGCTTCTCTGTGTTACTTCATTCTTTCATGCCATGGTAATTACGTCATCATTCTAAACCACAATTGTGTATACCTTAGGGTGGAAACCAAGTTACACTCACATAGGTATCTAATAATAGCATGATTTTTTTTTTCTGGGGTAGGAGGAAGCTCAGGGGTGAATCAGAATGGCAAACAGACTTTTAGTATTGCAAGAACAGGCAAAGTTCCTCAAGGCACAATGATGTCTGTGATTCTCTGTTAAGACTTGAACTGAAACACAAATGACAGACTGCATGTTCAGAGAACTTTTTGCTCTTCTTTTCTAACCTGAATATTCACCTCCCCCTGCACCACAGTTGCATCTAAACTGAAACAGCTCAGGATTGCACAAAAGAACAATGCATCCTTTCCATCTCTTATGTAAGTGGAAATTTGGATTCTGGCAACTGTGTGGGGGAGCACCCTAGCATACTGGGGAGATGCGTATGTGACCTGCAATGAAAAATTAAGAACTGTGACGTGCTTAAAATGTTTATTGAGGATTGATATGTATTAGCTCAGGGAAAGCCACATTTGCAACCAAAAGAGACATTGGACTACTGTATGCTCTGTTCCCTGCCCCACTAAACTATTAATGCATGTAACTATAACTTCTTAAATTACAAAAGCATCACTGTTGAACCTTAGCCAGGCCTTGTGTATCTGGAGTGAGGGAAAGGCCCTCCCTCTCTGCCTTCCGGCTGTCTCCTCAGCATGAGGCATAACAGGTCAGGGGAGAATGAGCTTGCCAAGCTGTCTAGAGGAGGATGAGCTGATTGTGGAGAAAAGGCAGTAAAATAATTGCCACCCCAATGTGGCCAACATGTACTTTTCCTGGGTGGCTGCTGTAGTGGTGGTGGTTGCAGTTTTTGTGTCCCCCTTACTCTCCTCTCAGCTGCTGCCCAGGGGTTAGGATGAGAAAGTAGAGGCTACAAAAAAGGGTTGTTAGAGGGAATGAGCCTTTACTTCCATCACTGGGATGAGATCTGCAGCTCAGTTCAGCTCACAACTCACCTGTCCTCTAGTCCCTCCAGCAGTGGCTGCTTTAAGGTAGGAACTGCCCTGCCAACCACAATCACTAGCAGGCCGACTTTTCTGGAATATGGAAAAGGTGCCACACTGGGAAACAACCACAAGCAGCATATCCAAGAGCCATATGCGGCTACTAAGCCAGTGAGTATCACTGTATTAGATTTATTTATTAGTAGCTGTTGTTTGTACTTACTGCCAACCTTTCCCCCTCCCATCCATGCCTTCTAGGGAGAGTTAGGGAATTCTCTTACTGGGCATGCAACTTAGAATGTGCAAAACTTCCTGATTTTTCTTCTCCAAACTTCAGGGAAAGTGAGTGCTTTGGAGAGGGAATATGAGTCACTAGGCATGCTTCTCGCCAGAAGGTCTGTGGCACTTACTCTTGGTAAACTGGCAAATGGATTTGTGGATTATCTTTATTTTCAGAAGCTATATTTGCAAGTAAACCCTTAGCTTAATTATAAAATAAATGCTTCTGTTAATGCAGATGATATATAAAATCCTAGAGCATTTAGTGATGTTTCTGATGTAAGGTCTGTAATAACAACAACAATGACAACAACAACATTTGATTTATATACCACCCTTCCGGACAACTTAATGCCCACTCAGAGCGGTTTACAAAGTATGCCATTATTATCCCCGCAACAAAACACCCTGTGAGGTGGGTGGGATTGAGAGAGCTCCAGAGAGCTGTGACTAGCCCAAGGTCACCCAGCTGGCTTCAAGTGGAGGAGTGGGGAATCAAACCCAGCTCTCCAGAAACCACTACACCAAACTGGCTCTCTAGTGAAGACAGGTGTAAGAGTCCGTCAGTGGTCACATCACCTTTTCCACCCAGACAGTGAACCTAGCTTTGCCATTTTTTGTATGTGAAGTCAGGCAACTTATGGCAACCCCATAGGGTTTCCAAGGCAAGAGACATTCAGAGGTAGTTTGCCATTGGCTGCTTCTGCATAGTGACCCGAGCAATCCTTGGTAGTCTCCCATCCAAGTACTAAACCAGGGCCAACCCTGTTTTGCTTCTGAGATCTAAGGAAATTGGACTAGTTTGGGCCATCCAGGTCAGGACTTTGCTATTTACCTTACATGTGTTAAATTTATTTTATTTACCTCATTTATATTCTGCCTTTCTCATAGAGACTCACGGTGGGTTATAAAAAAAAATTAAAGTACAATTAATAAGATAAAAGCTAACAACACATACAAGCAAGTTGAAATCTGGATTGGATCTCAGACTTGCCCCTTCCCTTGCACTTAGGCCAAACATAATCTGCCTTTATAAAATATATTTTAAGATGACACATATGCATTGAGGACATACACATTGACCTGCTTCTCTCCTCCCCTACCTTCTTTCCCCCACCTCCAAAACTTCTCCAGGAAAGCATAGCAGTGACACTACTAGGTGCCCACCACCTATTAGTTAGTGCAGGGTTTTCTTTTTTCTTCAGAGTTCACTTTGGAACATTTAAAATGTACACTGTTGTCAGGGCTGTGAAGGCATTTTCAAATAAACCCTGCCCCCTACATTTATCGTATTATGAACTAGAGATAGGCACGTACCGGGAAAATTCCGAACCGTGCAGTTCGTGGTTCATCATGTTTCATGAACCATGAACAACAAACTTTAACAAATTTGCCCCAGTTCACAAAATGGTTCATTTTGTTCATGAAAATGTCACTTCCGGGTCAGCAGAAGGTCTGCAGAGAGCCCATCCCCCCTCGTTGCCTAGGAAACTGATTGATCAGTGCCAGGGTGTCTGCAGTGACAAACTGAAATATGAACCAAATGAACCAGGCTAAAATTTGTCACGGTTCTTGTGAAATGAGCTCCCACAAACCGCCGGTTCATGAACCATGATCCGGCCCCGTTTGTGATGAACTTTGGTTTGTATTTCAGTTCGTGCACACCTCTATTATAAACCTTTTCCTTAGAATCTGAATCATCAAAGGGAAACAAAGAAAGAAGAATTGATATTTACCTTGCAGAATTTCTATCACTTCGTGGGATGCTTGACCATTAAGACACCCATATAAACTTTGTGCAGTTCCCTTATTCTGTTCCGAATCCCTCCATTTCCGCAACATCCTGCATTTGTACATATTGATGTCTTCCTCCTTTGCTTCAATCTGCTCGATATCTTCAATGGATAAATTAAGACACTGAATGCCAATAACTTTCCAGTCTTTTCCCATCTTCTTTGCAAGGATCATCAGCTGCTTATCAGTTAATACTGTATTGGCTTTAGTTCCATCTGAAAGGATGCAAAACCAAATCAGTTGTGTGGTTATTGTATTTACTTAGCCCAAGCTGACAAGCTAGTGAAATATCCAAGGCACCTTTACTAATGACTCCTCAAAACCAATGGCCCTGTGTCTTTCAGGAAAAAAAGTCATTCAGAATTGCACGTTCATTTTATTTATTAATGGTGTTACAATGGTGATTAATGGAAGACATACTGAGGGTTCCTTCTGACAATATTTTTTATACTTTATGATGATTAAAGTTACACTGCAGTTTTTTTACCATGCTTAAGGACCTAGTTATGCAGTTATCTTAAGATAATTCTAGATTTCAGTTCAACCTCCAGTTTGCCTGTGTTTTTACATGTATTGCTTATTGTAAGTTTTGACAAGATTTCTTTTCCTTTCAAAATTTTAAATTAACATCCTACCCCTACACACACATGTTGCTCTAGTTACCAAGTTTCTTTTCCAGTCAAGGAAAAGTTTAAAACTGCAGCAGTAAAGCTTTTAGGGATTCAATGTTAGGATACTTGGTACTGTGAAGAAAATGGGAAGACAATACAACAAACATGGAGTAATTCTGTGTAGAAATCTAAGAATTTTTGCCAGATACTCTGGAATGTTTGAAGGTGATCTCTGGTCTAACAGGTCTCTGATTTCTACTCAGATGATAAGAGAATTTCCAATACTGCAATACTATGCATTTCACAACTAAAACAATCTTCAAAACCATTGCCGGTGATTCTGCAGTATAATCCAGATCTTTGAGATGTAGTTCAGTATGGCATGAGTAATTCTTCCAAGAATAGGATAGATTTAATCTCATAATTATTTTAATTGGTATTTTTTTCTAAAAGGTGGCTACAACTGAGCAGTGCCCTAAAAAGCATGAGCGCTTGGCCTATGGAGAAAAACACTTCCTAGCACCTGTTGCCATAGGGCCATGCTACAAGTGATGCCTGACACAAGTTGGACACTTGTCAGCTTCCCTCAAGTTCTGATGGGAAAGGCAGGCATCCTGGTCTTGCAGCTTGGCTCTCCGACTGCTGTCCAATGGACTTTTTTTTTTAAAAAAAAAATTATTGGTGAGTACAAAGTTAATACACATATTCCCCATCTTACCTATATTATATCAACCCCCACGCTTTCCCTCCCCCCTCCTTATAGACTTCCAACTGCTTTCCAACCCTTAACTTATCCTATTACTTAACTTATTTTCAACTAAATTCTTCTAAATCATATATGTATTATGTCTCTTACTCTAAGCATTTTCAAATTCGTTCATATATACTTTATCAAATCCACGAATATATCTATTTCTCTACTATCTAAACTGTATATTTTTAATAAGATCTCCTTATTAGTAATACTAGCTTAGATTAATCAATAGCTAACTTTTTCATTACAGGTAAAGTTACTTCCCCATTCTGTCTGTAAATGTCCAATGGACTTTTCAACTGTCACTTGTCCAACATTCCACCAAGCTGCCTACATTTCCCATCAAAACTTGAGGGAAGCTGACAAGTGTCCAATCTGTGCCTTTTGTCACTTGTAGTTTGGCCCATAGGAAACCCAAGAGTGAAAGATTTTTCAGGAGTCCAGTACGGTCTTAATATTATTTTTCAAATCAGAGTTAAAAGCTTTTATGGCTGCAAGAGCCAAACATGACTGAAACTGTTGGACTTGTAGGACAAGTTCTTTACTCCATGTTATTTGCATGTGATCCAGTTGCAGGTAAAGAGATTTTTTAAATATATGCACACACAAAGGAATTTGCTGTCTTCCATTTTGTAATCATATATAATAACAACAGAAAAACGCCTGCATGATCTCTTGCAGTAATTGTATCTGGGTTAAGTTTGGCAAGGCAAATGCAAGGCTGAAGTGAGTTGAAAAAGAGACAGCAAGCCATGGAAAAGTGACAAGCTTCTGATTCGCTTCCAATTCATAACAGGATTTGTGACCATCAGAGCAAGAGTGGCTGTGTTCTCTCTGGTGGATGGAATGGGCAGTTCTATAAAAAAAAAAACCCTGGGTGGTTTGTGAATGATGAAGCCAAACCCCAAAAGAATTCCTTGTTCACGTAGACAGGACTTACAACCCTATCAGTGGCCACTAGCCATAATAGCTAAATAGGACCTCTATGTACGCAGGCAGTGTAGTCCAAATGCCGGATGGTGGGAGACACTGCTGACTTTATACTCAGATCCACCAGCGCTCTTTAAAAGGTTCATAGGACAGAAGGGACTGTAGGATAATTTCAATCTATATAAATAAGCCTTCAGTTTTGAATATGGAGCATGAAATGTGGGAAATGGCTTTCTTTTTTATTATTTCTTCAATTTATATTCCACTTCTTGTGCAAAAATCTCAATGCTGCTGGATGAAGTAACTATAGGCAACCTCCCATGTTAAAGAAAGAACTGCAAAGGCGAATAAAAAGGGGAATTTCTGCATCTCACTATGGAGGGAATGTACATGTTTCCTATTTGTGTATTATGCTGAAGGCATGGAAACAGGAGGTACAAGTCACCTGCCCATCAGCTATTGATGCTTCTTTGCAACAGGAGAAGCCATCCTGAGATTACCATGGCTACCTGAAAAATGCACACAAAAATGCACGCATAGTAGATAATCCTATCTACTCTCTATGACAAACCTCATTATCTAAACAATATTCTGAATTTTCATAGCGCCCCCACCCTTTGGTTTATGCCTAGATACATAGTACTTGTGATTGAAGACATTTCTGATTATCCAGATTTCCAGGTCGATCAAGTTCTATATCACGTTACGCTAAGGGGATAGCATTGGCCTCTGTGCCTTGTTTATTTGCCCTCCAGGGCAACAGGTTGGTTGCTGTGTGAAACAGGATGCTGGGCTGCTCCAGCAAGGCTGTAGGTTCTCAAATGTGGTAAGAGCGTCCAATCATTCTTCTGTTTTATACAATAACAATGCTCCTGCATTTTCATCATATCTAGTTGCAGGTATTTTGCATAATCATCTTTGTTCAAATACATATCCATCCAGGTCCTTTTTTGCATTGTGTTTCCCGTTCCCACCATATGGAATGGCCTGCCAGAGCTGGTCAGGAAACCTCCCATTTTCCTGGTTTTCTGCAAACTATTCAAAACTGAATTATTCAAGAGGGCATTTCTACACAGTTAATACTGTTGTACTGTATAGAATGGTTTAGAAAGCAACTTAAGGAAAAATTTAAGGACTGTGGTCTATAGTACTGTGTATAGCTCATACAGGGCTAGGACTGGTAGACCACCCCCAAAAGAGAGAGAAAAGAGACTAAAATGGCAGGAAAAGAGACTGAAAAGAGACTGAAAAGAGACTAAAGAGACCAAGTCATCAAGTGCTCCATATGGTTCAAATGTTTGATGCTCACCTGTTTTCGCACTAAAAATTCTGATAAATAAAATATATGTATTTTTTCAATAATCCCCAACCAAAAAAATAGGCCGGAGTCGGTACCTGGGTTTTGTTGTGCCGAGTGCAGAGAGGACGGTTGCTCCAGAACGATTATTCTCAGAGGATTCTAGTCACAGGATGAGCCTCAGTCGTGACAAAGGAAGGGGGGAAGTTTCTCCTGACCTTCGTATCCCTCTTCCCTGTCTCCCACTTTCTCCCGTTTGACCTTCAAGGTCTCTGCATGTGGAGTCAAGCAGGCACGTCCTCCCCGGCTCTCCCTTGACTTCCCTCATAAATAATCAATTCCTAGGCTTCCCCTCTTCTCACCCGCCAATCGTTGAGAACTCGCTCTGGGTATGTTTCCACCTTTCTGCCCTGGTGGATCTTGTCTACAGGACATTGAGGTTGCATCTTTATCTCCACAGGGCTCAATCTCTCTTCTTCTTCTCTTCATCTTGCTTCTTCTGGGCTTCAGAGCATCTCCAGTTCTCAAAGCTCTGTCAGTCCAGCCCTCTTTAGTGAATACATCCTGGTCTTCTTGTCTGCTGTATCCCTCCTTGTCTTCCACTCCCCCATCTCTCCTCCAGCTTGATGGTGGCCTCCTTGCTTGGAGATGGGAGGTAACTCCCATCTTCCCTGGGGGCCAGAGAGTCCGAACTCGGACAGGCAGTTGAGACCAGAAACAAATGTGTAAGTATACACATTTTGTGTAACTACAAAATGCTAAAGAATATAATTTTTCTCTCAAAACTTGAGTGGGATGTAAAATTACATCAACAGTCACACTAAAAAACCTGAAAAAGTTATTTAGCTGAGCATCAAATGGATTATCATCATTTATGATAATATCTACCTAGTGGTTTTCTTCCCACTTAAATTTTTCATTTTGTTAATCAAGCTATGTATAACTCCAAAACTTCAAAAAAAAAATGTAGTATACCATACAGTAGAATATATTATGTGCATGTATATAAACATATATATTCATGCACAGGTTATCACCTGGTGTTTGAGGCTAAGTTTCATTTGTTTCTGGTCCTGGATGGGGTATGGCTTGTTCATTTATTATTGAATAAAAACAAAAACCACACTAAAAAGTATGATTAGGATTTTTTTTATTAAATGGAATGCTAATTCAAATAAAAAATAAATCAAGATTTTTTAGGTTTTTTACCAAAGAAAGCAGTGATTAAACTATTTTTTCTTTTCTCTACAGTTTTTTGAAGAGTTTCCACTTCTTTAAGTTTTTGCCGCTCAGTTCCACGCATCGCAACACAGCCTTCCAACATACCCTGTGCAACACTAACTTCCTGCAAATTTCCTTTCTGTATTGCTCTCTTCAATCGTTCATTGGCTTCTTTGAACAGACGATCAGATGCTTCAGAAGTTGCCTCATGGTCCTTTTTTGTCAGTGATATCTTACTTTCTATCTCAGCAATTTTTTTCCTAGACTCTTCTGCTTGTTTAACCTTTTCTTCCATCTCTTTAGCTAAATGTATCTCCTCCTCTTTCTTTTTTTCTTCCTCCTCTTTCAATCTTTTTTGTTCCTCTAAGTACATTATGTATTGCTTACGTGCACTTTGTCCCATAGCAATAAGTTTTGATGTCATGGGAACCAGTTCAGGTTTATTTCCGTAGGTTTTCAATGTATCTTTGACCAACAAAATTGCATTCAATGTTTGTTCACAAGTAGAAGCCTTGTCCTCAGTTAAAGCCCATCTTGACACAGAAAAACGCCTCTCAATGTCTGCATTTCCATGTGATAGAGACAATGCAGTCTTGATAACTTTAGCCAACTCTTGAAATTTTGTTTTCCCAGCTACATTAGTTTTCTTTAAAATTTTATCCCCAAAACGATCAATTCTTCTTTCAAAAGCTGGGCGGTCTGTCTCCATCTGCAACATTTTCCATTCATCAATGAGAACATCTTCTTTCGTATCGATAGGGAGTTCTCTGGCAACTGAAACTACATCTTGACAGCTTTTTCGGGTTTTCACAAGAGAAGGGTTTAAACATCTCAGAGCTTTCAACAAACCACAACCTTTTATTGCCTTTTCAATCAAGTATTTGCATCCAGCAACATAATGCTCTTTAGCATTTTTCATAAATAGCAATAAATCTTTTTCTGGAAGATGTGAGAGTTCCTTTTTAACTTCCCATGAAACAACAACATCTTTTATGGGTAACATGTTTTTCAAATCAAATAACTCATTCACATCATATTTATCTTCAGAAACCAACTTGCAAACACGTCTAGCCAGTTTCCCTAACAGTTCTTGTAGCTGAGGGTACAGGATGTGAATTAAAGGTTCATCTCGTTGGAATCTTTCGGTGAAACTAGTGAAAAGTTCTGCAGAAGATATAGTGAAGTACAATTCTGCTCTGATAGTTGAGCAACGTAAAAGGTTGACAATCTTTCTGTATGAACTAGACTGTAACACAGCCTGATTCTTTGTTGATGGGATGAATTTAAGAAAGTAATGATTTACTCCTTGCCACTGTTCGAGCAGTCTCTCGGCAGCAGAGCGAAATGTAAGCCACCTAGAAGGAGAATGTTTGAGGAATTTCTTTTGAGGTAATTTGAGATCTTCTTGGATCTTTTCATATTCCTCTACCCTCGCTGGCCACCCCTCAAAGTAGTGGTAAACAGCAATAGCTAATTCAGATGCATCTTCACCAAAGGTCTGCAAGGCTTTCAGATATGAGTTGTGAACAATGTGAAGGGGGCATGTCCCGATATGAACTAATCCATGTGACCTCATTTCAATCAAATTTTCATTGAAAAGTCTGTGAACTTTCTTATTCACATTAGGTCCATCTGAACCAATCAGCAGCAGCTTGTGAATGGGCAGGTTTGCCCTACTGATGGCAGTGTGAATTTTTTCATGAAGAGTTTGTGCATCAGCTTTCCCGATGAAGAATGTCTGCAAATGTCTTGAAACTACTTCACCTCTACCCTCTGACCAATATCTCATCGATATCTGGAGCTCCTTTTTGTCTTCAACATTGGTTGTTTCATCAAAACAGATTGAATAAAAGGAGGTTCCCACATCATCTGAGATCATCTGTTGAAAATATGGTCCCAGTGCATCAGTAATTAAATATCGCATCTTTTTAGGGCTTAAAGAAAAATCAGTTGGAACACCCCCTGGAAACATTGCATCAAATGTTTCCTTTATGCCACTGCAAGAAGATGCCGAAAAGTTGCAACACACTGACTTCATAACCCAAATGAGTTCAGATACTGTTGCCGCATTCTTCAAACTATAGAGTTTAATAACAGGTGCTGAAGAACTATGGCTTGATCCGGGATATTCACTCTGGATTGTTTCAGACAAATCACCAGGATTAGCTGCAACTAAAACCATCTGTTTAGGCCCTAGAAGATCAGAGGCTAATTTTTTATGTTTAGCATAGTATGAGTGTTGAAGAAGAGCATGAAGACCCCTGTTCTGAAAATCTACTGTACACGAACAAAGTTTGCAAAACACTTCAGTTTCACTGTCTTGATGCCCATACTGACATCAAATGTCCATTGCGGTCTTTTTTAAGAAGCCAATCAGCTCTAAATTTGCACTTTCCCATCATTAACACTTCAGATCAGCAGCCAACCATTTCAACATGAATCCTGAAAGGAAGGAAAAAAGAATTAGAAAATGAAAAAAGTAAAGCACTAAAGTAAAACACTAATACTAAAAAAATTAAACAAAATAAGTTACTAATAGAATAAAACATAAAACTATAATAAAATGCAACATGCCTAATATTCATGAAATGTAACATTTTTAGGGGGGGGGGGTTGAAAAAGGGCTACACAGGAAAATGATACAAGTTAGCTTCTTCAGAGCATCACAACTCTCACACAGAAAAACCCTGCATGCATTATGAGCAAATTCTCATCATAAGAAACTCATAAAAAAGAAATGTTGATTGTACATTTAATAAGGCAAATCACATACCTTTATTGCATTTGAAGAATAGTGCATCCCACAATCCTGTTCCACAATTTTAATTTCTTGAGCACTTGAGGGCGCAAAAAAGGAGAGAAAAGAGACTTATTCTGAAAAAAAGAGACTTTAAGAGACTAACCCAAAAATAAGAGACTAAAAGCTAAAAAAGAGGCCCGCTCCTAGGCCTGCTCATACTGCTTTTAAGTGGGATCTACTATGAAATTTTTGCATTGTCTAACACATCTTGTTAATACTTAAGATTCACTTCAGTTCACTTTTCAGATCTGTGGCTGCTTCCAAATTTCTACTATACAAATACTATTGCATTGTTTGTTAGCATCCAATCCTGTTAACTCTGTGTAATCTGCCTGGAGTGCTAGTGAGAAAAGCAGACTATTATGCGAGTGAGTGAGTGAGTGAGTGAGAGAGAGAGAGAGAAAGCAAGCAAGCAAGCAAGCAAGCAAGCAAGCAAGCTTTAATTGGTCAATCAAGTCCAGTAATATCTGTTCTTACTGGGACCAGCAGTCCAAGATCTCATTCAGTGGCCTTTCCTATTTGGCTACCTGAGATTCTTTAACCAGAGAAGTTGGCAAAATGAATCTGGAACCCCAGGTATGCAAAGCACAAGTGTGAGCTAGTGTAGTATCATGTGCTGGGCTAGGCACAGGGACAGTTCTTGGTTTCAACTCTAACCTGAGCCATGAAGCTTGATGGGTGACCTTGGGCCAGTCTCTCTTGACCTAACCTTCCTGGCAGGGTCTTTGTGCAGATAAAATGGAGAAAGGAGGAGGATCATGCATGCTCTCAGCTTTTTGGAAGAAGAGTAGGATAATAATGGAATAAATATTACTGTTCCAAAATACCAAACTAAGAGAAAGAGAAGGTAGAGTCTCTTTCAAAATATCTCTTCATCTACGAAGAACCTTAGAGAGCAGTCCTAAGCAGGTTTACTCAGTTCTCTCCAATGGGGCTTATTCTCAGGAAAGAATTATTTGGATTGCACTGCCCATGTACCAACTAAGATTTTTTTTAAATGATTCAAATATAAAAATATTGAAATGATCCAATATCTCCCCCTAGTGGACACTTACTAATATGTTACTACTGTGTGCATCTAGGCTAGCTTAGAGCTAAACTACACAAGACATATTACACAAGGACACTCAAGTGAGGGGAGACGCAATGTTAGCCAGGAAGCATAGTTTGAATTTCACCTCTCTCTACAGAGCTGGCAAAGATCGCTCCTTGGAGGGTTTGTTAATTTCCTCTTTGCCTCCCCCAAGGCTCCATCAATTATTAACAAACCCTCTGAGAAGCAATCTTTGTGGGCTCTGTAGAGAGGTGAAATTAACAAATCCTCTAAAGGGCCATTAGGTTAGTAAATATAATTATTTCTGTATGTTTAAATCAAGTACCTTGATACTCCTTGCAAATACAGTTGCTGTATCTGTAATGTTTATTACATATGTGTTATGTTTAAATCATCACAAGAACCACAAGAAGAGCCCTGCTGGATTAGACCAATGGTTCATCTAGTCCAGCATGATGTTTCACACAGCAGGTGACCAGTAGTCCTGAAGGGCCAACAAAAAGGGCACAGAAGCCAAGGTCTTCTCCTAATGCTACCTCTTAACACTGGTATTGTCAGGTGGTCACCTGTCATACCCAACAAGATCCTGTGTAATGTTTGTGCTCTAATGTTATGGGCATAGCTGCAGGCTGATTATTTCTACAGGCTGATTATTTCTTGACTGTGATGTGCAAGTATGTAAAGGAGGGGCTGTCTCTGCCGCCTCTACTGTTATCTGTGTGTTCTCTTCACCTCCTCTCTCCTTAGCCTGGGATGTTGCACGGACACTCACGGCCTTGAGGCTTCTCATATATCAACTTTGCTCTTCCTGCCTAGATGCTTCCTTTTGAACATAGCTCTGTTACTTTAAAGGGGTGGGGATTTGAGAATTTACCCACGCTTAGCATCCTATATATGTCTTGTGCTTGTAGGAAAACGTCACTCCTGTCAAAAATGGAGTAAGATACTAAAACTGGTAGCTTTCAAATAAAGTTCTTTAACTCATGCAGTGAAGTCTTTTGAGAGTTTCCTGGCAGATCCTTACAGGTATTCAGAGGTTTGCTGATTTTGTATATGGAGATTCCCTTTACTCACCATGGCTAGTAGCCATTGATGGACTCACCTTCCATGAATCTGTCTAATCCCCTATAAAGTCATCAGTAAAAGAGTTAATATGTTATAGTCAGTGTTGGACTGAGGTTGGGGAGATGCAGGTTCTGCAGTGTAACCATACTCCAGTAGAAGACCACTGAAATCAGTGTACCTAAACTGGAGTAGCTCTACATAGAATTGCTCTGATAGCTCCCCACCTTAGCCAAGGGGCTGCCCTTGAAGACAGTCCAAAAGCTACAGCTGGTACAGAATGCTGTAGCCAGAACGATGACTGAAGTGGATCATAGGGACCATATCAGCCCATTCTTGTTCCACCTGTACTGCTTCTGGATTCAATTCAAGGTGCTGGTATTGAACATTAAAGCCCTATAAAGGTCAAGACTCGTATACCTTAAGGACTGTCCTCTCCCATATGAACCTACCCATCCACTCCAGTCGTCTTCAGAGGCCCTGTTTCAGATGCTTCTGCCATATGTGGCTACACAGGTGTCGACCTGAGAAACAGCCTTCTTGGTCATGGCACCAAAACTTTGGAATGCCCTCCCCAGGGAGATTAGTTTATCTCTCTCTGGTCTATTGGTGTCTTCCACCAGCAGGTGATGACATTTCATTTCATTTGGCATATCCCCAGTAAGTGTTATGGACCCTCCTCCCTATTTTTGGTGTTGTGCATTTATGTATTCATATGTTTTATTGAATTATTTTATATATTATTTTAAATACTGTTTTAATGTTCAAATGTTTTCATATTTGCCGCTGTGAGGACCCTATTTTGGTGGAAAGGTGGCATAAAACTGTTATAAATAAATGAAGCTCATTGGGTGAGCTAGAGCAAGGTGTTCTCTCTCAGCCTAACTTACCTCATCCTAACATATAAGGATAAAATGGAGGGGGCTAGAATAGTGTACACTGCCCCGAGGAAGGGTGGGATAAAATAATGACTAGATCATCTCTATGCTATACGTGCTGGGTTTTTTAACTGAATAAATCCTTTACCTGTAGTGTCGTTACCTTTCAACCGTTTATTGCAAAACTCATCTTCTGACAGGCTGTTGCTGGATTTTCGTCTTCTGATGCCTAAGGAACACATGGTAAAGAATAGTGTGTCACGATGCACAGTTTGTTGCATCTTCTAAATATAAACACAAGAACTTGGATCCAAAGATATCAACACATGTGAAGGAAAATGAGAGTTGGGGCAGGGGATTCTCCATCCCACCATTTAATTAATTTTTTTCTCCTGACAGTGGGAAATGATAGTCAGAGATAAGGCATTGGTTAGTCTTAAAGGTGCTACTGGACACTTTTTCATTCTTCACACACACCCATACCACTGTGGGGGGAAGAGCCCTGGTAATATCTGCAGACTGTCTTGGGGTCTTTCCTTACACCTGCTACCTTTGAACAGAGATGCCGGGACTGAACAAATGACCTTCTACATGGAAGGTATGTATTTTACTACTGAATCACATCCCCTCCACCAAGCTCCTGATATTCTTCCTTCTGATATGAAGGGAATGCTGATTCTTCCTCCTTTCTGCCTGCAGATTCCAGGATTCAAAGGATTGGGGGCGGGGGGAAGGTTTTCCACTCCTGCAATGGATTCAATTTAATGCATGTAAGGTTGCTAAAGACACTTAAAAGTCCCATTGGGAGCTTTTACATAAATCTCAAAATGAATTAATATGGAGAGTATTCTCATTCATAGCAAATGTTATTGCACCCGGTGGATTGTACTAAATAATGTCTACGTAACTTACTGCCAGTGCGTCTTCTTTGCTCGTTGTCATTCTGGTTATGTTGGATCCAGTCACCTGTAAAACGGAAACGTTCCCAAAAGAAAATAAACACCTGCAATACAGTAATCTGCACTGCTAACAAATACACCAGGACTTTCACACACACAAAATAAGCCTCTTTCTCCTTGTCAGCAAACCATGAGCTGAACCAGTGAAAGGGATTTTTACAATTATCTTTCTATTTTCACTTTTTGTCAAAGTATTTCATCTTACTGATTGTATTGTAACTGCAAGAAAATACTGTAAGTTTTTTTGGAATGGTCCTATATTTTCCATTATACTCATTACCACAACTGTTAAAACAATGCACAAAACTTCTAAACTAAAAAGAAACAAAAGAAGTATGAAGTCATTGCTAAAACTACAAGCATCAATGACCCACTAAGAATCCTTTTATTACAGCAGCTAAAAGCTAATCTCAAAATGTAGTGCTTTTGGAAGACAGTGTGGCTTCACTGATGGTGCACTTGCTAGCTGTGGAAAAACCCTTCTCCAAATTTGTTTTGCAACCAGAGGTATACAAACATGGTTAGCAGGTTGCCAGTTACCCTCTTTACTCTAGTGACCATATCTGCCAAGTATGATCCTCTACCTTACCCTGAGTTCTCTGCATATTTCAGACAATTCATTGAGGGAGTGCTTTCTTCTGAAAATACAAGACTTCCTTCAAGAGTACAATTCCAGATAGCTGCATCAGTAGTGCCTTAGGCTTTGTGAAATCTCCAGGGAACAGAATTTCATTTAGGCAGATACTAAGAATGCCTTAGACTGCCAGATTTTTGATCATCAGATACTTCCTATGCCTTTAAGTGCTATGAGGCAGGGTTTCTCATGGTGCCTGTAGGCCTCATGGCATTTGCCAGTACTTCCCTTGGTACCCGCTGAGCTTTTCAGACAGTGGGTGAGGCTATTGTAAGGCAGGGCTTGTTATAGACTGCCCTCATTAAAATGAAAGTTTCCTTCTGGAGGATTAGGAAGACTAGTAAGTAAGGCTTTCCTTCTTCAGTGTGTGGTTCCATTCCCCCTTCTAGCTTTCCTTCTTCCCAAAAGATGTGAGGAGGAAGGTATTCTGTCCTGTGGCAGCCATTTTGGGTTTGGCACTGGCAACCAGCAGGAGGATGGGACTGGGGACATGGTGAGAGGCCAGCGGCAATAGCATAACATCACTTCCAGGAAAAACCTGGAAATGACATCACACTTTTCTAAGAATTGGGAAAAACTTTATAGTAACCACCGAGTTTTTGGTGGTTGTCAGAGACATGGGATCACTTACTGGCTTTATCTGGAAATGAAATCATGTCATGATGATTTCTCCCCCGCTGTTCTGAGTGCCTGTGGGAAACGGGAATTGGAAGCAGAGGACTCCCTACTCTGCCAGGAGACTGGCAACCGCCCTGTCAAAATTGAAAGGATGCCTGCAGGCTCAAAAAGGTTGGGGGACCCTGCTCTGAAGCAAGGAGAATGCTTGGCATCTCCAGTTCCCACTCCACTGTTCACTATCTGCTATGTCTAAGTTGGAAGGACAGTAAGCTGAGGAAGAGAGCAGGCGTCAGTGAACCTTGTTTCAAAAATTTTTAGATATAGGCATAACCTCCCAGCAAAGTCCTAATAAGCCCAGATCTGTATGACCTCATTGCCTGTAGGAATGGTCCATGAGGCAATCATAGCCAGATTTAAAGAGTTGTGGAAAATGTAGGGAAAACAAGTCTTAAAACTCAGATCATGCTGATTCGGAGAACTCTGATAGGCATAAAAAAATCCCTTCTCCACTTGCACAAGTTTTTCCATCCAATGCCAATCTGCCCTCTATTCAGTAAAGAGAACATGGAAATCTATATATAAATGTCTCCAATGTGTACAATCTACAGAGCCTGTGCAGTCTGAGTTAAAGGAATACCTCATTTTAGTCAGCCCAACTATATACATATTTGCTCTTAAGAAAGACCCACTGAATTCAACAGACTCCCTCCTAACTAAGTGTGAACTGGATTTCAGCTTCTGTCATATTTATATACACACACCTTTGTCTTCTTGCAATAGTAATGTTGGATAGTGCTCAAATATGGGAAATCTAGTCCCAATATAAATAGGATCTGAATTTTAAAATGTACAGTTTTTGCCATCATACCTGAAGAGTAAAAATCTTTTAGGATGTGCAACACACAAATCGCAAAATTATCTGTCATATAATTTTCATTATTCTATGCCTTTTCTCACATCACAGATCTAAAAGCTCTGGTCTCTCCTTTTTGCAGTTTAACAGTTTTGTCTATTGATTGAATAAAAGGTATTAGAGAAATAGTAATCTGAAAAGCATTGGTGAGAATTAAAAAATAAACTGGCCAGTCACTGCAGTCTGTATTTTAAATATTCATTTTAAAAATTATTATTTCAGTTGTAGTAGTAAAAAATTTATATCATAAAACACACAACACAGTACAGCAATAATATCAAAATAATTATCCTGTTCATTTTAAACATTATATACCTAAAGCATTTACTCTAGTCTATTTCAAGAGGAAATGTTTTAAATTACTATTTTCTTTTGTTGTGGACAGAACACTATTCAGTTCAAAGACCATGACTGAAAGAGAGTACGTTCTATATACAATTCTATACACACAGAATAGACCCTTAAGAATCCGGATTGTTCTTTAAACTCTCCTAAGTTTAGTTAGGGAGCAATTAAAGAGAAACTATCACCACTGAAAATGCAGCCTATTTCCACTGAACCTCTGGAATTCACATCAAACCCCCAAACCACTGTTTGACCTCAGAGGAATTTAAAGAGATGTTTCTAGTCCTGTGGATGTTCCGTGGGGCAGCTTGTTGATCAGAAACCCTACTCAATCTCCCCACATTGGCTGTATGTGCAGCACATCATGCACTTTTGGACTGCAACAAATGTGCTGCCCACAGTTCACCACTAAAATACATCACTTAACTAGAAATTAAAGCCATGGGGCTTGAGAGTTATGTAATGGTTCAAGTATCTAAGACTGGAGAGACAAGGGCCGAATCCACACTACCTATTTGATTCCATGGCTTTTTCGCAAGCGGCGCACTATTCACGCAGATACTCACACGCTTTCCCATTTCGCGTGTTCCCCGCCATCACTGCACCACTATTGCGCCTTCCCTCCAAACCACGTGATATTCACGGAAATCCGTTTTCTTCCCTTTTTTTTTTAACAGTGCATTATGTTCGGTATACTGGTAAACCAACCCTAGTGAGCAGCAGTTTGCACGGGAAAAGAAACTGTCACTGGACCATGCGCATGTCGCACGGGGACTGTTTCCCTATTGAGTTTCCCAATTTTCACTAGTGCGAGGTGCTAAGCTGAGCAATCCTGTATTTCCAACAATGGTTGTCTCCAGGGAACAGCAGGTGTGGGAAACAAATTCAAGATATCGGTATACCGGATAATTGACCCCTTTTTTTAAAAAAAAGGGAAGTGACATGCGCCATCAATTCTGACGGCAGAGGATGGAACCGCCCACGGTAACACTGTACTCGGTGGCGTGTGGAGAACTGATTGCGCCATGAAGACACATCGGAAGGGTGGATGTGAGGATGCACAGCCTGGTAGCGGAATAAAGGTGATTGTCACGACAGTGCAAGATAAGCGGAAGATGAGTGAGTGTGGATTTGCCCAAGGTTCAAATCTCCACTTGAAATTATGATGCTGGTTGGGTGACCTCGGGCCACTCACATTCTCTCAGCCCAGCCTACTTCATGGGGTTTTTGTGAGGCTGGAAGTAGAAGCCTTGCGCTCCTTGGGAAAAGGCCAGGATAAAAGTTTCATTGATAGCAAATGCACAGACTGTGCATTGGATTCTGGCTAACGAATACTTACATTCCCTTAGCTTTGCTTTCCAAACAATTTCCTGAGATTCCAGTTCTACCAAAGATAATGAAAATTCCATGGGTTGTTCTAAATATACCTCAATATAACTTTTCACTTTTAGGAGAGAGTCATCGACAAATTCAATCTCCTAGAAAGTAGATATCAAAGCGTTAATAACTCCACATTTATTTACTTAAAAATAGTTATCCTCCACCTCTTTCTACAAGTATCTTCAACGCTTACAGAATAAAACACAAAAAAGGACAGAGCAGCAGCAAGAAATCAAGATAAATATTAGCAGATAAATTAAAAGATTGTAGTTTCAGCACCAGGACACCTCTGCAGGAGAAAAGTTCCAGCTACTACACCACTACTAAGAAGGCTTTGTTCCACCTTCATTCTTAAAGTGGGTGATCAGAGACATGGATCTCTGTTAACATTCTCAACCAGCCAGCAGGTTAAGGGGAGGGCGGTCTAGAAATGTGATTAAATAAATAAATAAATAAATGATTTGTTTCAATTTCAAAGCAAACAGCATTTTTAGTTAAACATTTATGATTCCGTAAGAGATTTTACTAAGCTATGTAAAGATTTTTAATCATGTCCCAGGATTCGGTTACAATAATATCCACGTCAAAATCACAAGTACAAAAGAATAAAATTCACCACTTTTACAAAGTGATGCAACTTGTTGACAAGCCAGTTATATAAGAATGAAGAACATACCTCAGGTGTTATTTCAGCTTCTGGTTCGCTAATCAATCTGTATTTCTTCCCACTTTGGAGTAATTTCTGACAAGGGGGCTTCTCAATTTTAATAAATTTCTTACCGGAAAGTTTTACTGCTTTTGAGACATCCTAAAAGTGAGACAGAAGTTTAGTGAATGTCTGATTGAAGAAATTGAAGAAGTACAGCTACATTTGAATATACTTCCATATCAAATATTTTGAGAAATAAGGGTTTACCTGCGCACACACAAACAGACCTGAAATTCATTAATCAAGTGGCTCTTAAGATATTGTTTAATGGATGACTGGCTTAGCATTTCTGCTACAGAATATGCAGGGTAGTAAATTAAGCACGTGTTACATGGATTGCTCCATCTGGTTATATGTCCCACTGAAATCAATGGGACAAAGTAGACGCTCTTGCTTATCAGTGATTCAAACAAGGTAGTTCATAGAGCCCTTCTCAGTGGGGGCCAAGGCTATGCAAACTAGGGTTATCAAGATGGGTAGCTGTGTTAGTCTGTCTGTAGCAGTAGAAAAGAGCAAGAGTCCAGTAGCACCTATAAGACTAACAAAATTTGTGGTAGAGTATGAGTTTTCGTGAGTTACAGCTCACTTCTTCAGATACAGCTAGAATGTGAGTCCATTCTGCTATTGTTGTTCACTGGCTTTTGTCATTTACCTGCTATTGTCATTCAGCATCTGAAATCATTCCACTCATCAAGATATAAGGACAGATGGACTCATATTCTACCTGTATCTGAAGAAGTGAGCTGTGACTCACAAAAGCTCATATGCTTCCACAAATTTTATTAGTCTTATAGGTGCTACTGTATTCTTATTCTTTTCTAGTGTTATCAACAAACTGAGAGGGCATGACCAGGCCAGTTTATGCAGCTGAGGCACCAGTTGCCACACTATAGATGTGGGAAAGGTAGTTTTCTGGACATTTGAGGCAAAATTTAACTTGGCTATCATGTGAACCTATAAAGCTGACTTATAATGAATCAGATCATTGGTCCATCAAGGTTAGTATTGTCAACTAAGACTGGCAGTGACTCTCCAGGGTATCAAGGAGATTTCTTTCACATCACCTACCATCTGATCATTTCAGCTGGCAATGTGGGGGATTGAACATGGGGCCTGCTGCATCCCAAAAACATGTTCCACAACTGGGCCATGGCCCCTTATAGCTAGACATCATTACCCAAGTCTTCCCACAGAATGGGAGAGCCAGTAGTGCTGAAAACCCTGGCTGGCTAGTTGCCTGGCCTGCTCATTCATTGGAGCTGCAATATTTGCACTTACGCTGGCAATCATGGCAGAGAACAAGGATGGGCAGTAAGGAGGAACCATGCTGGCTGATTTCCTTGAGCTCACTTCACTTCCACTGCCTGCCTACAGCTCTCCTGCTCACTATTTTGTTTGCCTACAAAGGGAAAATGAGTTTCAAGCAATAAAGGAGTGAAGGTACAAATAAGTGTGCTACTGCCTGCATGTATAACATAGGGGCAGCCAAAAATAAGACCTGGCTCATCCTCAAGCCAAACTCATCTTCTGTGTGTGTATGAGTGAAAAGGAGCTTGAATATTAACTGGATCTTGGTGTCTGTATGTGTGCTGCATGAGGGAAAAGTTTGTGCCTTTCTCTTCCCATAACCATATAAATGCACACATGTGACTGGACCTGTAATCTGTGGCTTGGGTCGCTTTCTTATCTGCTCTGTACGTAGGTCACTTCCTAAATTCAGATTGTGACACAATAGTTGCCTGAATTATGCTGACTTGGGGGTGGCTGGAGAGATACAATGTGAGCACCGTATTGCTTGGTTGTAAGCACATACTGTAGTAACTTGTTTCTCCCACAAACCCCATTTGAGGGAATAAAGTTTTGGGCCTAGGTTGGTTAATGGAAGGAGGAATGAAAAAAGAAAGAAGTGGTGCCTCCAGTCTACTGGCTTCCATTACTTCTAATCAAGAGCAGGATTACCAGAAAATTATAGGGGGCAGGGGCAGACTTCAAAGCAGTACTCCAGTGCCTATAATCCAAGTACTAATCAGACCCAACTCTGCTTAGCTCTTGAGATCTTACTAGGGATGCCATCCCCTTGCTAGGGTTGGAAGATCCCCTGATCCATGCCACGACTTAACTGACCAATGGGGGGAGGAGGTATAGGGAGGCTGGCCAGAGCACATGGCAGAACGGTGCCATGCATGCTCCACAGGCCCCCAATTACATCACAACTGGCTTAAGTGCTGGGGTCTTAGCAGTGCCAATTCCTAATGAATCAGCCGCGCTGAGACCCCATCACTTCCAGTTTAAACCAGAAGTGATGTCATCAGGATCCACGGAGTGCACATGAACAAAAGAAAAAAAGCAGCACCCTGCCTTAGATCAGATGACAGCGGGCATGTTCAGGGTGGTATGGTCATAAGCAGGGCCTATAATCATTGTTTACCATTCACAAGTACAAATAAAAATATAAGCAGAACTTTTTCAACAAGGAGGGATGAGTAATGAAAGTACGATATATATGCTTAGGCAACACGCAGCTTGGAACAGAGTTAAAGAGTCTTTTACTTTCTCTCTGAGGCCTTCTGCAAGTCTCTCTCAAACGCTCCTGCTGCTTGGCTGGTTCTCTGTGGTGCTGCTGCAGATCTCCTTTAGGCTCCTCACCAGGCTATGCTGTTTTCTGCAAATGCTCCTCCTCTGTCTTCCTTTCTCTTCAGAAATCTTTCTTTTCACTCAGAAATCTCTCTTCTCACACACGTTTTACATTTTCCTCATAGGGACAAAGTACCTTTCCCCCAAATGGCAACACAGGGCCAAGCCCAAAGGGCTTACCCAATATATACCCTAGAGAAACACCTTGCTTTCTATGGGCGGTGCCCCCTGGGCACACACAGGCTCCACCCTTGGCTCAAGCAACTCTGACACCTGACCCACCAAGCTCTTCCTGCAATTTGCCTCAAGCCTCAAGCCTCAAGCCTCATCCAGCTGCCAGATTTTTTTTTCAGGAGTTAACAGCCTACCAACACCAGGGATAAAGCAGAATGACATAGGGGAAGCAAAAAAACAGGGGGTTCATGTCTGTATATTCGAGCAAAAATGTCAACCTCACCTTTATAAATGAGTCATTGTTACTTGCCACATAGACACGGAATGATAAGGAAGGGTGATCATTGACAATTTTGTATAAAAGAATCACCCCGTGGTAATACACCGGATCATGGTTCTGAAGAACTGGTCCAACAGGAGACAGCGAGCTCACTTGCCATTTGACATGCGTGGCCGAATGGTCAGCAGAACCCTCAAACTCTGGGCCATTGTTTTTGAAATGGAACACTTTGAAAGTTGTGTCTGATAAATGATCTGCAGAGAAATATCAAACTTTAGCCTTTTCTAAACGTTCAATCAGAGTGAATGTAATAATGTGTTTAAGATCACAGCTCAGTCCTTACCATTCAGGCAGAGGGTATGTGGAAACTGAATAGAGGTAAGGACAGAGGCTGAGGTACACGTGACATCAAATATAGGGCCTCCAACAATCCAGGGCTCTTTAATATAACTGGCATACTTGCTCCAAGACAATAGGGAATATTTAATGACAGCAGCTTTGGTAACTTCAAAGATCAATCCTGTGACAGCACATTGGTAAACCCCTTCAGCATCCAGCTTCAACCTACATTAAACATATATGTGATAAATAGAGCACAGTTTTTATTATATGCAACATTCTTTCCTCTGTATTCTCTCATCCTCCTAAATATGAAGTGAAAATGTATGAACAGAATACCGATGTAGTCACAGCTGTACCTTATCTAAACAAGGAGCCAGCTCCATACTTAATGTGTATTCTGACTTCTTAAGGAAAGCGCTTTTAACACACAATTATGATGATGATGAATAATGATCTTCATTTAAAATAAATTTTTTTCTTCAAATATTTTTACAATAAAAAATAAAAAGACTGTTGTGCAGTATTTTAAAAAGTAGCAAAACTGAGTACAGAAGTTTCTAGCTCTCCACTATCTTTGGTTTAGGCTGTTTAAATAGTTACAAAGAAAGTGCTGCTTTACACAAAAAAGTTTGAGGAGGTTTTAGTTGATTACATTTGTATAAAGCAGACTTAACTTCCACAACTTTGGAATATGCAAAGTAGAAGTCGAGATTCTACTTTGTAATGTACTAGGTAATTCAATGTTTTTTAATAAATAACATCCTACAATTATCAAGGTAGCTAGGACCATCTATTTTTGATTAAGAAAAAGAAGTATCTCTTTTCCTGCTTTTGTCTTTCATCTCCTGTTCTCTCTCCAACAATATCTTCCAAGGGTAAGGCAGAGGAAGAAGGAGAGAACTACACACAGCCATTTGAGAGATACACAAATGAAGAGCTAGAGTGGGAGAAATTCCCATTCCATCCTTCAGCCTCCTCTACTGTGTGAAAGTGTGATGTATGTGTTTATGCATGCACAAGGATGGATGTATCACCAGACATATGTACGAAACAATTCGTCCACATTTATTTATTTACAATATGTAAATATATTGAATATATAATAGAGATGGGCACAAAACGAACTATGAAACAAAATTCTGTACGGAACAGCTGGTTCGTAGTCAAAGAACCATGCGTTCTGTGGGACCGCGTTTTTCCGAACCAAACAAACTTTTCTTACCATTCTGTTGCCGGTTTGGACACTTTTGGCACCAAATACTCCCTTACCCAGGCAACGGTGGCAGTCTTTAGCTTGCCCCCAATCTGAGGCCTCCAGGCTTGATTGGCAGCTGTCCTTGCCAACTAGAGAGCTCCCACTCTGGCCTATCCAGCCAGGAAAAGGGGGGAGAGGGTTAGAATCTCCAAGGCAAGTGAGGAGATGGGTCTTCAGCAGCCATGGTAACACCAATCTCTTCCTTCCAAATCCATGTTAGGCAGGTTTTTCTGCCAACCAAAGTGCTCCTGTGTTGTTCAATCTCTTGGCTTTTCCCATAAATAGGGGAAGCTGTGTGATTCATGGTTTCAGTTTCTCTAGAGTGGGAGAGGGAGGAGAGTTTGGTGGCTGGCTGTGATGTTGCCCCCCCCCCCCCGAACCGGTTTGGAAATTGGGTGAGTTCGTTAAGTTCGTGTTCCGTGCTCCACGGAAATTAACGAACCAGTTCGGGTTTTTTTGTTCCATGTCCATCTCTAGTATAATAGTAAATCACAATTAAACAATGGTAATCAAATGCAAATTATGAACATATTTACTTGTAGTATGGTCATCTCTAGTATATACACATTGACAGTGTATGTATGTGTCTGTGTGTATTTATATCTATCTATACACACGCACACACAATATGTATATTCTGCTTCTCAAAGCATTTTAGAAGCTTTGTCAAAGCAAGTCTGTTCCATAAACTTTCAGAAGTTGACACTTATATATTAAACAAAACTTACCAGAATTGTCCTCTGGAAAGTCTTCTGGGAGTTACTTGCTCTTGCTGCCCCTTTATGATATAAATAATGATAAAAAACCTGAATTAGTAAGACAGCTACATGACTTTAAAAAGGTTTAACACAAAAATCGAGATTCACGTTTTTAAAACCTACTTGTTGAATCCTGCAACGTTCGCAGTGATGTTGAGAGTTAACCTCTAATTGAAAAACAGTAAGAAAACAGTATTTTAAAAAACTGAATGGAATTAAAAGCTGTCCAATAAACATTATCTGAAGAACGGTATTGTACCTGATTTAGCACAATTTGAGCCAGGTGCTTCGTCTTCTAGTTCCTTGTCTGAGAAAAAAAATTAATTTGTTTCAGTGCACTGTTAAGAGTGAATAGCAACTTGAATTAATACTTCTGTTTCATCACTATAGTAAACTGGCTGACATGTATACAGAGATGTGACCTGCAAAAATGTCTCACCCCAGAAAGATACAAGAAGAGTTTGTACATCCTTAGTAGTCTTCTCAGGTATACAGACAAATACGATTTTGTAAATTAAATGGGGAAGGGGAGGCTTTTTAAAAAATCAATTTGATGAGGCCTAAATATGCTCCAGAAAAGATAAAACCTTGATAGTAGCTGAATATGGTAAAGCCGGAGCGGGGGGGGGGGAGAAATGGAAGGATAAATCAGCCTGCCCAATCGCCTGATTGGTTAGAAAACTTTGGCAAGCAAGAATTGATGGGATAGCTCGGGGCTTTCAATTTGTGCACGGATAATGATTTGTTCCTGTGTTTGTACACATGCCTCTATACTCCTAGCTCCCATCTTACTCAAAGCATGATTATAGACTCCTAGTTTGAAACAACCTCATGTTCACTGTGGTGTGTGAATACAGATGCGTGGATAAACAGGAATTGGTTTACATCCTCAAAACGCATTTCAGAACCATGATTTAGTCTTGGCTTTGAATCCTAGTAAATCTCAGTGCCCCCAGTTTAAGAAGTGTTGTAACGTTTTCCCAAAGCTCTGAGTGTCTTAACAGTAGGGATGCCATTTCCCTGCCCAGGGTGGGGGATCCCCTGCTCCCACCCTCCCCTCTGCCCCTACTTACCTGGCCGGCAGGGGGTGCATGACCCTGGGCGGTGTGGTGTGCTCCCATGCCCACAGCAGCCTGATTCAGGCAGAATCGCACCCACAGCAGGCCCAATTCAGGCCGAATCACTCCCCACAGTGGGCCAATTCAGCCCCCTGGTGAGCACGGACGTGCTCCCAGGCTGCCCTTTGACCCACGCAATGACATCACTTCCTGGAAGTGACGTCATCACGCAAGGCCAGGAGCACACGCATATGCAAAAACAAAAGCAGGGACACTGCAAAGTAGGTGCCAGGCTCCTGATCTCCCACCGGGGGAGTCGGGGGACCTGGCAACCCAACTTAACAGTGTTACAAAAGACCCTGTGTATAATGGATTATGAGTGTAAGCAACATACAGGCCACATTCAGACATCATAAATAAACCTAACAAAGTGTCTTGCAGCTCCTCAAAGAGTAACATTTATTGCGTCATAGCCCCCTTCATCAGTTGTAAACTCAAATTTGTTTATGACAAGAATGATCCACAGTCCTCAGGTTCACATATTCTATTTCTGCTCCCCTTCTCTGAAGTGCCAAAATTACAAACCAGGAAATCTTTAATAAACCACACTTTCTTGTAATGTCCAAATGGGCAATCTAAGAAACTGCAGTTAGTTTCTTGCTTGCAAACCAGGATTGTAAACCACAAGAATCCCCTAGGATGCTTCTACATCATCATTATCATCATCATCCCATTTATAATCCACCTTTCTCATTAAGAATCAAGGTGGATTATACAGTACAAGTGAGCTACAATATGATCAACAGCCGGGACTGGGGGAAAACTATCCCTGCAACAGAAGCAGCAGTGAGAAGGGTGGATAAGCTTACCAACTCTGGATTGAGAAATTCCTGGAGATTTGGGGCTGCAGCCTGGGAAGGCTGGGGTTTGGAGAGGGGAGGGATCTATGCGGGGTACAATACCAAAGTCCACCCCTTAAAGCAGCCATTTTCTCCAGGGAAACTGATCTCTGTAGTCTGGAGATCAGTTGCAATGCTGATGTATTTAATTCTCCAGGCCCCACCTGGAGGTTAAATAACCAAGAGGGTATCACGGAACAAGATAGAAAAAAACAGCAATACAGCGATGAAAACTAACAAAGTAATAAACAATCCAATGTTATACAAAATTATTTTTATGTGTACTGTTTCATAGAGAAAAATAAGTGAAATCATGCAAGAAAGTTCACATACACTTATCTTACTCAATAAACAGGAGTGCCAAGTTAGATAACAAGGTTCTAGTTCTTATAAACAAATGATAAAATCCATGCCAGTTACATATCATTCATCCTAAGAGTCTCATTTACATGTAAACAATAAACTTCTGTAAACATCAAGGACTTCTGAACATCAATAAGCAAACAAATTTCATTGGATGATAGTCAACTCAGAACACTATAGCTGGTTCTCTAAAGTGCAGGTGCAATGCAATAAGAAATCTTATAATTCCACAAAGATTTATAATGTGCAGTTTTGGTCCTGCAGAATAAGTGCAATATGCATACTCGGCTTAGCTCCTGATAGTACCAAACTGCAGTATTCTGCATAAACTGGGGAAGCCATGTTAATTTCAAGAAAGATACTTGGACTGAATTTTTTGGCAAGTTGTGGCATTTAATTATTTCAAATGAACAAATATTCCATCTAGCTATCATGGCTATTGGGTGTTAACGGGCCGAACATCCATATATTCTTATTTCTTAAATGGTGTATAACCATATTAGTTCATTGGAGCAGTTTTAAATTTTACATAAAATTAACAGTAGGCGTAAAATGTGCAGATACCTTTGACTGGCTTCCACTATTTTTCCAACAGGAAGAATTCTTTTTAAATTAGGTTATGTTAACATTTTACATGTTAGTCACTGGCCTTGGTCCAGACAGCTTTTCCACTCTAGGGAGGAGAGGGTCCATCTCAATCACCAAAATGGCTCTTCTGGGGAACATGGAACTTACATGGGCAAAAGCCTTTTGGGAAGGGGACCACAGTAAGGACAGAAATTGTGTGAGATGGACTGAAAAAGCTGGCTGGGTCAAACATGTGTACGTAATTCTATTTAATATTTTGCAAACCTCCTCTTATATATTATTTATTTTTATTTTATCAAATTTATACCCCGCCTTCCCCACAAATGGGCTCAGAGTGGCTAACAACATATATTATATAATTAAAACCACATATATATCTAAAAACCATAAAGACAATACAAAACAACTGGCACCATGATCAACTCAGGCTATAATAGATATCTAAAAAAACATGTACATAGCTGTAACACAGCCCAGGGCAGTTGCCAGAGGAACACAGGATGTAACAAAGGGGACAATTCGCTGGCTCTCAACCAAAGGCCCAGTGGAACATCTCCGTTTTGCAAGCCCTGTGGAACTGTAACACGTCCTGCAAGGCCCGTATCTCAATTGGGAGCATGTTTCACCAGGCCAGAGCCAGGGCCAAAAATTAAGGATAAATTAAGGATAAGTTAAGGATTAATTAAAGAACACTCACTTGATTCATCTTCATCTACCTCTTCTGTATCTACAAAAAAAAATTGAAAAGTCTAATTACTGACTCAGAAAACATGTTGCTAATGTGTTCAAAATATAAATGTATGCTGGAATATATACATATGCCAAAATCTCCTTGTCCCTTGTCGACATCAACCATTTCCTCCAATTCTTTTCCTGTTCATCCTGTTTTGCCACTTCTGTTGCCAATTTCTACACATATTTATAGCTTCCAGTTGCCGGGACTACCTTGTCAGCACAACAAGGCTCATTTTAACAAGTATTATGTCTGAGATAAAATACCATTTGCTGTCTTTTCTGTTCACTCACAAATGTCTACAGGAACAACGCATATAAATACAGGGCTTTTCTTGTGGTGGTACTCACCACCAGTACGAGTACCAGCACCTTCTGAGAGGGCTTTCCCAAGTCCTGAGGGGGGAATTGGTAGAAATCAGGACAACTATATGTCTTTTCTGCTTGGGGTTTTTTCATCGGTTCTGGCCCCATACTGCCTCTGTTCCTCTCCAGAGTTCTGCATGCATAGTCAAATATACCCCGATTAAATCTCCAAACTGCTTCCAAGACTTTTTTGCATTCTGTGAGGAGAAAGGCTGCATCTCCTGCAGAATCAATCTTTCTTTGGCTTTTCTTCAGCTTTTCTCCTTGCACACATACCCAGTGTTTTTTTTCCCACCAAAGTCAAACCGGGGCTTTTTTGAAGTGCAGAATGCTTTCTTCGGTATGACGTCTGGCTCTGGCTCTGCCTTTCACCCGCCCCTTTATTGCCCTGCATACTGACTGGCTGAACAGCAACCAATCCAGTTTTTTTCCTAATTTTTTAAAATTAAATAGCAACATTGCAAACTTGGTGCCTTAAAGGGAAATAAAACCCTTGCAACTGCCATGGAGGAAAACACTGCAATGCATTTAACCCAAAAACTCTGCAGAGAGCCCTGAATCCCACTGGATATTTTAAAGTTTTCACCTGTGCTTACTGTGCTTTTTAGATAATTCTTTTCTGTTTTTTTTAATGTAAACAGCAAGCCTGTAACACTGCAACACTGATGCCATTAAAAAAGACCCCTTGAAAGTTTCCTCAGCAATCAGCTGAGGAAACTGACCTGTCCTCAGCCGGTCAACTAACGAAACTGACATGATCTCAACCAATCAGCTAATGAAACTGATGTGTCTTCAAAGCCAGCAGCAGAAAGGGGCCATTTTTCTAGTGCAAAAATAAAAAACAGACAGCACTTTGTTTCGATTCCCTCAAAGTGTAGAATTAAAAAACAGAAGCAGTATGGGGCCAGAACTGATGAATAAAGTGGATCTGATCCTCATTGAATAAACAGAAAGCCTGATGTAAATATAAACCATCACAGGCATGTGCAAGTAATGGCAAACCCTGGGCTCTCTCTCTCTCACACACACACACAACTGATAGCTGTTTGTATTCTCTCAAGTCTGTTTTTGAGTTTGATATGCAGCTTAAGTTATTAAAATATAAATATTTTGAAATATTAATTACTCACTGGAGTCACTTTCGGAGCAACTTTCAGGGTCACTGTAGGAGCTGTCATCACCTTTACAGAATTAAAGCAAGAGTTAAAATAACATCCAAAAACTATAGTAATGTACTACCTTTTGTTAGGACCAACCAAAATATTACAAGATCAACAGTGCACAAACCATCCAAGTGCTTTGTCATATCGGATGCTTAGTAAAGAAAAAAACAAAATTTGGGTGACAGGAGAGTGAAAGATGTTTAGGGCATACTGGATAAAGCCAAAGTCTGTACACAGTTTTAATTCTTAAAATTAAAATTTCTTAAAATGTTAATGTCTTAAAATGGAGACCAGGAGACAACTAACCTAGATTATATGCTGATGGATGCAAAGCAAATCAAGAAACAAAAAAAATCCCTTTGAAATTATATACATTCTAATTTTGAAACAGTATAAAGTATAAAATAATGTTCAAAGTAAAACTTTAAAAATGCTATTTCAGTCAAAACCTTGTAAGAAATGCCATGTTATTAAGATGTAATAATCAACCCCTCAGCTAGAAAGTAACAAATATCCGGCAATGTAAAATTTAGAAATAACTAGGAATTCTTATGTATTTAGTGTCTTTCAATGTTTTGATTTCTAACTTCTGGTGTATGTTATTTTTAAGCTGTTATTGGGCCATTTTTCTCTGTTTTAATAGTTTATTTAAAGCTGAAAAAAAGAAATGTGGGGATACATCCACTTTCCACTGTGTGTTACACTAGTATTGCGCTTTGCCAATGGATTGTCTTAGCCACACAGGAAAATCCAGTTGCATGTGATTGTTATACTGCAACATCTATTATATGTTGGTGCAGCTTAAGATATAAAGTTTCAAAACTAAAAAAAAAAAATCTTTGGATTACTTGGCAGCAGATTTCAACACCCATTTAAGAAACGTCTTTACCCATTAGCTAATATTTACCTGATTGATTCTCCTGAGTGGAATCTTCATCTTTAGAGTCACAATCCCCTGTTTGTTGGAGAATAAAGGTGTGTCATTTGAAAAGTTTTAACATTCAGCAGGTTTTTTTTCTAATAAGAACAAATGAACTTTAGAACAGAGAGTTAGTTGTCGTCCAACTGTATAACCTGTCTTTGATTGAGAATAATTATTCCAAGCTTACAGGTCTATCTCCAGGTCTAGCTGTGAGCATTACCAAATTATTACCAAAGGGTGCACTCTTCTCTGTTACAATGTAATAGAACCAAAACCATAAAAGCAATGAAAGCACAGAGAATGCTTATTACCTTGCTAGCTTATCCCTGCCACCAAGATCTTATGAAACTCCCTGCCCATAACATAAGGTCATGCTGGAGCAGATCAAGGGCCCATCTAATTCAGCATTTTGTTTAGACAGTAGCAAACCAACTGCCTCTGGGAAGTTCACAAGCAGGATGACTACAACAGCATCCTCCCACCCGTGGTCCCCAGAGATTGATAGAAAGAGGCATACGGTCTCTGGTACTGAAGGGAGTAGATCTCCATGATGGCTAGTATACATTATGACTAGTAGCCATTGATAACCTTATCTTACATGATTTTTTCTACTCCCTTTTTAAAACCTTCCAAATTAGTGGCCATCATCCAATCATGTGGCAGTGAGTTCCACAATTTAACTATGTGCTGTGTGAATAAGTACTTCCTTTTGTCTGTCCTGAATCTCTCACCCTTCAGCTTTAGTGGATGACTCCAGGTTTTGGCGTTATGAGAGAGGAAGAGAAGCTTCTCTCTGTCTACTTTCTCTACCCTGTGCATAATTTTATAGACCTCTAGCCGGTGTCCTCTTATTCTCCTTTTTTCTAAGCTAAGCAGCATTAAGCAATTTAACCAGACATCATAGGGCTGTTGCTCTGGCCCTTGGACCAATTGGGTGGCTCTTTTCTGCATCTTTTCAAGTGCTTGGTGCCAAGCTGATATATGTTTGGATACCAGATGAAAACACTTTTTCTGTCCCATTCTTGGTGGTCTTGTAGATGTGCTGCTATTTGGGGGTTATAGCTTTCATTGTGTTTGTATTTTAATTGTTTTTACCTGTTTGTGGGAAGCTGTTCCAGGAGAGTACAGGTATATAAATATTTTAAATAAAAAATAATGATGAAGTCATGCTGGGCTTCCCAAGGCCAGATAAAGCTTTATCCACAGTGCAAGTCATGCCTCAAAGCCACAGTCAAGCCACAGTGTAAGTCATGCTTCAAAGGCAGCAAGAGATCTACAGGATTAAGATGTCAAACCCAATTGAACTAGTGTGCAAATCCTTATTAGATAGTGAGGATTACTCAAGTGCAATAGCTGTGCTTACATAAATAAGGATTTTTAAAAGCATACCACAGAATTCTCTGTTTGTAAGACAAACCACAGAACCAAGTTTGAAAATATTACTACAAAACCACAACTCACTGTTACACTGTATTAATGAGGAAAGCTTGTAAATATATTGGAAATGTGTAGTGAAGGCTCAGATATAAAGAAGAGGGCTGTGTGGGGATAACACCTGGACAGACTTGTCCATGGGCAGGACACAGTACTTTTGAGACCCCATAGTTCCTAACCCCACTGTTACTTCACTCATCCTCTCAAACATTTGTCCTCCAGATTAAATGATTCAGCTCACACTATCTATTTTGCTTCTTATTAGGTTCATGTTACCCTTCTTTTCTATTATCTACTCTTGAGGCCTCTTTATTTTCATATTGTTTTACCTCCAAAAGTCTTCACTCTGTTGTTCCTATTTATCAATCTACCTTTTCTCACTCTTGCTTTTTCACTTACCTGGAATTACTGGGCTTCACAAATCGAACTTTTCACATCACTTCTCCCTTGCTGCTCCCAGCCACTAACACCGATTGCCTCCTATCCATTCATATATTTTAAATGCCTTTTAAAAGCTCGGTTCTTCTTGAGCTGATCCATATATTGACCTCCATTGCTATATGCTGGTTGTAAGCCTGTGGTCTTACTGTACATGGGAAGCTGCCTTACATCAGACCAGACCACTGGCTGGCAGTGGTTTTTCCAGGGTCTTAGACAGAGGGAAGTCTTTCACAGCCCCTGCAAGTTGCAGTCCTTTAACTAAATACCCGGGACTGAATCTGGGACCTTTTGTAAACAAAGTATGTACTCTACCATAGAGCCACAGCTTCTCCAACACACATCATTAAAGTGAAGGGTCTATGTATACATTAGCACTTCCATACCAGAAAATAACTGCTGAATCTAAATAATTGTGAAGAAGGTATGTGAATTTGCTGTTTCTTCAATTCAGCATCTGAGCCTCAAGTGGAAGTTATTGCCTTAAACATTTTGTAACTACAGACTTCTAAGCAAGTTCCCCTTAATTCCATCTAGTCAAAACATCATCTCTTTGAAAAGTGTTCTGTGATCTATCCTGACAAATACGTATTAGCTCACTCTGGACCATTACCTTGGGAACAACTGCTACCACTTCTAGTGCCCCTAGATGTTCTGCCTCTAAAGGAAAAAAAACTGAAATCCTGCCCTAAAGTCATAGTTGACTTATGGAGACCCTTGGCAGGGTTTTCATGGCAAGAAACTAGCAGAGGTCGTTTGCCACTGCCTGCCTCTGCAACCGTGGTCTTCATTGGAGGTTTCCCATCCAAACTACTAACCAAGGCCAACCCTGCTTAGCTTCTGAGAGCTGGTTCTCCTGAGCTATCCAGGTTTCTAACTACTGGTAAAAGTTGGCTTGCATCAGAAACAGGAGAAATACATGAGGATACAACACCCACAAAAAAAGAATCTAGCATATTTTCTCAACCCCGACACAAGGTGCTTATCACCATCCTTAATTTGTGCATGGATACCATAAGACCACAGAAGTCTAGGCTCATGGAGGGTCAACAGGGACTTGATGCAGAGTACAAAGAGCAGAAGGAAAATAAAATGGAGTAGCTAACTAAGCACTAAACTTTGCAAACATCTTTATAATTTTTCCCAGGGGTCACAAGTTCACAAGTTTATTATTACGGTCCTGTGACCCAGCATAGCCAGAGTCAAATGGAGTCGAACTTAACTAGGATGAAGAATGAGGAGAAATGAAAAGGTTATGGGATGGGTTAGCTTGACTGGGTATGAGTAATTATTGATCGATGATCCCATTGTCACTAGAAGATATAACAATTAAGAGAGTAATTTTCTTAAAAAGGAAGATTGGACTCTATATGAAAGAAAATGTGTGTGTGATGAAGATTTCTGCTTCTTAGTTATAAACAGAACAGCAATTTTTAAAAAGAAGACAAACCTATTATACTAACTTTGCCCAATAATTATTACTATGGTGTAAAAAAAAAACATTACTTAAGGCAAAATTAAAATGAAAAGAGGAAGAACCTGTAGTGAGTCATTAGCCTTAAATATTTCACCTGGGAGTCAACTTACCTATTGCCTAAAGTACAACATACTCTTGTAAAATGACACCTGATTTGCTCATGTTTTAAAACAGTGTAATGCTTGGCATTAATTCCATGCTTGTGTCAAAACATATAATCTTTGTTGACATAAAATGAAAGCATAGCTAATACTTTAAATATGATGCACAGACAGGAAAACCCCATTCATGGGGATATACATATTGTATACATCTGTGAGTTTGCAATGCAGGTGCTGAAATGTGGAATCCAGCATGGAGTTTTGCAAGCTTTCTTCTTTGCCTATTTATATGAAGTAATTTTGTTACAGCTATAAGAAGATTCTGAAAATGTGTTAGCACTGTCTGGTCAAAGCCCAGCTACTTGCCATTTGGGGTTCTAATGATTAGGAACTACAGGATATGATACTTTTCTGTTTCTTGAACCTAATTCTTAACCAGCACCCCCTCATATCCTTTGGCAGTCACCAAAACTCCTCAGCCTTTTGCTCCTCCAGTCCTTTCCACTCATTCCAAAGAACAACATATTCATTGGAAAGTTGTAAAATTTGAAGCAAGGAAAATTGTGCATAACAGCAAAAACATGCAAGTATGCACAATTCATACTATGCAGAATGTGGGGGGCATGTATTTTAGTATATATAGCTCTCAACAAACTGAAATTTCAAACTTTTGGGGGAGGGATAAATAATCTGAAATTTAGCGCGAATCACTGCATTTCCTTATCTCATTTGTCGCAATTCTGGACAGTACTTTTCATTCAAATAATTTTTAGGCCTCTCCTCCCGCCCACCCCCGGCATAGGGTAGAAGAGAACGTACAAGAGCAGTATTTGTAACATAAAACAAACAACATACAGGATAATGGAGGTTTTACATTCATACTGCAAAGCAGCTAAAGAGCTACTTTTAGCCTCATGTGTGAAAACACCTCTGTGTTTTTCATTTTTCCATTTTTTAAAATGTTGATTTGTAACAACCTTTGCAAGGTTGTTGCACTCTTAGCCATCTTGTGTTTAAGGAAATAAGGTAGTATACAAACATCTTGCCCTGACCTGAATAGCTCAGGCTGGCCCAGTCTTGTTAGTTCCCGTAAACTAAGATCCTGTCGTTTTAAGCTATTCTTATTTAGTAATTGCAGATTTGTACCTGATTTTAACTGTATTAAATTATGCTTAAGGCCTATGGCCATATAAGCAGAATAAATGATGAAGGTGTAAACTAAGCTGGGTTGGCCCTGGACTTGGATGGGAGCACACCAAGGACATCCAGAGTTGCCGTGCAGAGGCAGGCAGTGGCAAACCACCTCTGATCATCTCTTGCTTTGAAAACCCCACAGAGTCACTGTAAGTCAGCTGTGACTTCACAGCAAAATGAAATAAAATGAACATTAAGGCAAGTCTCCGTTTTTCCTGTTTTAAACTTGAAGTGAGATATCAAACAAGCCTATGGGATCTAAGCTCCTTATATTCCAGGCTAACAGTACAAACCTGAGTACATTTTCCAGAGAGTAAACCCCCTCATATCCTTTGGCAATCTAGGCCTGAGTAGGACTGAGTAGGCCTCAGTCTAGGCCTGAGTAGGATTTTGAACAGACCTACTTAGGGAACGAGCCTAAGCAGGTCTACTCAGAAGTAAGTCCCATTATATTCTACGGAGCTTACTCCCTGGAAAGTGATTTTAGATTGCAGCCTTGATCTAAGGAAGATCATACTAATTGTAAACTGCAAGGCCCTGTGAGCAGCCAGAATCCTTATTTGCATGGGTTCTGTCTACAAAGAGAAGTGTTCAAATTATAGCGAAAGCGGAAGTATTTTTTTTAATCCTGCCCTTTTGTTTGTGGTGAAGCTTCTTATCAATCAAAAATATCAAGAAACATCAATCTAATACTAAACAAAAATTGAGAAAAGTAAGCCAAATGATGTGTGTCCTCTTTTGCCAAGTGATGGAGGAGGAGGGGTATATTTGCTTATATTTTATTTTAAAAAGTTAATTAAATATAAAATTACTAGTGTATTGTATCCTTTTTAAAAACAAATTGTGAGAGAATGCCACCACATACTTTCAAATGGGAGCTTAAACCACGTATACCTAATCTCAACCCACGTCATTATACCTCATCAGACAGTATCTGAATCACACTAACTTTTGCCATCCTAGAAGCATTCAGCCTAAATGTCGTTATTCTGAAATCAACAGGGTTATTATTTAAGGAATATATAACTGACCTTTTGGCACTAATGAAAAGTTAAGAAAATCAAAATCAAATTTTTATAGTCCTTAATTACAGAATTGAAACAGTGAAGAACCATTTCTATTTCTATTAAAATAAATCCACCACAAATTTTTGTATGCTTTGAAAAGATAATTACCTTGTTCTTCTGAAGTTAAAATACCAGAATCACTGAAAGACAAAATGTTTGAGCATTTTTATTACAGGAGAATTAAAAGATGGACTCCCTTGTACTGCCATTAGAGACATTAAATATAAATTGAAAAAAAATGGAACAATTCTTGGGGGGTCTTTCTCACACAAAGCCATGCTGTTGTAATTAGTTTAACTGAATAACTCTATGAATGAGAACCTTGTTAAGGACTTGTGGATTCTTAGATTCTCCTCCACATTCTAGTTTCCCTAATACTATTCTCAAGACAAGGATCAGCACTCGAAAAGTGACCATGGCTCAGCGGCAGAACATGCTCAGCATCTCCATTTACAGTATCTGGTAATATATGTGCCGTCAAGTCACCTCCAACCTATGGTGACCCTATGAATGAAAGACCTCAAAAACATCCTATCATTAACAGGCTTGCTCATATCCTGCAAACTGGAGGGCGTGGCTTCTTTTATTGAGTCAAGCCATCTCATTTTTGGTCTTCCTCTTTTTGATAGGTGATGTGAAAGACCTCTGCCTGAGTCCCTAGAGAGCTGCCACCTGTATGAGTAGATAATACTGAGTGTGATGGACCAATGGTCTGATTCAATATAAGGCAGTTTCAAGTGGTCACTTAGAAGCATCGAAATGAAGCTTTGTGCAATTCCTGCTAAATGGGAAATCAGTAAGCATCTGGCCCCATTAAGTCTTTTTTTAGGATATACAGTCTCGTACCGTTCCTACAACCTAGAAGCAGTAAGAAGTTAACAAAAATGTTTTAAGGTATACAAGTTTACATCAGTTCAACAGCTGCTGTTATTGCACATGCTTTGTCTGGGAAGGAAGTTCAATAATCACTGTTGAAATTATTACTGCTGAAAAAGTTTGAAGTACATACTTAAACCACCAATAATGTTGATCTTGAGCATTAACAATGGAATCAATTCTTCCAGTGAAAAGGGTAACATTTTCATATGTGGATGAGATGTTTGGGTCTTGACAAACTCAGTCAAGAGCTTGACTCCTAGACCCAGCCTTACAGATGGAGAGGCAAACTCATATTGTTGTTAGGAAAGGCTTATTTCAATTATATCTAATTTAGAAAGTGGGCCTTCTCTTGGCTATACCTGATATAGCCATGCCGATTCATGCCACTGTAACCTCGAGGATTGATTACTATAATACACTCTACATAGGGCTGCTCTTCAGGAAAACTCAGTAATCCCAATTACTATGAAATGCAGCAGCTGGGCCCAAGGAAGACCATCCATTAGTTTCTCGAATGTCTATGCTGGTTGCTGGTGCATTTCTGAATTCACTCTGAGGTGCTGATTTTAATCATTAAAACTCTTTACTGCCTGGATCCCACATACCTATTAGAACACCTCTCCCACTATAAGTCCCTGAAAGTGCTACACCAGCACAGTAGGTACGCTTGTCATTCTACGTTCAGAACTGTTTCAGCCTGAACAAAGAGGGTAGCCCATTGGTCTGTAGTAGAAGATCACGATTTGGGTCCAGTAGCACCTTAAAGACCAACTAGATTTCCAGGGTATGAACTTTTGAAAAGAACTTTTGTTCAGCCTGCCTGAACAAGGGCCTTTTTGGTGGCAGTTCCAGTCCTGTGGAATTGTCTGGCAAAGGAAATGTCTGAAATGTTGGTGCTTCACAGTAGGAACAAGACAGAACTGTTTAAAAAGGTATTTGGGTAATTTAATTTGTTTTTGACCCTGATAAAGGCTGCTTTGAGGAGGGGGTTTTGAACTTGGAAAAAGTTGAGGTCGTGTTGTTTTGTAGATTATGTTTTGTACTGTATCTACTGTTTTGTAGATTATTTTTATGTAAAATGCTTTGGGCAAATCAGAAAAGCTGTTTATGTATTTAAAATATGTATATATCTTGTCTTAAAGAAGAGCAGCAAGATTCTCTCTCAGTCATTCTGTTCACTGCTTACAAAAGTCACTCTTTTCCAATTCTTATAACAACTGTAAAGGAAACACATTTGCCATCTTTATGGCAAAAATTAAATATTAACAGAGTCCGTTAAAGCGTCTAGACAGAATAAGTATCTCTTTTTATTGCCTGCTGCAAAGTATTGCCTAAGGCAGTACAGAATCAATGCTAGACAAAGATACAATTAATCTCTTACGGTGATGTAACAAGGCTTTCTTTTCAGTAATAACTAGCCACAGTTCCCATAGAAAGCATGTCATCAGAATGTCTAGATTTAAATGACGATGACAGGAAAGTGCTCTGTCAGAGCTTTACTTATGTCCTTTTACTTATAAGGCACAGCAGTTTGGGGGGAGGGTGGTGAAAGGGCTCAGGGAGCAGACTAGCCCTTCTGCCAATGTATCTTGCACTTATGTTGATCTGATCCTGAGTTTCCCTCTCCTGGATAGTCCAGGCAAGCTCAATGTCATTCAATCTCAGGAGCTATGCAGGCTTGGCCCTGGTTAATAATTGGATGGGACATCTCCAATGAAGGTTAGGGTTGCTATGCAGAGGCAGGAAATGGCAAACCACCTTTGTTAGTCTCTTGCCTTGAAAACCTCAGCAGAGGTCGTCATAAGTCAGCTATGACTTGAAGGCACTTTCCTCCTCCACCGAGCCTGGGTTACTCCAGTGTGGCAGCATCACACCAGGCTGGGGTGCTGGTAGTGTCCCATTGCAGCAGACCACCAGTGGGCCTCAGGTGGAAATTCCTGTGCCAGTGTGGAAGTGGGCAAGCCAGGGATGCATGCTGGTAGATAATCAGCTTCCTAAGCCACTCCAGGCTAGGTAATGCCCCTAAACAGTGGTGGACAGTTACACCATGAAAAAAATACAGCATAACCCATACAAAAGGAAAAGTCAATTGCCTTTCCCCCTGTGGCCATCACAGTCCCCAGCAATCCTCTCAGACTGCATTTCCAGCCCAGCTCTTGAAGTATCCCCCCTCAGGCAGCCATTCGACCTGGGAGTCTGCCTGCTCCAACTGCCTGCAAAAGGCCCTGGGAACAACATGCACAGGCACAGTTGCCATACTGCACAAAAGGAGTTGGCAACCTGTGTCCAGGCATTCCCTTCATGATTGGCAGTTCAATAAAGTCTGGGTTGTTCCACCATTTGCTTATGTGTAGGTGGCACTAGCTCCATGCCACACCCACCCAACCTGTCCCTTCTCCATTGGGCTGCCCCTTGACATATCCCAGAGGGTGGGCTCTGGCTCAAGGGGGATAATGCTGCGGTGGCTCCAGATTTTCCAGATGTCACTGGACCTCTGTTTTGTTCTGCTACACAGCTGAGCAGTGTCTCACAGGCACCCTAGAGGCTAAGCCCACACTTTGGTCCACATCCCCCTTTCCCCCTTAGAACATACTACAGGGGGCTGGGTGTGACTTGGAGGGTTGTCCAAGAAAATGTGTGGCTGGTCTGGGGGAAGGGGGGTCTTTGAATGGGTCCCACATTCTCCCACCACACTGCTGGTGTCTGATAAGCCGTGCAGATTGTTAGCACATGGTGGGGGGGGATCCAAGGTCAATGCGAGCACACTGCTGTCATGGTTGCAGCAGAGAGGGAGTAGTAGAGCCACATCCTGGCCAAAATGATGGATCTCTGGGCTGCCCCATCAACTAGACCATCCTGCTCCCCCTTTTGCTGTTGGGGGCGGGGGTCAGACACAGGGCTTTAGCCTGCCTCTCTCTTCTACCATGAGGAGTTTGAAACAGTAGCCCCAGCCATGCTATCCCAGTGGCTTTCCACTGAGCCATGCTGATTTGTGTGATATTCTCTGCCTGGCCCCATATGGCATATAGTGACATCAGAGTTGCAGTAAGGTGTCTAGTCCCTGCTGGCATATCTTTTAGGATAACAACAACAGCATTCAATTTATATACCGCCCTTCAGGACAACTTAATGCCCACTCAGAGCAGTTTACAAAGTATGTCATTATTATCCCCACAACAAAACATCCTGTGAGGTGGGTGGGGCTGAGAGAGCTCCAGAGAGCCGTGACTAGCCCAAGCTCACCCAGCTGGCTTCAAGTGGAGGAGTGGGGAATCAAACCTAGCTCTCCAGATTAGAGTCCCGCACTCTTAACCACTACACCAAACCTTCTCTCCTGGCTTAGGGGCTAGCCGAGTGTCAGGGGATGTGGGTTCAAGCCTGGTCTAGGTCTTTTTGGTCCTTTGCCTTTCTGTTTTTACTTTTCTGGGGAAAGGGGTGTGTGGCTCAGAGTGGTGGTGTTTGCAAGCAGGTAGCGCTTTCACTGCCAGTCTGGCCCTCGCAAACAATGGGGTAGGCGCTCTGTCTGCCACTGGGGTGGGTGTTTCCTCCAGGCTGAGGAAGGAGCCTCTTGAGCCAAGTGCCCCAGTTGGGGTGCTACAGTTGCGGGGGTTTTCCATGCTGTCCGCTGGCTCTCGGAAGGGGGAGTGGCATTGAGAGGAAGCGGCTGCATTCACAGACGGAGATTGGCTGCACCTGAAACTGCCAATCATGGAGCTGTCAACAGCAGCTGTTGTGTAATTGGTGGATGTTGCCGGAGTTTCTATGGAGACTAGAGAGCTTGCTCTGCTGTTGTGCCTAGCAGGATTCGTCTGTTGGCATATCTCCCTGTGAAAAGTCCTTAGGGAACAGACTAATGTCACAGAAGTTACACGGTCCTCTGGACACCTCCACAATGGCACACTTTAGGATTGCCCTAAAAATCATTTAAAAATTGAATTACAACTTAACAAGTGGCTGGACAAAGGATATTCTTCCAACTCCTTGTTAAAAGTAATTTCAAATGGTATGTTTACTACTTAAAACATTTAATCAGTCTCTTTATATCACATTTTCCAAAACTATTTCCAGATCTGTATGTCATATATCTATCATGAAAAATTTTAACCCTTAGGTAAAGGGTTAAACTTTGTTGGAACTGGGAAGTCTTACACACCCACACAGACACACACACACTTCAATTTTCCTTTTCTTCCAGTTAACCATTTGTGGGACTGCTCTCATAAGATAACCACTGCACAAGAGATGAGTTTACATCACCACTCTTATCACATTTCAAATTAATTGCACTTTTCCACTTTGTTATTGTGGATTGGATTTCCTGGAGCCACCCAACTTCATCTCAAAGATGAAAGCTCAGGGCTCTTTCCTAATAACTGCTGAATTTGCACAATTTCAGCTATACTAACCATCTAACAAATTGGATACAGTGTACCAACAATGTCAGGGGAGGGGGGAACCATTTGAGAGAACTGTGATAAAGTAATATTATTGTGAAGTAACTTATATATTACCGTGAAGTTTAAGAGAATGTATGAATGGATGCAAAGGCACAGACTAGGGGGGGGGGGGTGGAACCAAAATGCTTCAATGTGGGAGAGAGAGCTACAAAACAGAAGTCAAACTAATCAAACAAGGGTCTGTACTTCTTGAATGAGGTATAGAATTTTCATGCAAAACCCAGGCAATAATAGTGCGTCATGGAGTGTGGTGGTTTGTGCACCCCACCCCCCATGAAGATCAGCAGGAAATAATGTAAAGGCCGGCATGCGTGAATAGCTATCTGCATGAACCAAAATTAAGAATACTCAACATTGTGAATCAGAGGCAAGACTTGTTCGAAGAATTATAAACCAAGACAAAGGTCTTCTCTATGCTTAATTTTTTAAAATGTCTTCTCTCATATAATCAATGCTATAATGGATATTGATCTTTGGAAAAAGCCAGAAACACTCTAATCTTTATTTTTTTCCCTGCTTTCCCCAGGTCAGTTCTGCTTAGGATTTGTTGTTATTTTTGCAGTGGATTTTTTTAAAAAAAGAAATACAGCTTTTTTAATGCTGGCTTTGTGGCCAAATATCCCCCTCCTCATTTTTGTTTAGGGCAATGAAATGATTTGGTTCCTCATCATAACAGTTAATCCCTGCATACAGTAGCAATAAAAACAGAAAAGGCACTCAGGCCACTATATTTATTAGCTATATTTATTTATTGCAAATCCTACTTTCTGCTATTTGACTTTCTAGGTAGCTTTCAATCAATAAAACTATGTACGATAAAACCCAAACACAAGCCTCAATAACTGAAATATGCAATAAAATCCAATTCAAAAGAGAAATAGCAGCCAAGAATCATCACATCAATGCTCAAGAAAATAAAAATAGTTTTAATACACCAATTAAAAGATTTTTTAAAAGTTAGCATCAAGCAAAAAAGCCTGGAGAGTTTATACCACATATACCCCCACAGAAAAGGCAGGGCCTCTGTAAATACCCACCTGAAAACTGGGGACCTGAAACAAGGCCTTATGGGATGAAGCAAGTTTGCATGAGAAAAGATACTCTAGTGCCAGGCAGCTTAGAGGCTAGAACAGCACTGAAAACTGCACCCAGTATTTTAAAAAAATTGAAAGCCTATGATTCTCTTTAACATTAGCAAAATATGTTCAAGTCAGTAGCTCTTAGTTTGCAACCAGATGGCTCTGTTTTGAATATAATGAAGTTTCTGGATGGTCTTCAAAGGCAGCCCCACGTAGTATGCACCATAGTAATCCAGCCTGAACGTTGCCAGTGCATGCAAATAGTGGGGAGACTAGCTGTTTCTAACTAGCACTAAAATGTGTAGAAATAAGGGAGAAAAATGAACATTAAATTGAGTTTTGCAAGAACAATAACACTTTCATTTTAAAAAATGGTGTAACCTTGTGTTGCACAAGATTTGTATGCTTCGTTTATCCTAATTAATAATGGATACCAAGACTGGATTATTTTATACAACTGAAAAGTGCACTGAATGGAAGGATTTGTTTGTTTAATTAGTTAGTTCCCTTGTTAATAGCAGGTTTAAAATATGTGGATTCTTTGGGGGGGGTTGTTTTTAATACAAAAAAATAACAGTGTTATATATCTACAAAATAATTCCTGTCTCTATAATTAAAGGTTTTTTTTCCATATATAACATTCTTCATAACAAGCACAAAAAATGCCTGAATGTTATCCTGAAATCTTGTATTCCAATAATCAATAAATATATCCATATTTCTATGAAATTGTCAGCTGATTCATTTTACTCATCTTTTAAAGTATGTCAATTTAGATATAAATGCAGCTGAGCCAACTCTTTCATCAAAGAAAAGTGAATCTGATTTTTTCCCCATGAGAAGTACATACCTTAGCACATTGTGGATTATAAAACAAATTTTCATCTACATTCCCAACCCTGAAAAGGATTACAGTAGATAACAATCTTTACTCAAGAAGCCGAGATTTTTTTTAATTTTCCAAACTAGACCCCATGCTATAGCAGTTAGAATGTCAGAGCAGGATCTAGGAGACTCAGGTTCGAATCCCCACTCTGCCATGGAGAAGTACATCACTATGTAGCCTTGCATATTATCTGTTGCTAGAATATGTACTCCTATACTACCTGTGCTTCATGTTATCTAATGTCAGTCCTAGAATTGATTATGTTCTGTTTCAGCAATTTTCAACTCTGTATTGGATCCTTGCTAATGCTGCATCTTTGTAAAATCCTATGACATTGTTGTGGAAATGTCCTTGACACTGTATGGAAACATCCTAGGTACTGTATGGAAATGTCCTCGATACTGATTGTACTAATCTCATGCTATGTAACCTGCCTTAAGTCTCAGTGAGAAAGGTGGATTATAAATGACATCAATAAATAAAATAAAATAATGCTGTAAGCTGGTTTGGGTGTTCAGGGGTGGGGTGGAAAGCAGGGTATAAATAAGTTACAAAGCATGAAACAGCCTTATACAGAAATCAGACCACTATACAAAAATCAGACCTACTGCATTCTCTGAGCAGCAGTAGTTTCAGTCTTTGATCATCAACTGGTATCAATCTTTTTTCCATTTCCTTGACCCGTCACCTCTCAAGCAAAAAAAAACACAAAAAACTTACCTCTTGTTTTGCAGTTTAACTGAAAGTGACAGAAACTGAAATCTTGCACTAAGATGTATTGCCCTTCTAGATGTACCACCATTTGCTATGAATAGCCCAAGGGAACAGCTAAGTGTTTCATTTGGGGTTTGGAGATGTGGTGCAGGCATTTTGGTAGGGAGCTAATAACTGCTCATGACTCATTTCCTAGTAGTTTAGGTGCTGAGTTTTAAGCTGCAGCACAACTTCTCTGAAAGAAGGTATGTGGTATACTGATATTATGCTAATAATGAAGACTGGTTGTCACATCCAAATGCATAGAACGCATGTCAGATTTTTAAAGTGCTTTCTGTACTATATCTTAAAAAGCCTTATACTACCTTTGTAAGGATTAAAAGTTGTCCCTGTGGGATGGCCAAAGCTGGGAGAACAGGGACTGGCCTAAAGACCGTGAGCAACATTTGAATACACAGCTCACAATCTTAAATTCTGTGCTATACCAGCTTTCTGCTAAAGAAAAATATCTTTTTTCTCTAAGGGACCCCCCCCCTTTTCCCTAGATATGTAGACAGCTGATGCCTTTTCTGTCTGCCACAAAGCTTCTGAACAACAACAAAAAGCCCAGCATGGAGCCTACAAAAAAGGTGAGGAAGGAGTATTGAAGTAGTTTGTGCCAGGCAGCGCCAAAAGCCACAGAAAGCTCTCTCTCCGCAGTATAGATAGTCTCGGGTGGGTAGTTTCTGGCAGGTAGCCCTGTTGGTCCGTAATAGAAGAGCAAGATTCTGGTCCAGTAGTACCTTAAAGACCAACCATATTTCCAAGGCATGAGCTTCCGCAATTCTGTTCCACAAGAGCTTTGAGTCATGAAAGCGCATACCCTGGAAATCTAGTCGGTCTTTAAGGTGCTACTGGACCAGAGTCTTGCTCTTCAGGTGTTAGTCTGAGGAAGTAGCACAAAATTCAAGTCTAGTAGCGGACCAACATTTCCCAAGATAGAAGCTTTCCTGAGTCAAAGCTTACTATAAGCTTATCTGGCTGCCTCCCACCCCTCCCTCCCACCCCGCAGTAAGGAAAGGGACCGTCTTTCTATTGTGTCTATGGAGAGGAAACAGCCCTTCCTCTCCATCGTCTTCACTTCTCCCCCAGCCAGCCAGCCAGCCATCCTTTGTGCTGCTGAGGGAGCTGCTCCTGCAGGTTCGCGCCCGCCCACTGGCTCTCCCTGCCAGCTTCCTTCACCCTCCTCAGCACCCGTGCAATGGCGCCTTTTGTTGTGGTTGCTGCCCCTCGCCAGGTCCTCGTGCTGAGGAAGGGCTCCAGAAGCGCGCGCGGGCGCCCGAACGTCTTTTTCCTCGCGGAGGGCGATCCCTCTTGAGCCCCCCCCCGCCCCCCCCCACACCTGCTGAGCCGCAACACCCTAAACTCGCCTGGCGAGCTGTTGTCTGCGGGGCGCCTTCCCTAACTCACCACGCGCCTCGCCAGCTTCCCTCTGGCGCGCTCATCTTTTCCGCGGGCGCTGCGCTTACCAGCTGTCCACCTGCGGGCACTCCAGGTCGCTTGTCATCCTGTGAGGGAAAATAACACGCCAGGCGCGCGCCTCCTCCTCCTCCTCGCGGCACCAGGGGCAAGCGAGCTCTCAGCGGATGCGTGGCTCTGAGCGGGAACAGGGGAGGGGAGGCAAGCCCAAGCCCAGCCCAGCGCGTGCAGCGACACAGCTGCAGCCGTCGACTTGGCAACCAGAGCGCGGGAGACGGCGCTGCAGACGAACCCAGAAGCGCTGGAGGCTGAACGCCTGTCGCCTCCGCTAGTGGCAGTGGGGTTGCCAACCTCCAGGTGGGGCCTGGGGATCTCCAGGAGTTACAACTGATCTCCAGCCCACAGAGATCAGTTCCCCTGGAGAAATGCAAGATTCGGGTCCAGTAGCACCTTAAAGACCAACAAGAGTGCCAGGACTTTATTATTAATAACAACAGTGTACTTGTATACAGCTCTTCTAGGCAGATTAATGCCACATTCAGAGCCATGAACAAAGTTATTATTATCCCCACAATACAGCTGGCCACCTGCGAACTCATGGCAGAGGCTGGATTCAGAACCCGCAGAGTGCTGGTTCACCACCCAACTACTTAACTACTATCCCACAGCAGCTCTCTTTAAGGTGCTACTGGATAAAAATCTTGCTCTTCTACTAGACCAACACAACTACCCATCCAAAACTACCGTCTTGGAGGAAATGGCTGTTTCGGGGGGTAGGGGTGTTCTATGGGCTTTATGTTTAGCCCCCCCCCATCCCGTCATCCTCAGGTTCCACCCCCAAATATCCAGGAATTTCCTAACCCAAAGGAACCCTAAACGGTAGCACGACCTTGCTCCCCAGAAAATCTAGACTGCTGCCTAGTCTTTAGGTTACAGACGGCAGCAGCTCTCTAAAGGCATGGGTGTCACCAAGCATGTGAAGCACTGGGTTGGTTCCTTGCTGGCAAAGCACAACCAGCCCACGAAAAGTGGAAATGCAATGGCCTTAGCATGACAGCCTTATAGGCCCATAGTGCATCTTCTGCTATCTTGGAGATGCTGCAAAAAGGGTTCCCTGTTTTTTATATTATGTCCCCCTTTTTTAATCCACACATTTCCTCTTTTTTCTGTAATAAACCTTCTTTCTAAAAAGGCATATTTTGGCTTCCTTAGTTAGTTAGGAAAGGGCGGGGAGGTAACTTTCTGTGCTGGGAAGCTCCCTTAGACCAAGGATCCTCTTGAAAGCACCCTGGTAATTGGCTGCCACCACTCATGCATCTCCTGAGAACATCTAGGCCGACCTGCTGAGAAAGTGCCCTTCCGGCTCAGCCCTACTCAATGACAAAGTAACAGGGCAGAAACCCAGGGAAATTCCTTGTAACAAATTATGTGGTACCCAGGCAATCTGGCACGTAAGAAAAAGATTAATATCCCAGAGAAATGCTTTGTACTAAGGAAGCCAAGATATCTTTATAGAAAGAAGGTTTAATATAGAAAAAGGTGAGAAATGGTGGGTGGTGGGTTCAAAAGTGGTAGGAAAAGAACAAAATATGTGTTGGACTTTTGCAGCTGTTAAAGATGGAGAGAGTCATCCCTAGAAAAATTGGGATAGGATGGAAGTTTATGGCTTGTGTGGAAAGAGTGGAGAGAGAGAGACGTTATAATGAAAGAAACACATTCATGACAGATAAGGAGGTGCATCTGTTTTTGCAGACTTGGATTTGTGTATTATGGTTATCATTATCACGATCATGAGAGGATTTAAATGGCTTCAAAGAGGAGGACCCATAGGGGACAAACTCACAGAGAGCAGGAGCAGAGTCCAATGACTTAGATGGACTGTTGCCCTCCTTACTTGTGTGTGAGCTTTCTGGGGGCATCCAGCTGGCTTCCACGGGAAACAGCACACTAAAGGAGATGGACCCTGATCCAGCAAGGGTCCTGCTATGTTTTTAAAAAATGGTACCTGAAGAATTAGGAAGCTGGCTTTACAGGTCATACAAGCTTGAGCTCCAGCACCTATCTTTTTTAAAGATTAAGGCCTGGGATCCAACTCTTCTTCCTTTCTCATCCTTCTGTGGAATCCCCTTGAGGGACCGGGAACCCACATTGCTGTTGCTTTCTTTTAGGCACCAGGCAAAAACATTTCTGTTCACTCAAGCTTTTAATTAAGGGGTTGATTTTTTAACCACTATTTTAGCCTTGAAACTGTTTTTTTTTTAAGAGCTGTCTGTGGTTTGTTTTTATGATCTATGTTGTGCTGGGCTGGGCCTTTTTGATGATGGATTTTAGTTCATGTCTTTTGTTTTTATTTTTTTGTAAACTGTGTTGGGCAGGTTCCTGGAAAAGCAACATAAAAATGTTATAAATGAAAACATACATCCATCTGCTTGGTTAGTTACTTGGAGCGCTACTAGTGGAATCCCAAGTCTTTAAAATTAAAAGAACATCTTATCTGTATGCTCTGACACTTCCAAAGAGCTTCTCACAAACTTTTTCACCAAATGTTCCTGAGAAAATTTAGCAATCATGAGATAAGAGGATGGAACCTCTTGTGGTTAATAGCTGATTAAACAGGAACCAAACAGTAGTAGTAAAAAGTATTGCTTATTGGATATATTGCATGTGTATGTGCTGTCAAGTCACTATCAAATTATGGCAACCCATTGGAGATATTACAGTGTTTTTATTTCATTGTTCTGTAATTGTGTGATAAAGTTTATTTTATGTATTTATTTATTGTATGTATTATACTGGTCTTTATTACATTGTTTTATAATTTTGTAGTCCGCCTTGAGTCTCAGTGAGAAAAGTGGACTATAAATGAAGTAACATAGACATGTTCAGAGACAGCATATACATGAATACTGGTTGCTTAGGGGTAGCAACAGAGGAAGGCAGTGGTCTCTGTGTATCTGCTTGTAAGCCTTCTGAGGTATCTGGTTAGTAACTATGGAACACAGAACGCTGGAAAAGGGGGACCATGAATCTGATCTCTCAGAGCCAGAGTTGCTGTAGCATATTGGTTAAGTGACTGCACTACAAACTAGCACTTTGCTAGTTTGAATGCCACAACTGCCATGAACTCTGCAGATGGGGCCTGGGGTATGCCACTCCTCAGTCTCAGCTGTATTGTGGGGATACACAGTATTTGTATATCACTTTGACCAGAGCACTAATTTATCTAGAAGAGAGGTATATAAACACATTGTTGTGGTTATGTTCTTATGAAACACACAATGTAGAGAGCCAAAGTACTTAGTAGGATTGTCAACTCCAGCTTGGGAAATTCCTAGAGATACAGTGGCATTGCCTGAGGAAGGCAGGGATGGGACAGAACTCAACGGGAATGTTATGTAGCTCTAGGACTTCCATTTCTTCTAGACTCTATGGTATACTGTACAGTTCATCCTCCAAAGCTGCCATTTCCTCTCAGGGAACTGATATGGGTCATCTGGAAATCAGCTATAATTCTGGGAGCAGTCCAGGCCCCTCGAGATTGGTAACCTTAGTAGGTAGTCTATAACTCCAGTATGCTCATACATATTTCACAACTATTTAGCGCCTAATATAATTAAATTATATTACCTACTTACTTGCTAAGGGTGTCTCTGCACAAAGGATAATTCAGATCTTGGATGCACATCTGGAACTGATTAGCTTTAGAGAACCTCCTCCTACCCCACTGTCATCTCTTTCCTGTTCACACAGCAAATACAGGGAATCGTGCGTAGGCTGTGCAGCCACATGGGACATGCAGCTATGATGGGGGGAAAGACAACATAATATTTTATATGTCTTTGGGGATATGGCTTCCCACGTGTCCATTGTGCCGAAGCACATCAACCAGGAAACAGGAAGTTTTTTAGCTGCTGCAGTGCACCATTCTTTAAACACAATATTTTCATTCATTACTTGGAAACTGGATCTTACAATTTCGGTAGTGTGTGGTCAAGTTTCCATTGTAATCCTAAGCAGAGTGATCATTGGTTTCAAATGGCTGAACATGGAGTAACTGAACTCTATATATGGTTGCCTTGTTAGATGTTCTGAAAAATAACATATTGGTGAGAGATGTTGGATGAACTTTAAAATGTGCTTATTTATAATAAATATTTCTTAGCTTCACTATGCAGAACACACAGAAACTGAACTGACTGCAGCCAAAAAGGACCAGAAAGGACAGCTAGAAAGGAGGGGCAGTGTGGGGTAGTGGTTAGAATGTCAAACTAGGATTTGGGAAACCCAGGTTCAAATTCCCACTGTGCCATGCAAGTTAGTTGGTGCCTTTGGGCCAATCTAACCTGCCTCACATGGTTTTTGTAAGGATAAAATGGAGAGGAGAATGAGGTAAATGCAGTATCTTCCTTAAGCAAACAAGGACAAAAACAGTATTCCCCCACCAAGAGTGTAATGTCCATTACCACTTTCTTCTCTGAAACACCCAAGTTAATTACAAGAGGCATGACAAAGTTGAGCATTTAAAGGGCCATAACTTTTAGTGGGAGAGAGATCAGAAATCACAGAGATTTGGGAGTGCTTATCTCTAGCTTGAATGGAGCTCTAATTTTTAAACAATGGCTATCTCCACCATTTCGGAATGTGTGGGCTTCAACTTGTTAAAAAATAAGATGAAGGAAATGCTGCAAATTTTGCATTCCTTTTGAAACAGAACAAAAGTGAATTCATCACTTATTCTAAAAGCAAATTCAATGTTCTTATGGCTTTCAGCATCAGGGGCCATTCAGAGAAAAGGTGTGGGGTCCACATGCTTGGGATTCCCTGGTTATGTAAAAAAAAATGGTTTCCGTAGGACGCCAACATGTTCTTTTCTAATAATAAAGTTGATAGCTGAGTGCCTATCAGTTGGGCAATAGAATGGTCACTCATAAACTACAGAGGGATTTCTACATACTCAGGGGGCTTCCCCAGTGCCCAATGATAATCATGACTGAGCATGTTTCTTTTAATAGGCAATAACTCTCCCCCAACTTATAGTAAAAACCTGGTGGCTAAGTTTGCAGTTCTGTCTAGTAATTGCAGCCTTCCTCAGTGCAATTAAGGATACACTCACACTCCTCTTTATTTGTGAATAAGTCCCATTGAACAGAATAGAATTTAATTCTAAGCAAACATGCAGCAGACTGTACTGCCAAGGGCCGATTCCAGACGGGCACAAATAAAGCGAGTGCTTTCACTTTTCCAGCGACCGGCAACAATATTCCCTTCATTTTTTTTTTAAACTGGGCGCCATTTGCGCAGTCACACGTTTGCGCACATTGAACTGTGCAAATGCACACAAATGCACAAATGCACAAAAGTTGACACTGCGTATTCGCATACCTGCACATTTGCGCATTTGCGCAAAACACGTAAAAAAATTTTTTTTAAAAAAACTGAAATGCGAACCAATGAAGGCCCCCGACATCAACTGTGACGGGGAGGAAACAACCAATCCCGGGTACCTCAGTTGGCCGTGCGAACATCCGGAAGAGGGATGGCACGGCATGCTGCGAGACAAAGCGGATGGAGACGAAAGTGAACGTGTGGCCAGTAAGCGATTATTTTCGCAGAAAAAACACAATTTCTGGCCATCTGGAATCGGCCCTGATGAATTACTGGTGTGTGAATCCTTCCACTCACCACTAGATCATCCATCAGCACCTACGGATCAATTAAGTATACTGAGGCAAAGGTGAGTGCAGAGTAACAATATTCATCCAGCATCACTGGACCAGTCACCAAATATGTTTAAGGAGCCAGACCCTGAGAATGAGCACGAGAAAACTCACCACCACATCTTTGAAATGAAATTGGAGGCATCAGAGCTCCATGACCTAACTCAGACAGTTTAGTATTAATGAATGCAATGGTTTGGTCTTGTAGGCTTGCTAGGAGAGGGGGACCCGGCACTTACTGTGCTCCTCTCAGTATTCATTTCCGAGTTCTTGTGTGATGATGTCACATCCTGGAAGTGATGTCATCACGTTGGGCACAGGCATGCCTCCATTCTTTGTGTGGGGCAAATTCAGCCTGTTTGCCCCCAGCAAAGTACAGAAGCATGCCCATGGCCTGTGTGATGATGTCACTTTGGGAAGTGATGTCATCATGCCCCACTGGGAGTGTGCCCAGTGTGTGCTTCCCCAGGTTGCCTGCTGGTGGTGAGTGATCGCCAGGTATTTACTGATTGCCAGTGATTGGCAGGCAACGGGGCAAAACCCTTGGCAGTGGGAAGCCTAGTTGGCCTACATACTCACAAAAACATAGTCACTCATTGAAGAAAAAGAGCAGAGGTTATGTAAAAAGAGCTCTGTTTTATAGGCTCATGAGGCAGAGACAAAGGGAGAAGCAGCTAGACTTTCTCTCTCTCTGATCCGATGTCACATAGCAGATGTGCTGTCCAGTGGGAGTGCTTCTGTGCCTATACCTCTGCTCTTCTTGAACATTTGGAAATATTTCAAATACTACACAAATGCTGTAGGTCTTCAAGTTCTCCTCCAAAGTAAACCACTCTCCAAAATGAACCAACTCAGGAAAGCATTACCTCTGGAATTTGTCATCTCTTGTATGAGTGAGATATACACGTAGCAGTGTACATTCTGGACCAAATTTGTGTGATAAAAGGTGAACACTGGGCCGCATGCATAATAACTTGATTCAATCCATTTTTCCTTCTCAGTAAACAGGGAAAAATGAAATCGTGTGAGTCAAGCCATTATAGGTCTCTATGTGGAGTATCCAGTTCTCTTGTCACACTGTAAGCTTGAATGGGAGAGGTCTATTTTGCTGTTCCACCATCTGAACTGGAGTGGAAGGCCAAAGAATGCATGAACAGGGCCTATGTCATCCGGTTTTCTGTTGCCAGTTGTTACAGTACTACTCAAGAGAAAAGGGAAGAAATAAGTATCTTACCTTCCCACCTTTCTTTATCTCGTGAACGCTGCAGGTATAAAGTAACATGTGCAGGCTGCAGCGGTAAAATTCTCCTAGAGAAGGGAGAGTTTCTGAAACAAGTTTTCATCTTGTGGGAATGTATGTATGCTTGGGAGAAAGGGCTGCTTATTTTATAGGGAAAATAGTAAACTTTGCATTATACGAAGCTTTCCTTTTGAGCATTTGTCAACACATAGCCGCTAATATTTACTTTATGCCAAGCTCTGCTTGGAAATTATTCTAATGCTCCTATTGCAAGGAAAATCTTGCCCTTCCTTTTCCTGGTATGATATTTGCACTTGCTTGACACATGTGAAATTTCAAGTTAATATTTGAATAATGAGATAGTAGGATCCTGTTACCCCTGCCTTATTTCGCCCTCGGCAATCTGTTGTTATAAAAACTCATGTATGGAAAAGAGCTGCAAGAAAGAATTAATAACACTGAATGAGACTGGGCTGGGTTTTCTTAATACATTGTTTTATGTTGATTGATATTTGTAGCACGCTTTCTGGAAAAGGTGAGATGACTATCCCACTAAAAATCAGATTCAATGAGACGGGGAGCGCTCATGCTTATAGCATGGTTTGGGGTTAGTTTATATCAGGGCTTTTTTTCTGGGAAAAGAGGTGGTGGAACTCAGTGGTGGAACTCAGGACCGCACAATGACATCACTTTGGGTCAGCTGGAACACTGGGTCAGTTTAAATCGCTTCTTGGTGAAAATGGTCACCGCTGGAGCAGTGACCATTTTCCCTCTGTCTGGAGGTCAGGGGGCAGGGCCACCGGCCATGTGACCATTTTCAAGAGGTGCCGGAACTCCGTTCCACCACGTTCCGGCTGAAAAAAAGCCCTGGTTTATATATATATATAAATGGAGAGCAGAGGTGAAGGGAAGTAGACCTTTCTTCCTTTCCCATGCTTACCACACTGCACCCGCTTACTTTAAGCATTTCTCTTCACAGCCTAGATCACTTCCAGTACTGAAAGTGGACTCAAAAAACAATGCTTCAGACTATGAAGTGTAGTGGTCTATTTTCTGCCGCTGTTGTTTAAAAACTCACCACCGTTCATCTTATGCATGAAATTGTAGGGTTGTGAATAAATCACTCCCAAATGTATTTGGCCCTGAGGATCCATTGAGTTCGTAAAGGAATAACAATACTCAGTATTTTACTTAGCATTTTACCTAAATGTTCTCCATGTACTTTCTGATTAGATGAGTTCTGAATAGTAAGTCAGCATTATCCCTGTATTACAGGTAAGAGAGAGGCCACTTACAAAATGAAATGAATATTATAATGCGAATTACCAAAAATATATATACCTCAACAGCTTCCCCCTCCCCACGCAAGCTTCAAGCAGGTAATGAGCCACATGGATGCACCAAATTGGTGATGGCTTGGCTAACACGGTGTTCACAGGGCCCCAAGCTACAAGCCCAGTCTGCATTTCTCATATGCCCTGGAGGGCAGGTTTGGAGAAGGGAGGGACCTCAGCAGGGTATAATGCCATACAGTCCAAACTCTAAAGCAGCCGTTTTCTCCAAGGTGAGTGATCTCTGTTTTCTAGAGATCTGATGTAATTCCAGGTGATTACCAAGCCCCCACTTGGAAGTTGATAACACATGGTAGGATAATATGTGTTCAAATGTATCTTTGGTCAGGAGAATAAACACCCTCTTGGCTTTTAAATCATTGGCGGACAGGTCATTGACGAGTAAACCCATGTGGCAGATGGAGTTGAACCTTCAGCAATTTATAATTGTTGAGAGGCCGGAATCCTGAGTGTGATCACTGAGCAGCCACAATTTTAGTTTCCTTCTCTGAGATGTCCAAAACAACACAGAGACCTGAGCTGGTGGTGTTTCCCAATCCCTCCTCTCCTCTTGGTGTAACGGAGGCCTCAGGGGAAGATCTAGATTTCATCTCATCTGCTTTGCCCTGAATCTCCAGTGTGAAAAGTGGCAATTTCACCCCACTCACTCTGTGCAGGACAGGCGTTGGGAAATACAAAGCAATCACATGTGCCCCTCCGCTCAGAGAGTTTTGCATTCCATGCTGGAATTCGGGGGCATTCCACTCTTCAGAGTAGAACCATTAGGTTTCACTCATCCCAGAAGCTACCCACCAGACATGGAACCAATTCTACTGAACAGAATGCATACTACATAGAAGCGCAGTTGATATGGATGCCTATTGGATCGTTCCTGTGACATCCTTGGTGATGCAATGTAATAATCTTTTCACAATTTTAAATAGCCCTTCAAATGTGTTTTAATTTTTTTAAGAAGAGTACTTACGCCCCATAAGTACTCATTCAAGCCTTTAAAATGAAAATATGGCACAGTATGCTACAAAGCTCATCTGACATTGATAGTTGGTATTTTACAGTCAGGATTCTGTGCTGACTTGAAAGGCCATATTTAACAAAACTTACAATTGCCATTCCCTTTTTAGAATAATCTGAATTATCAAAATCAAAAAGAGTCCAGTAGCAACTTTAAGACTAACCAACTTTATTGTAGCATAAGCTTTCGAGAATCACAGTTCTCTTCATCAGATGCAGATGCAGATGCATCTGACGAAGAGAACTGTGATTCTAGAAAGCTTATGCTACAATAAAGTTGGTTAGTCTTAAAGGTGCTACTGGACTCTTTTTGATTTTGCTACTACATACTAACACGGCTAACTCCTGCATCTCTGAATTATCAAAGCCTCACTGGTTTGACTGTACAGGCTATGCAACCATTAACTGGCGTATACCTTTTTTCTTTCTATTAAATTTTTTGACCAATTTATCACAAATGTTATTGTCTTATCAAAAAGCTCTATCAGCCTTCTCTTAGCCTTCCTCCCTCTGTCAATTGTTCATAGATCTCTCTTCCTTTCCTATGCAATATCTCAAACAGGCCTTTCTGCTTTTATATGAAAAACACAATGCAACGTTTCTAGGTATTAATTCCCCATCCTCCTAGCCATTCATTTGACAGCTTTTTCCTGGCCCATCCATCAGCCCATGTGCTACAAGGTTTGAGGAGGCATCCCATGTTCCTTCTGCATCAGGGTCCCCTTCATAAAATGGCCAGTATTTTTAGAGAAGGCATTTTTAGCTTTTCACACAGACAAACACGAGAACACGGCAAGCAGCAACAGGTCCATGATGCAGAAATGGAGTTGAATTATTCAAATGAGAAAGAACGGCGTTCCAGAGGAATGGCCTGCTTTTAGCACACACAAAGAACACCTTGTAAATAGCACTGCTAAGTTGTTTTCAGAGCAATAAAATCTATTATCAGCTGAAGTCATGTTTATATTATTTGCAGTCGGTTGCATGTGGAAAAGGTTACTAATGAGATCATAATTTTTTTACACATAGCCCATCATTGAGTGATTCCACACACGTTGGATAATGCACTTCCAATCCTCTTTATAGATCATTAGGAACGGATTTTTTCGTGTGCAGAACAAAAAATCCACCTCAAACGACTGATAAAGTGCATTGAAAGTGCATTATCCAATGTGTGCGGAATCAGCCATTATCTACAAATAAGATAAAGGGAAGCTATGGAGTCATGAAATATTCTGGTTTCTCTTGACACAAACTCACCAGTTAAACTAACAAAGTTAAACTTTTTAATATAGAATATGTCCCAACCTTCCATATGTTACACTGCCCATTTTTTGCTGCCATAAGAATATTTACTTAAGTATTCTTAACAGTGCAATCTCAAGCATGTATACTCTAAAGTAAATTTCATCAGGTTCAATGAGACTACAGAGTGCAATCCTAAGAAGTGTAGCACCAGTCTAAGCCCATTGAAATCTATGGGCTTAGACTGGAGAAACTCTTCATAGGATTGCACTGTAAATGTGCTTAGTACTGAAGTCTGAACATACTAGGACCATATAGGAGTCTCCTATAAGCTACCTGAATTGGCTCAGTATTTGAGACTCATGCTGTGTGGTGTGTGGTGAGTGCACTCAAGTCAGAGTTGGCTTATGGCGACCCCTGGTGGGGTTTTCATGGCAAGAGACTAACAGAGGTGGTTTGCCATTGCCTGCCTCTGCAACCCTGGTCTTCGTTGGAGGTCTCCCATCCAGTTACTAACTAAGGCCAACTCTGCTTAGCTTCTGAGATCTGACAAGATCATGGTCACCTGGGCTATCCAGGTCAGGGTTGAGACTCATGTTAGTCTAGCAAAAATGGGGAAACTGCTCCTATGGCTTCAAAGCAATGTTTACCAAGCTGTGTTCCAGGAAGCCCCAGATCTTCCCTTGCAACAACCACACTGGGTACATTCTAAAGCGCAGGGCCACTCACAGTGCAATCCTAAGTCAATTGGCTACAATGGGTTTAGACTGGAGTAACTCACAATAGGATTGCACTGTCAATGTCATGCAAGACATGCAAACCTAATTTGCATCCTATTAGAGAGCCTAGAATGCCTTGCAACATACAAGGATCAATGACAGAGCCTTTTAGGAGAGGGAAACATTCTTCAGCAGACAAGTTAATGTGGAAAGTGACCCTATAGGCAAAAAGTCTGGATTAGAGATGGGCACGAACCGCATTACGAACTTCAAAAACCCACGAATTTGGCGATCACGAGATCGCAATCCGGTGGTTTATGATTGTCCTCATCCAACGAACCAGCGTTCAGAAGAAGCCTGGTTCGGTGCATTCGGCCGTAGTTCGGGAAGTCAGACAGTCAGGCGCCAGCAATCAATTCCCCTGGAAACAGAGCCGGGGGAATGCCTGAACTCTGTCTGCGCTCCTTCTGTTGCCCTGGAAACCCTAATGGAAGCCCAGCTTACCTTGATCGGCAGGTCTTCCTTCCAACCATGGAGCTGCAAAGCGGTTACAAGTTGGGAGAAGACACCTGGGGGAGGGAGGGGGAAGAGGGTGTTCTGTAGCCATGGGCACTCCAATCTCATCCCTGCAAACCCTGATAGGCAGCTCTGATGGCTAAACACAGACCTCCTGCATTGCTCAATAGGACCTGTGCTTATAAATAGCCGTGGGCTCCCAGGCTGGGTTTCACTTTCAGAGAGCAGTGGAGTGTGACGGAGCTGTTGCTAGCCTTTGGGGAGAGAGACAGAGAGTTTAATTGGAGCTTGGATCCCTATTGCAATCTTGAACAAACTTGGGTAATGGCTGGAGGACAGCTTGTTAAACACTCTCTGGGAATATGGGCTCTCTAATTCCAACGGGGGCCCTTCTGACACCCACGAACCATGAACCTCAAACTGGTTCGGCAATAGGAAATGTTTGTTGCGGTTCGCAACCTTGGGATCATCATTGGTACCGAACCACGAACCGCAGAGTCATTAAATTTTTTTGGTTCATGCAAATGTCTATTCTGGACCCCTGCTCCTACAGAATCTGTGTCTGTGAAAGCTTCCAAAAGCATCACCTTTAACTCTTGGTTTATACTGGTGCGAAAAATGTTATTCCACTAAAGCTGCACTTAACCATTCTAGATGTTCTATTTAAAATCAATGTTGCGTAACAACAACTGGCCCAATTCCCATATATTATTGTTTTTAAAATAGAAGACACTGACTCAGCTTGATAAACTTCCAAGTGCTATTTTGTACAAATCTGGAGGCATGTGAGCATACTCCACACACACACATAAAGAATTTAAAAAACTGTACAACGGATTTGTTTTTTTAAGATTGGGGTGGCAAGGACATTCAGTGTACATTTGTTAAACAGCAGCTTTTTCTGCCATATCAAATAGCTATCTCCTTTGAAACCTGAAGCAAGTTTTAAAACCGTATATCAAAAGTTGCCAAATGCTGATTTCTCAGGAGACACTCTGTGTCCCAAGGGTGATCTGGGGCGGGGGGGGGGGTATATTTTATTGCACAACGTCTCGTAATGAATACTCAGACTCTATTGCCAGTGTGCAACAGAGTGTGGTAGAGTGGCTAGAGACCTGATGGGAGAGATCTGAATCTATGGCTAATGCTGCCAGCAACCTAGGGAATAAAATTTCCTGTCCCTTTAATAGAACCTTAATGCTATGTTATTTACCTTCATGCCATGAAGACCTATAACTACCCATGTTCACATATTAAGCCTCTGTTAAAGGGACAGGAAATTTTTCTCTAGGCCAGCTGGCAACCCTAGGCCAGTAACTCGGGGTTGCTGTGAGGGGAGGGAAATGGGAGCAACTTCTCGTGTATGCTGCCCTGAGGTCTTTTATTATTGTTTTATTTTACAAGTTTTATATGCAACCTTTCTGCCCTCACAAGGGCCACCAAGGTGGCTAACAAATTAAAACATGCACAGTACAAACCACATTTTAAAACTATTAAACCACCCAAGAAAACCATCATTAGAACAATTAAAACCATAACTAAAATACATACAGAACAAAACAACAAAACATTGGGTAGTAGGAGGGATTACTGAAGGAACGCCAAATGAAAGAAAGCCTTCACCTGCTGGTGGAAGATGGCAACAGACGGGAACAGACAAATCTCCCTGGGGAGAATGTTTCAGAGTTTTTGATGCCACTTTATTGGAAGGGTGGTTTATAAGGGCCAAACTACACAATGCACCCAACACATGTCAGGTCACACATGCACAAGTCAGATGTCGATCCCGTGAAGAGGGGAAGAAAGCCTCCACTGCTGTCCTTTCAACTGGTGAAAGAGGGGTGGGAGGCAGACTGGAATCACCTTCTCCCTCTTTGCAGCACCCCCTTTGCAAGGCTGAGGAAATGAGCACCATTTAAGGTGAGTTCCCGCAGTGGACTCTGATTATGAGTCCGCTCACACACTTGTGACCCAAATGTTGGGGTATTGCATAGTTATACCCTAAGAAATTAAGAAGCAAAATCTGGCATTGAAGGCTTCATAGGGGCAGGATGGAATTGCATCAAGGACCAGCTGTGGCCTATATGCCTAAAAATGGCTACTAGGCTTCGTTTCTCAGCCACTCCTTCCTCTTTTTTAGTTTTGACTATTTACTTCCTCAGGGAGCCTGTAAATATTTTCTTTTCCATTTCAAGAAGCTGTAACAAAAACAATAAGTGTCCATCACTCAACCAGGGGATTCTGTGTTGTCCTTTTTGCTTTTGTTAAGTGGATGGGTGGCCTTCAGCTTCAGAGGGTTTTCCCCTTAGAAATATACAGACACATTGGGAAAGAAAACATAGGCGACTCACGTCCTTCATTAAACTTTCTTTCACTAAACTTTCTCAACCTTTCAAACATGTTGTTTCTGCTTTTCTCTCAGTTCTGTTTTCATTTATGTAAGAGACCCACCTACCCAACAAACATGCTCTTGGAGAAATGAGAGGGTTTTTTTTACTGAGACAAGCTCATGTCACATTGCAGTTGGTTCGTTGGGAGTAGGACTCTGTGGTTTCCTCTTTGTAGAGAGAGACTGTACTGGCTTTGCAGAGGGCCAGTGTTGTGCAGAGGTTTAAGTGCTGGACTAGAATTTGAGACAACCAGGTTCAAATTCCCAGCCTGCCATAGAAGCTTGCCTGCCTCAACTTCCTCCACCCCACCACCTAAATGTTGTTGCTCTTAATGCCCCCAAGGAAAGAGGATGGAGGAAAGTCTAGCTAGGAGGAATAAATTAATAACTGAAAGCAAAGAAGTGTCTTGAGAAATGCTATTTCCCAGCAAACAGGCAGGCACCATTAAATTCTTGATGATTAATTCACAAAGTTAACAGAGCTGTGAATTATACTGAGAAGGCTTTGACTGCCTCAAATATCGCCTACCGGATCTGATGCTGGGTAAGTTGGACAAGTTTTAGGGCTGGCATTGCAGCAATGTCCAGCTACAAACCCCTTGTTCTCCTGTGCTCTGTCCTCTAAAGGAAATCAGCCCAGATAAGTACTGGAACTTCCCACAGCTTGGAGAACTCTCCAAGATGGAACGGGAGATGTAAGCAGCAATCTCAGAAGAGGAGTGTTGAGTCCCTAGGCACTCTTCTTGCCCAGGTGCCCCCCCCCCCCAATTCTGGAACCAGCCCGTGAAGGAGGTGCGCACACATGTAGAATATAACAATATATTATCTTTTTTAAAAACTTAATTCATGTCCTTCTTATTAAATCCTGCTTTTCTTTGTAAAGCAAGAACTTCAAGGAAAACAATATTATGATTTGATACTGAGAAGAAAATGACAAGTCACCATAGATGTGATCTGTAGATCCGTCTGGCTAGCGTATATCATGCACAATCTGATTTCTGTTGTTAGTGCTCTAATCATAAATATTTTTGATTCTGCCTGATAATCAAACAACAGAGAGAATTGCCTTCCATGCCATGGAGAATAATGATTCTACTTCTACTGTAACTACTTCTAAGTTTAACTCTTGCTTCTGGTTGAGGTTATTTACATTTTCGTGGGTTGGTGCAGGGCACAAAGAAGGGGCAGGCTAATCCATAATAGGTGCCTAGGCAGGCTAATCCATAATAGGAAATGGGATTGATGAGGGTCAATAAACTGAAGCTCATTCCTGACAAGACGGAGGTGCTGTTGGTCAATGGAGAAGCTACTCAGGGACTAGGATTGCCAGGTCCCTTCACCATCCCAGCAGGAGGCTGGGGACCTGGTGCTTACCTTTCTGGCCGCCCCAGTATGTGCAATGATGTCACTTCCCATGACAGCACTTCTGGGTGATGTCATCATGTGGGTGCAGGAGCATGCACGCACGCACTTCGCAACAGGCTGATTTGGGGCCCAAATCAACCCGCTCCAAAGCACATGTGCATGCTCTTGAGGCAGTGCAATGACATCACTCCCATCCCCACCAGGGGAATGGGATCCCTATCAGGGACTGTGGAGTAAGCTGTCCTGGTTGCACTCCCCCTGAAGAAGCAGGTTTGTAGCTTGGGGGTGCTACTAGATCCTGGCCTACAGTTGGAGGTCCAGGTCTCCTCTGTGGCACATAGCACCTTTTATCAGCTCCAGCTGGTCCACCCATCTAATAATTTTGTTTTAACCTTGCATTTGGACCTTTAATGGCAGCTCCTCCTTACATTACTATAGCGGGTAGACAAGACTAGAGATGGGCACGAACCAAAAACCCCCAAACCATGTGGTTCGTAGTTTGTCAAATTTCACGAACCATGAACTTTCACGAACCTGTCCCTGGTTCACAAACCAGTTCATTTGGTTCGTGAAAATGTCACATCCAGGTCAGAAAATCGTCACTTCCAGGTCAGCAGAAGGTCACTTCAAGGTCAGCAGAAGGTCGCTTCTGGGTCAACAGAAGTTCACTTCCAGGTCAGCAGAAGGTCTGCAGGAAGTCTGTCCCCTGTTGCCTAGGAAACTGATTGATTGGCACCAGGCTGTCTGCAGTGATGAAACAAAAAACAAACCGAACGAACCAGTTTAAAAGTTCATGGCGGTTTGTCAGAAATGGGATCTGACGAACTGTGGTTCGCAAACCATGAACCGGCCTGGTTCATGCTTAATTTTGGTTCATATTTCGGTTCATGCCCATCTCTAGACAAGACCCCTCACACACAGCCTTTCACCCTCCTTGCCACCCAGGCAGGAAAAGGCCGCACGCCACTTGCCTAGCCTCCACTACAGCAGGCAGAAAGCCCTGACCCAAATCTTCACAGGATCCTGTCTCTCCTCATCAAGAGGCTCCACTAGACACATGGAGCCATCTACAGCCCAGGACTAGTGGGGAAATACAAAATTTGCAGCTAGAGCCCGCATCCCACATGACTCCATACATGCATTTCTCATGATCCCTAGGATACTTTTCCTTGGTGATTAGAGGGGACCTCTGCTTCCCTTTTCACCAGTTGAATGCTGGTTGGATCCAGCCCTTGTTTATGCTAACAATTTATGGAAAGCAACACAAATCCATTAACAAGCCTAATAATCAGAAATAACTGTGAAAGACAGGTGCAAAATAAGCATTACATTACAGGGGATATACATTAGCCATCAAATATATTTTAAAGTCTTGAATGATCCGAGATAAGCCCGAATCCTTGACATTACACGGTTTTACAGCAAATATAGGGAAGACTTCTTCCTTGGGTTATTTCACAGACTTATTTATATCTCCTAAAATCAGCATGTGTTACGGTTAAAGCTACAGCCATTAATCATGTTATTGTTATCAAGGAGGAAAAAGCCCTTTTAGAAGTCTCCAATTGATCACTGTTCTGAAGCAGCTGCCCAGCATGTGTATTTACAGAAATATGAGTCATCCTCCATACCTGAACTATACCGATAAGTTTTACAACAGTAATTTTCTAACCATAACCATTTTCTTAGTTATGTTTATACAGTTATTGGCAGCCATTTATCTTTTTTTAAAAAATGGCTTTGTACAGTGTTCTGGGCCAATAAAGTATTCCCTCTGTGGTCTACTGCAAAAGCCTGGGCTGTGATACAGAGAAACATCTATGTTCAGCTCTTGACCTCCTAAGCCGAATCTGTACAACCACCAAAACAACTACAGCAGAATTGGGACCAAACTAGACATTTCTTCCAGTTGCATTTAGCTCTTAAGCTGGCCCCTTATTAAGATTCCACTGACCCAACCATGCCAATCTATGCTACTTTACCTTCCAGACTGGACTAGTGCAACATGCTGTAAGTGGGTCACCTTTGAAAATGGCTTTAGAAGCTTCAATTGGTACAAAATGCAGCAACAAGACACCTGTTTGGGAATCATCCTGTTGGAATAAATTAAGGTTGCCAGACATATGCCTGCCCATCCTGGGAGCATTTGGAGGTTGAGACCTAGGGAGAGGGAGAATCATGTGTGTGCATGTTATGTGCCATCAAGTCATCTCTGACCTATGGTGCCCCTATGAATGAAGGACCTCTTAAACATCCTATCATTAACAGACTTGCTCAGATCTTATAAACTGGAGGACATGGCTTCTTTTACAGAGTCAAGCCACCTCACAGCTGTTCTTCCAAGTCTCAGTCTTCTTCTGATTTCTTGGTTGCAGTCTCCCTTTTGGTTGATGATTGACCCAAGGAATAGTCTAGGAATTCCCTCTATCTCTATGGTAAAGAGCACAGAGATGAGAAATTCCTCGAGTGTTGTGGACAGGGCAACTGGAAGTGCCACATATATAGGTTTGAATAAACATTACACAAAACATGAGTTCTACTTCATCTTTTGTAACTGTGTGACTGCTCTTTCCTGTCTCTTGTTTCTCACCTTCTGTTAACACTTCCTTGCATCTGTCTGCTCTGACCACAGGTCCTCCGTTTCAGCAGTGAGACTGGGATTTCTTTCTGTTTCTTTCTGTGGTTTCCATGCAACTCCAGCGTTAGCCAGTTGATGGCACCTTCAGGGAAGAGAAGCAACTGACACTTGAGAGAAGGAAAGCATGATTAGGAAATAGATGCAGAGGAGTTAGCTGTGTTAGTCTGTAGTAGCAAAATCAAAAAGAGTCCAGTAGCACCTTTAAGACTAACCAATTTATTTGTAGCATAAGCTTTCGAGAATCAAGTTCTCTTCGTCAGATGCCTGATACAGATTAGGAAAGGCCAACCCAGAGGTGTCAATGCTGTGAAGTGAACTGCCTCTTAGGCAACTGCATTTCCGAGGAAGAATCATATTGTTACAAACAAACCTACAGCTAATACAGTTTTCCAGCTCCCCCTGGTGGTTAGAGATAAAAAAAACAGAGAAATGGCTTTTTTGGAGTGGAAATGAAAGGCACTTCAGGATACATTCAGAGTGATCAAAAAGAGTCCAGTAGCACCTTTAAGACTAACCAATTTTATAATAAATTTTATAATAAATTTTATAATAAAATTGGTTAGTCTTAAAGGTGCTACTGGACTCTTTTTGATTTTGCTACTACAGACTAACACGGCTAACTCCTCTGATTCAGAGTGATGAGTCACTCTCTGGGAGACTGCCAAAGATCGAGTTTAACCATCTTTGTTTACAGCGAGGTGTAACTTCTCTTTCCCCTATCTTACAGGGACAGAAAGCAAACACGACTCAGTGGGTCAGATAACACGACAAGTATTATGTTTCGTCTGTCTGGACCCTGTGGCATCCCCCTCACATCAGTTTTCTCCTGCTATGAGAGCAGGCAGACCAGAGAGAGAATTGCAGGAGGGCAGGAGGTTGCCCGTAAGCCTATGGAACATATAACTCCACTTTTGCATCAAATGCATTGGTTACTTATTTGCTTCTGGTCTCAGTTCAATTACCTTTAAACCTTTCATGGCCCTCATACATATTAACCTCATCTTTTAAATTTTACTTCATTTATAAGCCATCTTTCTCCCCCGTGGTGACCCAAAGCAGCTCCATTTTTCCTCACAACAACCCTGTGAGGTGGGTTTAGGCTGAGAGTGTGTAACTAGCCTAAGGTCACCCAGCAAGCTTCCATGGCAGAGCTGGAAATCGAACCTGGATCTCCCAGATCCTAGTCCATCACTCTAGCCACTACATAACACTGGCTGCCAATACACTCTTACATGCCAGTCACCTTCTTCAGACAGCCTTCTCCTGGTGGTGCCCTCTCTCAGGATTGTCTGTCAGGCAACAGTCAAGTCGCAGGCTTTTCCCATGGTAAGTCCAGCCCTTTGGAATGGCTTACCAGAGTGGGTGTAGAGGGTGCCTTCATTTTCTTCATTCAGGAGAGCATGTAAAATGGTTTTAGTTCAAAGGGCATTTGGTGGTGCTTACATTTTTTCAGCAGCTCTGGTGGTGGTGTGTGTTGTTTTTATTTTGGTGAATGGCTATTATATTGTTTGTGTGTGTGCGCAACTTACTTGTTAACCACCTTGAGTCTAATGAAGTAAAGTAGGATATAAATAGTTTAAATAAATAGATATTGGGTATGCCTTATGAACTTCCCAACGTGAACGTCAGCCTCAAAAAGCAGCCATGGGGAAGCCTGAGAGAGAATGGAGCCAGAGTGCTGGGGAGGGGTGTTAATTCTTCTGCTTTGCTGTTTCCCCAGTCAAAAGTAACTCCACATCAGAGGCTGCTTTTAACCCTAGCAGGGAAAATTGGACGCACACATTGTACCTGCTGTCTTAGGAGCATGAATATGACTCCCATTCTTCAGTCACTCCATTGGCTACTCATCAGTTACAGGGCTCTCCTTTATGTCGCACCATGGCAGCTTCGCTCATCCGGACAGGACCTTCTGCAGGTGCCACTGTGCAAGTGGGCAAAATCAACTGTCCGCACATACATATTCTCCATGGTGGCCTCCCACTTTATGGAGTGGTCTACCTGAAGAGATTAGGAAAGCTCCCATTCTCCTGGCTTTCTGCAAACTATGCAAAACTGAATTACTCAGGGCCAAGCTACACGTGACGAATGACACTTGAACGGCAAGTGTATTTCTCCCTGTTCACTTGCCCTCCACTCAATCCACTTGCGGTTCAAGTGTCGTTCGTCACTTGTAGCTTGGCCCTCAGAAGGGCTTTTTACTCAGATAAGAGGGCTGTACAGTAAGGAAGAGCTCTCAAAGAGTTAAGTGATAGGGAGGGACCATATACTTTCCCACTTTTGTTGTAAGTATGATAGACCATAGACTCTTTTACTAGTGCTATAAGTATGAACCATGAAGGTTAAGCTTGCCCCCATGCCATTGTCCTGACCTGAAATGACAGTGGGACGCTGCTATTTGTTTCATTGGGGTAAATGTACTGTAACCGCCTATTTTTCCAGTGGGGAAACAGCAAATCTCCAGAGCTATTTCAGGTCAGGAAGATGATGCAGGAAGAAGGCTTTCCCCTTGCACTATGATCCAAATCCAAACTGAGCACTTGCAGTTTGTTTTCTTTTTTTCCAATTTATTTTTTCTTAATTTTTATACTTTTGTCGCTTAGGTGAACATTGCCGTCTCTGAGAAACTTCACCCCTTTAGTTGTGTGGCTGGAATTACATTCAGAAATGTGTTACACACTAAACTGCTATCCGTTTGATTTCTTGATATGGCCAGCTTTATTTATGATCTTAAAGAATCTGATCCATGTTTTTAGAACATCATGACCCTTCTCGAAATCTCTTTCCTTCTTCAAGTAAGAATTGGGACTAGAGAGTACCACTCAGCACTTCCGATTGATCCAGGCAATATGACTGAAGCCAATTTGCACTGCCGTACTGAAGCTGGCCACAGGACTGCGGGCTCGGATCATGTTTCTGTGTCCCAAAGTCAGAATTCTGGTTGGTATGCGTGGACCTTCTGCTGCAAATAAAAGAAAACAGTGAACAAGAAAGGTGAAAGGTGAAAAGTTCCAATGAAAAACCTTCCAGAATGACCATCAGTACATCACTGTTGGGTGGCTACTAAATTAGCTGCTGTATTTCATAAGTGGATCCCAATCTGGGAAGAAGAAGGGGGTGACAAGTGTGGTTGCCAATAACCTGGAGAAAAAAATCTGCCTTTTTCACAGAGGATTAATGGGATTTGATTTACCCGGTGAGATGTGTGTGGAGAGTGGCATCAACTCACAGCTGTCTTATAGCAACCCCTGATAGGGTTTTCATGGCAAGAGACTAACAGAGGAATGGGTGTTCAGCAAGGATGGACTTTTGGATCAGGATGCAGTTGCATGCTGTCTTACGGCACCCTTATTTAAGTCCTTTAAAAGTGATCATTGTAGGTCTTCCTATCTGGAGAAATTAATCACCCTGGAATTAAGAACGGCTTTCACTTCTTTAAGATTCCAGTCTACTATGCCCTCAATGATCTGTACTGACTGTTTTCTTGGTATCCCTGCCCCCCTTAGATTTTGCCACTGTGACATGGGGGAAGTGGATGATGTGGTACACTTCATTCTCAGGTGCCCATGGCACGAAGCTCCCAGACAAAGGTTTACTATTCCTATTATTCCATGGTGTCATGGTATCACTGAACTGGACTTGGTTATATTTTTACTTTCGGACATAGATCCCTATGTTTCCAACAGAGTGGCTTTATTTGCATTAGCAGCAAGGAAGATTAGACTGAGCTTGGGACTCACTGTAAGTCATTGCTTTTATTGTCCATTTTATTCAATTGTGATATTGCTGTGCTCTTTTGTTTTACTGTTTTACTGTTTGAACTGTTATGGCCTATGGCTAAGACAATAAACACGAGTGAAGTGAAGTGACTAACAGAGGTGGTTTGCCATTGCCTGCCTTTGCACCCTGGTGTCCAGTGGAGATCTCCTATCCAATTACTAACAAAGGCCGACCCTGCTTAGTAGGGGTGAGGACCAAGAACATTTCCACTTCAGTTTTGGTTCTGAAGGTTCCGGAATAATTCCATTCCATCACTAATTTTTTACAGTATGGCTGGTACCAGCTCAGTTTAGGTTTTTTTTGTTTTTTTCGTTTTTGCCTGTTATGCGCACGTTGGCCGCATATGCACAAACGCACATGAACTGATGGCTCGTCCAAATCTGATGAACATCATAAAGGAAGAGTGCATTGTGGAGTATCATGATGTCATCCTCATTGCTGTTCCTGAATGCTGATGTACAGCAAGCTCAGGACCCCTAGGAGCACCCAGAAGGCTCTGGTCTATGCTTTTGTGAGGCTTTTCAGCCTTGGGTCTGCTCTGAGTGTGTGTATACCTTTGGCAAGTAACTCTGGACACAGGCAGATACCACATACTATTATAGTTTATTCAAGAAAGAACATAGGAGCATATGCAAAGCAGGAATTGCTCTTCAAAGACATTTAGGCAAGGCACAAAACACATAAGGCTTTGCTATTCTACATACAATCCATCTAGCTAAGTTACTGCAAGCTAGCTATCTAAGAAGTCTCTGAGTTGGTTCCAAGGCTGGTGGTTTTTACCAAGGTGTTAGCAAGGAGTCCATCCATGCCAGCCCACTCTAGGCCTCCTGATTGAGTGGCATAGCGCTAAGAGGCTCTCTCTCACACACGTAGTGATAGACAATGATGACTGGATAGGGTCAAGGCTGAATGTTTGCCTAGAGACAACGAGACTTCTTGAGGTCTAAGGAAGTCAGCCCACTGAACCAAGGAACCAGTCAGGGCTCAGCAACTTAATTGGCATTACAGCACGAGAAACTATAGGGAGTGCAGATTGTTGAAGACTTCAGCTACCAGGCTCCAACCTTCTCAAGGGCATTTTCTCAAGGGAACTGAACAAACCACAGGTGTATCCAGTTAGCAGGCCAAGAGACTTCTTCTCAAAACAGGCCCAGTACAGTCCTGCACAGACAGGAGTCTGAATGAAAGTATCAAACTTGTGCCTTTAGGAGCCTGTTAAGAGTATTTTGCTTACATTGGTCAATATAACTAATACACAATAATCATAGCATCTCATGCCCAGACCTCAAGCACGCTCCCAACATCAAAGCCAGTGGCTTGGTTGGAAGGACAGTCATTCACTTTTGAATAAAAACTAAAGGCTCCTAGATAACAAGACATTGTTCCAGGGGAGTGTGGTGCTTAAGATCAGAAGCACATGACCAGTGCAGTTGAGAGCAGCCATGATGAAGGCAAAGACCTGCTAACCCTAAATTCTGCACAATCTTACATGGCCATTCATATCTTGATCTTATACTTGGCACCAATAGTCCTTGCATGGAATTCCTACTTCCTTGAACCAAAGCTCACCAATGCCTGTGGCATCTCTCCTGGCTCAGGGTGAGCCTCTGGTGACCTGAAGCTTAAAATCTGGAAATGGGAAAGGACACTGATAATATGCCATTGTCAGTCAATTAACTAATGAACAGATTAGGTAGTTAAAGGATAAATATCCTGCCTTATCCAGAGTTCAAGGTGACTTTAAGAAAATGAGACATAAGACATAAAAATTCAGTTTAGTCTTGAATGATAAAATACTACCAGTCCAAAAACAGATTAAAAATCCAGTTGCCCAAACAGTAATCAAAACAACTTGACTGGAGAAAGCAGAAGATAATGGTCACACCTCCAGAGAGGTCGAGCTGAGATCCTACCTCTATGCTAGGAGAAAAATTAGGGCATACTGGGACCCACCAAATCTCATCCAAATGAACCAATGGGAAAACAGGAGGGACGTCTTCTGCTGAAACATTCAAGCAGCAGCCAACCCTTTCTCAGGTTTCAGAGGGGGACAAACCAAAAAGTTAGAATTACAGAGAGGTCATGGATCTGTTTACTCTCTACTCTTTACTGCCTTGGCACTATCCTTCGATGTGTAGATTGCTGTTCTCAAGACTTCCTCCTAGTGAGGCCTCATCTTCCTCTCTTTGTCACAATTCTCTCTCCTCACCATCTTGACAATGGATGCATGACTTGTCCTGCCATCCACTGGCATCCTTATACTAGATAGATACACAGATATCTGTCTCTTCTCTTTCCTATCAAGTATGAAGTTCCTACAATAAAGACTCTAATTTCTTTTTTAAACCCCAACTAAGGCACTAAGTGTAAGTCTGTTGTTTTCTCTCTCTCATGCACACCCAGCCGTGCAAGCTCCTACACCTCGCCTATCCCTGCAAACAATGCCACTCTGCTAATCAAAATGCCCCACAACATGCTGCTCCTATGGGATGGTGACCCTCGGGCGTACCATGGGGGGAGTTGGAGGGCTGCTGTGGGAGGGGGCAATATGTGAAAATCAGACAGAGACCCCTTGGGTGTGCTGATCTTTTCGATGGGACCCTGCCCATTGAAATTACACCTTCTTCATGCAGTGGTAAATGCTTTCAGTACTTCTAGATATACTTTTCTTCACTTGTCTTACCATGACACACACGCGCAATATTGTGCTGAGTTTTTAAGCTTTAGAATAAAAAGCAATCTTTCTAACTTTCCACTCTTCTTCTACTTATTTCAGGCTTTTAAACTCCACTTTTATTACTTCTTGGCTTTCATCCTTTCATCCTTCTTCTCTCTCTTCAAAGTTTCTTGATCTCTTTATTTTTTGCCATACGATGCAAATTTTTGGGAAAGCTCTAATCTCCTCTCCCTTTGAGAATATCACCGAACAGCAGAAACTGCTGAGTCTGTTATATGGTAAAGTGCTACAGACAATAGGAAGGTCAAAAGAGAACTGAGCTAAGAAGGATGCCAAGGCAAGATTTGTTTAGATGTTTAACAGGGCACGAGCTGAAAGACTGCTGCAGCAGAAGGGAGCCACTGCATGGGGCATTGGGGGGGTGGAAAAGTGCCCCAGGACACTAACGTTTAACCAGTCTATCCTACAAGGAGGATTTATGAGGTTAGCATAGTTCCTGTAGGGGATGGACAGTGACTGACACAGGAAGCTTTGCACAACTTCCTCCTCACTTTGGCCTCTTCTTGCACTTCCATTTTAGACTGCAAATGCTGACACAGAAGCAGCGCATAGGGTTGCCACCTCCAGGTTGAGAAATTCCTGGAGATATGGGAGTAGAACCTGGGGAAGGCAGAGTTTGGGGACAGGAGGGACCTCAGCAGGGTATAATGCCATAAAATCCAGCCTCCAGGGTAGCTGATCTCTGTAGTCTGGGGATCACTGGTAATTCTGGGGTTTCCCAGCCTCACTCGGAGGCCTAGCCCAGATTTCCCTGCCAGGCACGCTATTAAAGCAGGACAAGAGTTTCTGCAGCACAAACATTTCCATGTCTGCAGTCAACATGCTAAGTTTAGATGGAGGGTTTTTGAAAGGAAAAGATGTGGGTTGGAGAGAAATTGTTTCCTCTACCTGTCTTTTTCCTTTGCAGTCACTTGACCAAGAAATTTGGCTTCAAAATCAGAATAGGGTAGAAGAGAGAGAGAGAGAGAGTTGTGGCCGAGGAGAGGGTAAAGAACCTCTCCTGCTTGCAGTTTCTCCCCCACAGATGCTCCCATCCCATTTGGCATGTCAGATGCAGAACACAATTGAGCAGCCTTTGTATGTCACCAGATACTCCACACTCAGAACACAAGTGCTTCTAAGTGACAATCAAAAACTCCCATTTTTTTGTTAGCAGTAGACCCATGGCCCATTATCTAGTCTTCATCCATTCACAAAGCCAAAATGCTCTGGTATACAAAGCAAAATGCTCCTTTTGGAGGCTTCAGAAGAGGGTAGGCAAGGAGCCTCAAGAAAGGATAAAGTGCAGAAGAAACTGAGCCTTCATCCCTATCGTGGGGAATAAGAGTACTGTGTGGCAAGGAAAGGAAGCCCTTCAGCCAGCTTGTCCTTCAACCATGGCTTTTGCCTGCTTCTCTGTCACTTCTCTCCTTGGAAGCGGGGTGGGGGGGATTATTAGCTACAGCTCAACTGTTCCAGGCAGGAAGGACTACATGATGTGATAACCACATACATCATAAGAGAGCCAGTTTGGTGTAGTGGTTAAGAGCAGTGAGACTCTAATCTGGAGAACCAGGGTTGATTCTCATCTTCTCCACTTGTAGCCAGCTGGGTGACCTTGGGTCAGGCACAGCTCTCTCAGAGCTCTCTCTGCCCCACCTACCTCACAGGGTGTTTGTTATGGGGATAATAACATACTTTGTAAACTGCTCTGAGGGCATGTCCTGAAGGGCAGTATATAAATTGAATGTTGTTGTAGTTGTTGTTGTTGTCGTTAATAGGCCCAACTATAGGGTGGTATCTGTTGTTGTTGTTATGAACCTATTTGGTTGGATGCTACCAAGATACTATTTGTTAGGAGGGTGAGTAGTGAGGTTGAAATGCCCCTGTGCTAAACAATGTGTTTGGCAGCATACACCCCATCTTAGATGCTGAAGTGGGCGACGCTTTAGGTCCCTGACTCACCAGGGGCTACTACAAGACTATTATGTAAATCCTTTTTGAACTCAATGGCAATGGTTTAATTTTGAATAATGTCCAGCAGATGGCGTTCACTCATAGAGTATAGGTAGCTAACTTTTGCAGTTAGTCAGGAAAAGCAAACCAGTCAAACCAGATGAAAGGATGGTGGGATTTATGCTCCTCTATTATTTCTGGACCTTTTCCAAACAACCCACTTACTCATTTCTTTAGCCAACACCTGCTGCTCATAGGAAGGCCGAACACCTACAAATACAGACGCAGTTATGCAGCTGCACCCATATAAGTATGTGTACTCACCCAAACACACACATGCCCGTGTGTGCTTGCAAAAACAGCACACAATTGTCCATTGGCCCTCTATTTAAAAATCCCCTGCTATGAATAAACGTACCCACCCCTAGCCAGAAACGTGGGATACAGAACGAAAAGGCATAAGCAATTTTAAACCGGCAAGGCCAGTTCGACAAACAGTTGCTCATAGTTCTGTTTAAAATAACTGAAAACAGTCTGAGAGGGGTTTCACTTGGGGGGGGGGCATCTTCCCACTGATGCTGCCAGCACAAGGCTGGCAATTGGCCAGAGACTCACCAAAGCAATTGGGCTGAGGTGATGTGCTGATGTCACTTTTCATGCCACCAGAAGTGACACCAGCACATTGCCAGGGACACACTAGCATTCATGCAAAACTCCATGGTTTTACCATAGAGTTTTAACCATACAGTTTAACCACTGATTTTTTCCAGATGATAGAGCATGCCCAGCAACACACTGGCCTCACTTCTGGTCACATGGGATGTGATATCAGCGCATCAGGGTGCAGGCCATCTCTCACACACACACACACACACACACACACACACACACACACACACACACACACACACACACACACACACACACACACACACACACACACTTTCTCTTTTATTTTTCTCCTACCACCCAGCTGAGCAGCTGTGGGAATGGTCCACTGGGAGTGGGGAATCCCCTGCACCCAGCAGGAACCAGACAAGCCTCCACCCTAGTTTTTTTTACAGATATTCAGCAGAGCTCTGTTTTGGGCTGCTAATTCCTGTCTTTGATGCATCCACTTGCCTCCCTAGTAGAAAGGAGCCAATGGCACAGCATCTTCCAATCAAAGACCTCTTTACTAGCAATTGGGGCTTTGTTTGAAGGGCCCAGTTCCTTAACTGTTGTGAGGCTCCTCCCTCACCGGCACCCCCTACCTGATGGCCTGCCATCTTACCAGCCTCCCCAGTGGCTCCCCTGGCAGCTTGGGGCCTGTCTTGTGCTGATGGCAGTCTCATGTGGTTCTGGCTGAGGTGGAGCTGTCTGGACTAGAGGTGGGCACAAATCACAATACGAAGCAAAAAAATGCATGAACCAGGATTTGTGGTTCGTGAAAATGCGGTTCATGACTCATGAGATCGTGTTTTCCATCACCTCCACAACTTTTTTTACCCGGTTTGTGTGAGTCGTCAGCGGTTTGTAAAGCCAGATAGACTGGTGCCACTGATCATGTGTGAAACTGACAGCCCCGTTCTCCTGTCACTCAGGCGGCGGGAGAATGGGGCTGTCAGTTTGACAGACCCCGCGCTGGGTTCGGCCGATGGGCTGAAGCCGGCATGGGGTGAGCGAAGCTGTCATCCCTCTCCTGCCACCCAGGGTGGCAGGAGAACGGGGACTGTCAGTTTGACAGATCCTGCACTGGGTTCAGCCCATGGGCTGAGGCGGCGCGGGGTCTGTCAAACTGACAGTCCTTGTTCTCCTGTCACCCAGGGCTGGAGGAATGGAGGGAGAGTTTGAAGGGAAGAACATTCCCTGCACCGCTTGCAAACCGTGTGGGGAATCTTCTTCCCTTCAAACTCTCCCCCTTTCCAGCTGACATGGGTGGCAGGAGAACGGGGGCTGTCAGTTTGACAGATCCCTTGCCGGCTTCAGCCAGTGGGGGTGAGTGAAGCTGTCAGCTGGAAGTTTGTGGTTTCTGGTTCGTGGAATGCGACGAACTATGAATCACGTGGTTCGGAGTTTGGGTGTTTTTTTGGTTCATGCCCATGTCTAGTCTGGACAACTGCAGGAGAAGGGTGAGTCTGCTGAGTGGTTGCAGGCTGTTCCCCAGAGTTGTGCCTAGGCATCAGCTGTGACTGGCGTAAGGGTGAGGGAGGCCTGGGGGCCTGTAGAAGCTCCTACAGCTCAGGTACTGCCAGAGGCTGTGCTGCAGGGCCTGAAGGTGGTGTCAGCTGCTGCAGGGCAAGGGAGGTGGGTGGACAGAAGGACGGCATCGCCGGACAACTGTTTTCCCCCAGGATGGTGTAGTGGTTTGAGAGTTGGGCTAGGATCTGGAAGTCCCAGGTTTGAATTCCAACTCCACCTTGAAATCTCACTGGGAGACCTTGGGCCAGTCACTCTCTCTCAGCCCAACTCACCCCATAGGGTCATTGTGAGGATAAAATGGAGGAGGGATGAACAATATTTTAAGCCATTTTCAGTGAAACCCTAAAGAGAGTTACTGCACTCTAAGCCCATTGAAATCAATGTACTTAGACGGGAGTAACTCTGCTTAGGTTTTCACTGTTAGGGTCTTTTGGGGGGAGAGGCAGGAGTAGAAATATCTAAATAACAAATAAATGATTTTAAACAAAAACAAATGTTAATATATTTCTTTTATCCTGTGGCCATTTCAGTTTCTTAACACAATACAAAAGCCTATACAACGTTTCACCTTGGAAGAAGTGGCACATTGATGCACACGTTGAGGAGCAACCCTCTTTTTAAATTGCCAGCAACTCTGTATAATAGAAAACTATCGTCTGCAGGCATTACAGAAACTAGGAAAAGAACAAAAACAAGCAGTAAATAGATTTTGGTCATTGATTTTACCTTAGCCTTTCTGGTCATTGATTTTACCTTGGCCTTTCTTTTTGAGAAATGGGCACAAGACAGCTGGAACTTATAAAGTCAGAGTTTGAGGCATTAATAGTTAAATAATTAATGAATAATGTACAGTTATGCCCTTCCAGTGCTGGTGAGAATTTCCAGGGATAATGGTAAGGTGATTTTAACATTTATTTACCAATATACAAGCATAATGAAGGTGGGGGCAATGAGTTATTCCTTATTAGATCTCCCGAGATACAAGGCCTTTTCAGACATTATGTTCATGCATACTGGGGGCTCAGCAACCATGTGTATTAGGAGCACACGTTACCCACAATACTCTTGATACATGTGGTTGCACTTGCTATGGTTGCCAGATCCGGGTGGGGCTTGGAGATCTCCTGAAATTACAACTGATCTCCAGATGACAGAGATCAGTTGCCTTAAAGAAAATGGCTGTTTTGGAGGTTGGACTCTATGGCATTATACCCTACTGAGGTCCCTGCCTTCCCCAAACCCCATCCTCTCCAGTCTGACCCCCTCCCCAACTCTCCAGTAATTTCCCAACCCAGAGATGGCAACCCTAATAGTTGTCATGTTGTCTGGCAGGGGCGACACAGGCAAATAAGCTTTAGTACATGTAAATAAGAACCTTGAAAAATCCAGCATTCAGTTCACACGTACTGAAGTGTACACACATGCATAATACCTGAGTTGCCCCTGTTTAAACAACATGATCACTGCATGCATCAGAAGGATCTATGAGGAGCAGGGAGGCTCCCAATGTGTGTGGATGTAATGTTTGAAAAGAGCTGGAGAGGGGGAGAGATATTGCATCCTAATGTTTTAGCCTTCAGCCACATTTTCTGTGTCTGCTTCTTTTTCAGGATGTGTGTCAGTTTCCAAACTCAAACTGTTGGTGCTTCACTTCATAACCCCCACCCCTCACAAAGGTTGCCAACCTCCAGGAGGGGCCTGGGGTTCTCCCAGAATTGCAGCTGATCTCCAGACTACAGAGATAGTCTGGAGATCAGTTGCAAGCTGGAGAAAATGGCAGCTTGAGAGGGTCCATATGGCGTCACGTCTACCACGTCTACCAGGCTCCTTCCCCTCCCTAAACTCTGTCTTCCCTAGGCTCTGCTTCCAAGTCTCCAGGAATTTCCCAACCCACCCCTCACATCCAGACCCCTTCCCTTCTCCTCAGCTTGAAAATAAGTCACCTTCACCAAGCTTTGATGTATACTTGAACTAGTGAGCTAGAGCAGCTTCTGAAAATGAACTTCCTTTGAGGAAACGTCTACAGCCACGAAAGAACATGAGCATTCTTTTCTCAAAGGCTTTGACTTCCAAAAGGTGCCTTTTAAGGCCAACAGTAGTGATAGAAATTTCAGAGGGTTAGCCATGTTAGCCTGTTGCAGCAAAAAGCAATCAGGAGTCTTGTGTGACACTTGTGTGACACAATGCAATAAAATTGGTTAGTCTTAAAGGTGCTACTGGGCTCTTTTTGAACTTGCAAAACTGTATCCTTGCATAAGCTTCTGTGAACTAGAGCCAATTCTGCATATGCTGTGAGTGGATCCTCACTAAGTAGACATTTTATGTAGGAGGTATGGAAAAAATATACAGCAGCATCAAGAGGCCACGAAATGCAGGAAGTACAGGGTGAAATCCAATTATGTAAAATTCAAATCGAATCAAGAAAAATACAGAAATCATTCACTAGGGATGCTGTGCTTCCTAAATGACCCATACGTCCTACATTTCATGGCATTTGACTCTATTTTTTGGTTTTGTTTATTTTTCATTAAAAGTCTGCATCATGAGGATCCACTGTTGCATCTGAAGACATGAAAATGTGACAGCATTTCTAAAGCTTCCAGGGTCAAATCTGAGTTGCCCCTCCCCTTTTTTACAAATACTTCAACTAGGGTTACCCAGGCAACCAGCAGGAGACTGGGAGGATGTGAACATGGAGAGCTAGTTGTCAACTGACAGAGTGATGTCACTTTTGGGGAAAACACAGAAGTGATGTCAGTTCTCTCTAGGAATCTCCAAAAACTCCGGTTTTACCACAGAATTTCAGCCAGTTCCTAGAGAGGACTAACAAAAAAAAGTGATGTCACACTGTCATTCAACAAATCTGATCTGGCTCTCCTGTTCAAGTATAGTATCAGACTCTCAGCACAGATGTCTGTTTGAATTACTTAAAGACATGTAAACAATGGCTGAATCCACATTACCTTGGCACGTCTTTCAAGCGCGATTTCCAAATCGCGCTAGAAAGATGTTATACTTCCGGGTGTTTAGCGAACATTTAGTGCAACACCAGGACACGCCGAGGTAATGTGGATTCAGCCAATATTTAGACATTTATGCCCCACTTTTCTCCCCACTAGGGACCCAAACCATCTTGCAATATCATTCTCTCTTTTTTCCATATTATCCTCACAACAACAACGATTTGAGGTAGGTTAAGCTGAAAATGACTGGCCCAGGGACCCTCAGCAAGCTTCCCATAGTGGAATGGAGATTCAAATCTGAGTTTCCCAAAGTCTGAAACTCTAACCACTCTACAACACTGGCTCGCAACAACTTCATTATAAGCTTGCTTTTGTGTATTAAGTTAAGTCACCACACACTGATAAAAGAAAAGGACAACTTGTGAGCAATTGCTCTCAATAATCAGCTCACAATTTCACTCCCAACCGAATTGGCAGCAGGGTTGCTGTCACTATTATATGCACAACTCTCCATCAGGAGATTAGGACGTTATACTCCTGTAGAACAAGCTGTCACTCCACTTAAGTGACTCTCAGGATCACTTATGGAAGATTCGTATTGTTTGGCCAGTGCTGAGATACATTAAGAAAGGAAAAATTAGAAGAGAAATACCCCATTTTGCGGGTGCATCATTAATTATGAATATGTTCTGTTCATTTGTAAGGAAATAGAGACTTTAATTTAAGGAGGGTGGCTTTTAAAATTTCCTTTTAACAAGAAACACAGTAGAGTGATGGCTCAGCCGATTTTAATATGAAAATCAATGTTTTGTTTTCTGCTGCAAATTAATGTTCAGTTAAACCTAGGAACAATGTTTTAATGAAGATTTTATAATATTCATAGATCCACTGGACCTTGCCAGTGAAACTGTACCCTCTTGTCAAATAGGGTGGCTGACCTTTGTTTTTTTTTTCCTGGCCCTACTGCCGGCCCTTAAAATGCTGCAAACAAGTGAATATTTTCCTGGCGTGGAAATTACACAAGCAGAACGTTCTCAATCTCCAGCTCTTGCCAAAAAGACCTTCACCCACTTGAGCATAACAGCTGTTTTGAAAATAGACTGCAGTTTTTTCAATCTAATAGTCAGTGGGTTGGCTCCGGTCAGCTTTTCTGCTTGAGAAAAAGGGAGGAGGAAGTCTCCTTTGAACACCAAAAAGGCTATGAGGGAGATCATGGGACCTGCATGGACAAAACCACATAGCACCAGTGATGTAGCAAAGAGAGGAATTAGATGAAATTGAGTGAAAAAGCTGGTTGGTTCCAACTGGATATATCCATGCATGCTTTTAACTTTTGCACCCTTTTCCCTAACTGCAAGTTTTTCTTCTCCCTTTCTGTCCTCTACTGAATCTACCCCTGTAAACCAGACTCTGGCCACTGGTATGGTTAGAGGGCCCATGAGGAAGCAACTCTGCTGAAGGTAGGCTGGTCTGTGCCTAGTAAACACAGGGCAGACCTCCTGAGAACACAATATATGCTGCCTTTAGATCCAGGATGGAAGAAATAAATAAAATCCATAAATAAATCTCCTATCGAACTAAGAGAGAAGACAGCCTAAGCTTTTTCCATGCCCTCCTTCAGCAGTCTTGCCACTTGCCCCTGCACTTGGTAGCTGAATGGTACACCTGAATACCTGCTTGCCACAGCAGGCAGGGAAGAACAGGAGGAAACATATTTGTCTTGTCTCCTGTTCTAACAGAGGATTAGAATGGCTGCATCTGAGGCCCAGCTTGCAAGCTGGCAGCCTCATTGCAATAATTGTATCCGGAGCAGGGCTTTTTTTCAGCAGGAACACAGTGGAACTGAGTTCCAGAACCTCTTCAAAATGGTCACATGGCTGGTGGCCCCACCCCCTCATCTCCAGACAGAGGGGAGTTTAGATTGCCCTCCACACTACCAAGCAGCGCAGAGGGCAATCTAAACTCCCCTCTGTCTGGAGATTAGGGGGCGGGGCCACCAGCCATGTGACCATTTTCTCCTAGGGCAACCCACTGAGTTCCACCACCTCTTTTCCCAGAAAAAAAGCCCTGATCAGGAGGAGCTATTAATGGTGAAGGAGCTATCTTGAGATAAGAACTAGAGACTCTTTGTACTGCTATCAGCAATTCCAAGGTTGTCCGGAAAAGTTTAGACAGATGAAATTCATTGTGGATTAGCCACAATTAAGCCTAGATTGCCCAGTCTGCATTTTCCATTTCAGTTTGCGTGTTTAATTGTAAAATAGATTCTACGCTAATTTTGCCATTTCCTATTTATATGGTAAAAACACTGATCACAGTCCCATACACAGTTATACAATGATTTTTTTACCCCACCCTTCTTGCAAAGAGCTCACGTAACCTTGCCAACTTAATGTGGGGAAATGGGCAACTGAAGCTTTTCATGGCATGGATGTAAATAACACCACTGGATAAATAACATCCCATTAAGCATCTATAAAAAGTGGTGGGCACTTTTCTCCAGGCCAGCTGGCAACTCTAAGCTCATGGTTGCCTTCCCGTCCTCTATGCTCACAACAGTCCTATGATGTAGGTTAGGCAGAGAGAGAGACTAGGCCAAGGTCACTCAGCAAGCTTCGTGGCAGAGTGGAGATCTGAACGTGGTTCCAGCAGATTCTCATCTGGCACTTTAACCACTATACCAAGCTCTTATGAACTCATGCACACAATCTAAATTGCGGCACGGGACATGCTGCACCCACCTAGTCCACTCCATCTTCTGGAGTGGTAAATAACCTATGATCTCAATCTCTTTCAGTCTGGTGTTCAGACCGGTCACAGTACAGAAACAGCTTTGGTCATCCCCAATGGATGTTCCAGACCAGTCTTCCAAAGCCGAGTCTGTCCCTGTTGGTTCTCTAGGACCATTCAGCAGCTTTCATTACCTTCAACTATGAGTGCCTTTTGAACCAGCTGCCAAATATTGAACTCCTTTTGAACCAGCTGGCAAATATTGCCCTGGGTATTAATATTAGACTGGTTCTGGTTGTTTCTGGAGGGTAGTTTTGAAGAAGACAGTCATATTATTCAATAACTACACAAAAGTATATGGGGATTTGGAGTGAGTTGTTATCAGTATACAGGTAACACCCCTGCCTCCCGCCCTGTTCATTAAGTTTCAGAAAAGTTGTGGATGAGCTTAGCTGGTGTTCAGAGGTTGTTGTCCTGTGTGCAGCCAACAGGCAGCGGTCTTCCTGAGGCCAGAAAGTGTAACTCCTATGAGGTAACTGGTTTAGCCCAGCAGGGCAGAGTCAGTAGTTAGAGCCTGGCAGCTGAGGAAGAAGCTGGTTGCTTGTGAACTGAATAATAATTAATATGCTCTTATCACCTTGAATAAGGTAATCAAATATTCTATGTGAACAATATGACTTAAAGTGGTGTTTGTATGGTGTTGCTGGGATTATATTATTTTTTCAGGGCTGTAATTCCCCAAGAAGAGGACAGAAGCCTAGGCTACAGTTGCTTCGAATTGGAAGGATCATGAAAAAAGGACTCTATCACTTGTCTGATTCCACTAAGTTGAACTGTTTACCTTTTCAAAGACATTGTTGGTTTAAAGTTTCTGTATGGTTGCACTTATGAGTATTGTATTAATTGTTTAAAGGTTTTAAAAAGATTTTTTTCTTTACTTAAATTTGTGTGAAAGTTTGCTTCCTAAGCCCCATAGAACCCATACAAGGAGAAGTTACACAGGCAGTAGTCCAGGTGAGCAGGCAGGTCTGCTACAGGACAGGCAGGCGAGAAGCAGGGCAGGTGAAAGGCATGCAGGAGTAAGACAGAGTAAACATAAGACAAGGTATGAAGGCAGGCAGAAGAAACAACTGCAAGCCTTATGGGAGTTGCTAGGGGCCCCTTTTTGATGACCTGGTTAAAGTCCCAGCTCTTGTCAAGAGCTTCTATATGTCATCTCCTTCCTGGGAGAGACTGGAGAGGCAGACCTCAGACTTCTCAATGTGTGTTCCTTTGTCGGATCCCAGTCTCTGCCCTGGTCATCCTTCACCTCTGATGCTGAGGTTCTGGGGTGGCCTCTGTGGGTTCAAAACCTCGGCAGGTCTCCTGAAGTGACTCCAGTCATCAAAAGGTGCCAGCAGGTTGCAGGCTTTCCAGGTGTCGCCTGGTCTATTGGCCTACTGTGGCTTCAATGTACATTATGTGGGAAAGGGAAACCACAGATAACAGAGGAGAGAAAACAGATTATCCTCTGTTGTCTAGAATTCCCGTTGCAAGGGTAATTTAACACAGGCTGCTGATATGAGCAGCCAGGCTACCTCAAAAAATGATCCTGGTATGGAAGCAACCAAGGATGGACTATTAAAATATGGTTTATGTGGTGGGATTGCCTGTGAAAACAGCTTCAGATGGTTCAAAACTCTTACAGGAGCCAGTCAATTACATAACAACAACAACAACAACATTTGATTTATATACCACCCTTCAGGACAACTCAGAGTTTTTTTACAAAGTATGATATTATTATCCCCAAAACAATCGCCCTGTGAGGTGGGTGGGGCTGAGAGAGCTCTAGAGAGCTGTGACTGACCCAAGGTCACCTATCTGGCTTCAAGTGGAGGATTGGGGAATCAAACTTGGTTTTCCAGATTAGAGTCCCGCGCTCTTAACCACTACACCAACCATTGTTTACAGACAGAGTAGAAAGTGCTGGTGAGTGACTACCTTAAGCCCTTCACTGCTTAAGTCCAAGGTATCTGACAGATCACCTCCACTCACATATACCAGCTCATACGCTGAGGTCATCTAAGGAAGTTTTATTGCAGGAATTCCAGGTTGGAGAAACCTGACTGGTGAGAACCTGCAGGTTGGCTTTGTCAACAGCCTCATCTATGGAACTTGTTCCCTCCTGCATTATGGATGATTTTTTTACTTACTTCATTTATACCTCACCTTTCTCCCCAATGGGGACCCAAAGCAGCTTACATCATTCTCCTCTCCTTTATTTCATCCTCACAACAACCCTGTGAGATAGGTTAGGCTTAGAGAGTGTAACTTGCCCAAGATCACTCAGTGAGCTTCCATGGCAAAGCAGGGATTTGAACCTGGGTCTCCCAGAACATAGTCTGGCATTCTAACCACTACACCATGCTGGATGATTCTTTCCTTAGAAGCCTTTTAGTACCAGATGATTTTTTTTTGTATTCTGCAAAGTGTTCTTATAGTCAAAGTTTGTTCCCATTGCCTGATTCTTTTTGTTGCTCTTTGGTTTTAAGTCATTTTTTTTTTTGCATTTGCAATGTTCTGTATGGATTTAAGTATGCATTTTAAATAGGAAAGCCAGGTTCAAGTGTCCGAATAGATAAAAAGTTTAATTCTTAGTACGGTGACTAAAAAAAAAAATGCTGATTCACAGCAGGTATATAGGGTTGCCAGCTCCAAGTTGGGAAAATCCTGGAGATCTAGGGGGTAAAACCTGGAGAAACCTGGAGAAAGAGTGGTTTGGGGAGGGAAAGGACCTTGGCATGGCATAATTCCAGAGTCCACCCCCCAAAGTAGCCATTTTCTCCAGGTGAACTGATCTCTGTGGCCTGGAAACCAGTTGTAATTCCGGGGGATATCCAGCTACTACCTGGAGGCTGGCAATCCTACAGGTATATAATAATACACAGGCAAATTCAATAGCATTTAAATGTAACTGTTCAATAAGAATTAAGGTTGGTTACTTAAAAGTTTTGTGTCCAAAGGTTTAAAAATTAGAAGATAAACTCTAGAGATACCTACTCCCATTGTTGCAGTATGACAACATACCAAAACCTAGAAAAAGAACGGTGAACAAACTGAAAATAGATGGAAGGAGAGGGAGAGATGGGAAGCAAACTAGTGATTTATAGATGCAGAGGAAAAGAAATATATCCCCTCCCCCAATGTCTTCCAGGAATAGCAGCTTCAACCAACTACAAACAGGAAGTGATGCTTCTGGTACCAGGAAATAGCAAGCATGATATAGCAAAGGCCAAAGTCATCTGAAGAGAAAATAAAAGGCAGAGAGGAAAGTACTAAATTCAACAAAGGCTGTACTATTGAAAAATAAATATGTCCCAGGATATATTTTAAAAACCACAAGATTTTTAAATCTCTTACTTACTCGCTTCTTTGCTTTTTGCTATCTGATTTCATAACTTCCACTGCCAGCCATAAATGCTTGAAGTTGCTTCTCATTCAGATGGAAGTAATGAAATTCACTCATCCTCCCCTAATAATACTTAAAATATCTGATAGTACTCATAACAAAGCCCTAGATGTGGCCTTATATGTCTGCCCTTCCCTTTAAAAATAAAAAGCCATTGTGTGCTTGAGGAACATATGTGTGGTAAGATCAGTGGGGAAACACTACTGGAAGTGCATCAGTGACCCCTCATTCCTGTGGAAAAAGAAATAGGGGCCGTTTCCACACGTCTTACCTGCTGCTGGAATATCCCACAAAACATCTGGAAGACAGTGTCTTCTCACACCAGGAAGACATGATTTCATGCAAAACTCCCAGATGACAGCGTCTTCCTGGCACGATTTCGCGCAAGAAGACGCTGTCTTCCGGGTGTTTTGTGCAATGTTCCAGTGGCTGGTAAGACATGTGAAAACGGCCTGGGTGTGTTTCACCCAAACTGTAAATTATAATCTAGAACTGCTGTGGTCCCAATCCAAACAAAGCAATTTATGTGAGGAAACAGGGTTCTGCATTAGGGTTGCCAACCTCCAGGTGGGGCCTAGTGATCTCCCAGAATTACCACTGACCTCCAGACTAAAGCGATCGGTTCCTCTAGAGAAAATGGCTGCTTTGGACGATGGACTCTATGGTATTATATCCTGTTGCAATGCTTCCCTTATCAAACCCTCCCAAGGCTCTACCTCCAAATCTCCAAGAATTTCCCAACCCAGAGTTGGCAACTCCATTCTGTACACAGATAAAATGTGTTCAAAACAGTATCTTGTCTTATTATGTGCAAATGTTTATTTTTGTAAAATCTTCATCTATTCTAGTCCAATATTGGTTATACTGAAGTAGTAGTAACATCTATACTTTTTTTAAAAAAATGGCTTCTGATGAATCAGAAACTTCTGAAAACTGAGAATACTGGCCCAGTGATTCCCAATTCTACTTATGCTGATGTCCTATTTATGGGCCTGCCCAGCCCACCACCCATTTTCAAGCTGTGAATCAGATGCATCCCATCTCTGGCTCTGTACATTTAGTTCTGGCTCCTACACTGACTCCCTTTTAAATGTTAATTGAATGGGATTAGACATTTCCTAATTTACCAGCAGAATAAACTGGTATATATAACTTATGTCTGCACTCAAGGCTCAGAGCATATATCTTGCATAAAGTGATTCCATTTATAATGATGGAACTGGCATTGGTTCAAAGCACCAGTCATGAGACATTTATGGTGCAAAAGTCCTAAGGAGAGTTGCACTCTCCTAAGTCCTTTTAAGTTAATGGGTTTAGAAGGCTATCACTCTGTTTAGGATTGCAGTGTTCTTATTTTCCCTCTGAGCTGGCACCGATGATCATATACAATTGTTGCTCAGCAAGCCCATACTTTTACTATGGAATGATGGCAGAACGTTGATGAGGAACCTGCTGGCATTTTCTGCTGTGTGAAAAGATATACAAATTAGAGGCCTGGGTATTTTTTCTTTCCTCGCCCAGAATGTACAAAAACACACAAATGTAAGACAGTGCCTAGCAACTCCACTCCTCTTTTTCTGTTGTTTCTCCATAAGGGCATTAGAGCTCTGCTGGATCAGACCAAAGGTCTATCGTGTCCAGCATCCGGTTTCCCACAGTAGCTGGCCAGATGCTTCTGGGAAGCTCACAAAACCAAGGGCATGAAAGCAGACACTGTCCCCCGTAGCTTGTCCCTACAGTCTAGCATTCCCTGCCTATCCACAGGGCCAGAGGCGTGAAGCTGACCTCGGGTGTATTTGTTGGAATATTACAACAATTTATTGTTGGTTGTTGAGGCTCAGATGCTTCACAAAGGAAATTTTTCCCATTGTTTCAGCTCATTTGTATAGAGTTGTGATATTAAAATCATTAATAGTCCACAGAAAGAAAAAATGAACTTTTTTTTAACAATTTTCCCAAGGAAAAACTTAAAAAATGCATAAGATTTCTTTACCAGACAAAACATTTATTAGGTGGTGAGTTCATTATTTTTGTCCTAATTGCTTCCAGAAAACTCCCACATATATAAATATCAGCCAAGGGTTTCCAAGACCTCTAGATGTGTTCAGCATTACTCATCCCTCCTACAGAATCTATTGGTTTATATTACTTTTGTTTGTGTGTATCGCATCTTTAAACAACTGCAGATTGGAATACCTAAAAATAGCTCTTCCCTCCACTTTCTTTTATGTGGGAAACTCCTAAAGCCTTCAGAGTTCAATATTATAGCTAATCAAAAATATCTTATCTGCTTTTTAAATAAAAATATCTGATTTTGAGCATCTTTGGCTGCATCATAGGTCTAAGAGTCCCAGCTTTTCATATGTATTCATTGCCATTGCCAATCTGTTACTAGAAATTTGTAATTGAGGAATCAGCATATGAAATTAAGCATTTCAGCCACACAGCTTCCAGCAGCTTCCCTCTTCTTGTCTACTGTTGTAGAATTACCCTTTAGAGTTACCATATCACAATGCAGCTGCAATAGTAGAATCCATGCTTACATATTTTCATCTTTATGCAATTTTATGAGGTTTTTAATCCTGGTTAAACTGACAAATTTCTTCCCTTTTGGACTGTAAAAAACCTGTCAATTTTGTTTTCTAAGCTGTTGGAATGTTTATGAACATTCCATGCCATTATACCAGTTCAGCCAGCCAACAGTATAAAGATAGGTATATCCAGCCTCCCCCCATTTCCTGTGTGTGTGTGTGAGTGAGTGTGAGTAAGAGAGGGGGAGGTTGTCAAGCCACAGCTGAATTATGGTGAACCCCATAGGGTTTGTAAGATATGTTCAAAGCAAGATATGTTCAGAGGTGGGTTGCCATTGCCTGCCTCTGCATAGTGATCCTGAACTAATCAGGGCAGACCCTGCTTGGCATCCAAGATCTCACAAGATCAGGCTATCCTTGGCCATCCAGGCTTTTATACTTGCATTTTAAGAGATAATTAAGGAAACCATAACATCTGACTTCTTCAGAATTCTACAGAAGTTCTTGGATTTAACTGTGTTTTAATACATTATCTGGACTACATGACTTTCACAAATGGATGCTTCTAATAAATAACCCCACTTTACATCGTGTTGTTTAATATGTAGGATGCTGTGTATATTTTGTACATGACCATGCTTGAAAACTGAAGGAAGATCTATTGTGCCACATTGTGGCTCTCCAATGCTTCTAGTCACAACAAAGAGGACTCAATTCTTGTCCTAGAGAAGACAATCTTTTCCAACTATTTCTATCCTACATATCTTTATCCTTTCTTTTTGTGCTCCTTGAATCATTCAACTGAAAGACTATGGTTTGGATCAATTAAACCACCAATGGAGGAGAGAGAGCTAGTTTGGTGTTGTGGTTAAGAGCGCGGGACTCTAATCTGGAGAGCTGGGTTTCCCCACTCCTCCGCTTGAAGCCAGCTGAGTGATCTTGGGCTAGTCACAGTTCTCTGGAGCTCTCTCAGCCACACCCACCTCACAGGGTGATTGTTGTGGGGATAATGACATACTTTGTAAACCGCTCTGAGTGGGCATTAAGTTGTCCTGAAGGGTGGTATATAAATCGAATGTTATCATCGAATGTTATTAAGACACCAGTGGTCCAAGATCACCCTTTCGCCTCTTGTGTGAGCAAAACTCCTCTTACTTCTATCCTCCATAGGAAAATTTTCACCCCTTTCTTCCTAAGCTTGCCATACCCCTGGTGGGGGCAAGGGATCCGACACCCCAGCCTCCACCACCACCTCCACCTCCACCGCCTCCACCTCCACCACCTCTCACCTGGCCAAAAGGGGGAAGAAAGGCATGGGAACATAGTGCTCCATGTGCTCCAGAGTGCCCCCCACACGCACCTGCATTGTGCCAGGTATGAAGTCATTCCTGGAATGGCATAAAAGTAATGGGTAGCACTGGGTGCCAAATGAGTGAAAATCAGCTCCAAATTTAGCCTGAAGTAACAGAGGTCACTCGCTGAATCCTGTTTCTAAGGAACTGATCTTTGGTGGTTCTGTGGAATTCAGAGGGACTCTGTATGGGATGATGATGATAATGATACAATAACATGCTCATGCAGATGTTTATGGTCTTCAATGCAGGACCATCCTTTCAAAGTAAATTGTATTATTATAATTACCAGTGCTTAATGTGTTATGTAGCACTGTCAGCATTCCAGGCACTTCACATCTTGCTATCCTTACAACTATGCAAGATGCTGCTGGCATGAGTCCACAGCATGGCAGAGGTGATATTTGAATGGGGTTCTTTTGGGATCACTCTTTTGTTTTCTTAGCTGCTATGTTGTCCTAGCCCAGTTCAGCAACATTTACCACTTACTGCTGCTTTCCTATATATATATATTTCTTCAAATTCTTCATCATCGGGTAATACTGCTGTGCAGGTCTGCACACGGAGCCTTATCAGATCTAGAACCTATGCTCTATAGAACCTGCTAAGGGTTATGGGGAATATTCTGTAGCTCACACTTGGTTCAAATGTGATCTTGGCCAAGCTACTGTTCCATTGTGTCCACAAGAGGTGTCCCCGTCCACATGTGACTCTCCTACCCCCCACTCCACCCTCCCCCCCCCCTTTTAGCCTCCAAAGGACTGGCAACTTTACTTCTTCCTCCCCCATGTAGCTACCCAACCCATGTGTCCATTAGCATATACAAGTCCACAATCTCCTGGGTTTGGAAGGGGCTCCAGGAGAGAGGGAAGGAAAGGGATCCAATCTATTAATTGGCACACTGGCAGAACAAGGATCACAAGGAAGCTAGCAGAAAGAGGGAAGGACGTCCAGAACAGATAGACAAGTGCACATGGTCTTCCATAAATACTGTGAAGGAGTCTGCTTTGCTGTAATGATGACCAGGGTAGACTGGCCATGTAACTTACAGGGAATATTTCTGGTGAGCCCCTTTACTAGAGGGCCACTGGCAGGCAGGAGCAAGCAGAGCCAAGCCCCAGGCCACCCTGACAACACATACTGGGAAGCTACATTATGGCAAAGTAGACCCACATTTGTTTTTCAAGCATGAACATATAGATGTATACTGTTTTACTATATCTAGTTACTTGTGCGTATAAAAATGTCATGGTCCTGGGCAGGGCTTTTTTTCAGCTGGAACGAGGTGGAACGGAGTTCCGGAATCTCTTGAAAATGGTCACATGGCTGGTGGCCCTGCCCCCTGATCTCCTTGGTGGCCCGGAGGGCAATCTAAACTCCCCTCTGTCTGGAGATCAGGGGACGGGGCCACCAGCCATGTGACCATTTTCTCAAAGGGCAACCCACTGAGTTCCACCACCTCTTTCCCCAGAAAAAAAGCCCTGGTCCTGGGAAATGTGATATAAGGTCCTCAGAATGCAAGTCTGTGTCAGAATTCAGAATCCCAGCTGTCGCTGTGAAGTTCAGAATATGCGAACCTGCATGTATAGCCTGGATTATAGCATCTCAACCATGGACTCCAGAGAGCCTCCACTGTTTTCAGAGTTCCAGAGGAGTTAGCTGTGTTAGTCTGTAGTTGCAAAATAGTAAAAAGTCCAGTAGCACTTTTAAGACTAACCAACTTAATTAAGATATAAGCTTTTGAGAACCACAGCTCTCTTTGTCAGATGCACAGCTAACACCTCTGGAACTCTGAAAACAGTGGAGGCTCTCTGGAGTCCATAGCTGAGATGCTTTTTACTGATTTCAGAGTGGCATTTTTAAAGAAAATAGCTTACAGGAAATTAGCTGTGACTATTTGGATTTGAAGCGACTGGCATTTTGCAACGAGGTATCGCATATATATTTGTATACCATAAAGAAAGGAATGAGAAAAGGATTCTGAATTGAACATCAAAGCAGTATGTCTGTGAATCAATGCTAAAGCAATTAAACAACAGATTTAAAATGCAACAAGTTAATTATGCAATGAATGGAATAGTAGGACATGCACTATGCATAAGCCATTAAAACACTATTGAATTTTAAAAGATTGCTTGTATTGATAACCGTCAAAATCTATTAGTAGCTATCACATTGCTGTCATGGTATGATAATACAAACCTGCCGCTTCCTTTCCCAGTCCAGGCCTGTAACTTCACCGCTAGTAAAAACACTCAATGGGACATACGTGATACCTTAAGATCATGATGAAACGCTTAACTGGACAGTAAAAAAACAATAACAAGGATGTTCAAAACATATCTGTCACAAGTGGCAGATTATGGACACAGATTATGAGGTTTTATGATGTTCTAAAGTACTCACGGGAATTTCCCCCCACGCCTTTCCTTAGGCATTTAAGACAACTGAGACACTGATATGTTTCCACATACACACACATACTGTATCACTGATGTGAGAATATTATTCACCTGTGCTGTTAAATGTGCTTTCCAGCTGCTAAACATGAATTGTGTATTTAGTTGTTGCCTCTCTCTTCAAGAGCAATTTCTTGGTAGGCCAGTTCAGATGTCATACTCACAACCAAACCACAGTTTAGCTACTGAATTTCATGCTTGTTTACCCTTTCTTCTCCACACCTTTTCCCTTGGAGTGCTCCAATTTCATCCAAGGTAGGTAGCAGTTTGCCATGATATCCACAGCAGATAAACCATTGCTTCCATAAACTATAGTTCATCTCTGAACCAGAACTGAAAATCATGGTTTAATATGGGTTTCCAGTTCTGGTCAGGATATAACACTACGTTTTGCAGTAACCATAGATGGCCCATTTGGACATCACAGTAAACTACACCTATGACTAACCAGGAAAAGAGTACATAGCCAGAGCACATGCAGGAAAGAGGAAACATATGAGTACAAAGCCTATTTGCAACAGATTTGGCAATGACATCTGAACCAGACCAGAGTCAGTGATGCATTCTATAAAGATTATTGAAAACGGATAATATATGTGCCAGAAAGGACTATAGAAGGCAGAAGTATAAGTAATTTTTGCATCTCTGCCAATGAGGAAGGAGGTCCCATGCCTAATTCTCATAGGCAACCTTCTGCATGCAAAGCAGAGACTGTTCCGCTGAGCCACAGCTCCCCACCATCACCACCAATATATTTACCAATATTTTACACCTACAGGTTTGGAGAAAATTAATTTGAAGCACGGTTAGATTCAAAAGCCATGTTAAAAATTTCACATCCTTTGAATAAAATAGCCCTGGAGGTTTAGTGTGTTCTTGTAATTCAGATAATTAAGATTGTCAGGCACAGCCTGGCAACCGGTAGGAGATGGGGAGGCAAGGACTTATGATTGGAGAGGCGATTGGCATCCCCAGCATGACATCACCCCTGGCATGACCCAGAAGTGAGCCTTTTTGTTGGGGGAGTGATGGGATAGAATTCACCAAAAATTCTGTGGTTTGAGGTGAATGCTATAGGTTCACCCGATGTGATGACATCACTTCCAGGTCATGCCAGGAGTGAAGTAATCATTCTAGAGACACCAATCCCCCCCTAATTTGCCAGGGAATTTCCTCCCACTTCCCAGCTGAGTGGTAGCAGTCAATGGTCTAGGGGGAAGGAGGACCTGGTGGCAACCCTACTTGTAATATACAATCAAAGTCTATTTGGAATAGATGCAACCGGACTCCTAAGAGCAGACAGGAAGTCGAGGCCAGCATTAAGACTTCCGGACTGAACCTTGCACCCCATGGTGCGTTATCTTCAGCCAGCTCAGTCTTCATCTTTATTCTCCGGCACTACACTACAATGATGACTGAGGGCTAAAATACACAATTTATTTTAGATAAGTCAGAACACAGGTGCCTGGCCTGACTCATAGTAACTAAAGCATTGTGATGTTCTGTACAGCTTTAAAGGTGAATTACTCTAATCCTACACGTTATGAGTCAGGTCAGGCACCAGTGTCCCAACTCATATCAAACGTATCATCAGGGCCGGCGCGCCCATTGAGGCCAGGTAGGCAGTGGCCTCAGGCGTGGGGTGCCGGAGGGAGTGCCAGAGGAGGCACGGGGGCGGTCTAGTGATGACGTCACGTGTGACATCATCACACAGTCCTGCGTGCGCGGGGGGGGGGGTGCCTGGGCGGCCGGCCGCAAGCGCCGTAAACCCTTGCGCCGCCCCTACATATCATGTATTTTGGCCCTTCAGTTTTTAATATACAGGGCTGCTCTGGGGCGGGGGGAGGATAGGGGGACAAAATTTCAGGCATCTTGTTCATGTTAGGGGTTCATAGAGTTTGGCAAATTGTGTGATTTGTTTCTAGTAATTTAGCTTTATTGTACCATGAACCTCTTTCATGATACAGTCATTAAAACAAATTGTAGTATTTGTTCATATGAGCCAGCATGTTATAGTGGTAAAAGTGTCAGACTAGGATCTGCAAGACCCAGGTTCAAATCCCCACTCTGCCACAGGAGTTTGCAGCTGGCTGGCAACTTTATGGCAGCCCTATTAAAATGGAGAAATTTTATATATAATATTTATATCAAGCAACCCATATATATTTTGTCTAAGTCTTGCCTAGCTTCAGGAGTCTATTTCCCACACAGCACAGTTCTCATGAACAGACTCTGAAGTGAATAACCTTTACAAATGTTACAGGGTTTGTTTGTTTGTTTTTAAAGAGAAAGATCACCACACTATACCTCCAGGCAACGTTCTGAATTCAAATGGCAAACTAGATCCAAGAGATGGGAATGACCCTTCCAGTACTCAATCTGAAAAGAGAAGCTTTCTGCAGATGGAGCTTTTTCCAGCACCTCCTACAACAGGCAGTCTGTTCCCCCACCTCTTTTTGTTTTGCCGAACCTGAAGTTTATATGAAGAGCTGGTGAACTTGAAAGCCGGTTTATTACTTTGTGACATTCCTCCGAATAAAGAGATTACACTGGTGTGGTTTTTAAAGATTTCCACTCATAAAGAGAATCTAGTCACACAGTGAGGTATTTCTAGATATAACTAAACCTTGACATTTCCATCTTTTATTATGATTTTTATTTGAAATTAAGCACTGTTGCTGCTAAAGAAGGTGTTCCAAATGCACGAGTCCTTTCACATGGCTTTTTATGAGGGTTCATGGAAAGGTATCAGCAACAGACAAACCTCAACAATGTTTTTTCTCTCTCTCTAGTACGTCCTGGCACTGGCCTGAGGAAAGGAAAGAGGCTGCTGCTGTGATGTCATTCTTGTTTGGCCTAGGTGCATGTATTTGCACAGGTGTGACTCATCCTGGTAAGACTTAATGAAACCCAGACAGTGTTAAACAATTTGTTTTGACCAGTTGAGGCGATTAAGCAATAAGACAACGGGAGAGCCTTGTTATTGCAAGAATAACTGGAGAGCACTTCCTGTTTACGAGGTTACAACCGTGTCGGGGGCTGAATAAACTCCAAGGCTGGGGGCTGAAGCTATTTTGAGCAAATAAAATGCTGAGATTAAAATAGAACCTTTGAAACTCCTTTTCTCTTCCTGTCCTCTCGATTTCTTCTTGCCCTAAAATTCTCTTCCCCATATTTTATTTCACAGGCACCACTAACTGGGGGGCTTCTACCCTCCTACACCAATAATGACAGAAATGTGGCTGTTGGGAGCTGCTTTTGAAATGGCATTGGCCTGCGAAAATATATTTACTTTAAGCTCAGCTTCAGTGCTCAGAGGCAGTTTTACTTTACAATGTAGGATATGCATGATTACTCAGATGTAAATCCCACTGCGTTCAATAAGATTTACTCTCAAGAAAGTTCACATGGCATTACTGCTTTTATAAGAAAGGAATATAGCAACTTAATAACAAACTGTCCAGAAAAACATGGATGCTATTAACTGCCTCTGTATATAAAACATGGAAAAGGCAAATTTAAATGTACATATGAGCCATATACATATATATTAATTTGAATGCAATCATAAACATGGTTGTTGTGGGTTTTCCGGGCTGTATTGCCGTGGTCTTGGCATTGTAGTTCCTGACGTTTCGCCAGCAGCTGTGGCTGGCATCTTCAGAGGTGTAGCACCAAAAGACAGAGATCTCTCAGTGTCACAGTGTGGAAAAGATGTTGGCAGGTCATTTATATCTACTCAGGAGGGGTGGGGTTGAGCTGAGTCATCCTGTAAGAGTTTCCCAGGGTGTGGAATGCTAATGGCGGGAGGCTTCACTGTATCCTGAGGAGGTTCTTTTGCATATGGATTGGTACTTGATGTGCTAATCTTCTCTGCAGGGCTATTGTCGGGGATAGAATGTTTTGTTAGCCTGGTGTTTTTCAGAACTGGAAACCATGCTCTGTTCATTCTTAAGGTTTCTTCTTTCCTGTTGAAGTTTTGCTTATGCTTGTGAATTTCAATGGCTTCCCAGTGCAGTCTGACAAAGTAGTTGGAAGTGTTGTCCAGTATTTTGGTGTCCTGGAATAAGATACTGTGCCCTGTTTGAGTTAGGCTATGTTCAGCCACTGCTGATTTTTCATGTTGTCCAAGTCTGCAGTGTCTTTCATGTTCTTTTATTCTTGTCTGGATGCTACGCTTTGTGGTCCCGATGTTTGGTGTAGTGGTTAAGAGCACGGGACTCTAATCTGGAGAGCCGGGTTTGATTCCCCACTCCTCCACAAAGCCAGCTGGGTGACCTTGGGCGAGTCACAGTTCTCTTGAGCTCTCTTAGCCCCACCCACCTTACAGGGTGATTGTTGTGGGGTAATAATAACACTTTGTAAACCGCTCTGAGTGGGCATTAAGTTGTCCTGAAGGGCGGTATATAAATCGAATGTTATGTTATTATTAAACTTGTCCACAGCTGCAGGGTATACGATATACTCCTGCAGAGGTGAGGGGGTCTCTACTGCCTTTTGGTGCTACACCTCTGAAGATGTCAGCCACAGCTGCTGGTGAAACGTCAGGAACTACAATGCCAAGACCACGGCAATACAGCCTGGAAAACCCACAACAACCATCGTTCTCCGGCCGTGAAAGCCTTCGACAATACATCAATCATAAACAGTTACATAACTTATATCCTTCTACACCCATTAACTTTCAGCTCTTTCCCTCCCATCTCCCAGTGATCCCGCACGGCTCTGTCTTTGAAAACTCTTTGAAAACTAAAGTTCCCATGTAAAATTGCATCCCCAACACATTAAAAAGTACATGTCTGGTGTCACTTGTAGCTTAGGTCTAAGCTGAACTTCTATGGTAGGAAACTGTGTCATGTGGTAGGAAGAGCAGGAGTCAGAATTATGACCTGGCCAGTTCAGAGGAAGGGCTAAGCATTGCACATATAAGCGGACGAACTGGCATGATAGAGAGTGGTTGAAGGAAAGGAGAGAAGCAAGGGAGGGCTTTTGTGGCAAAGGGTGTCTCTTATCCTACTAAAAAGGAATCTTCTCCACCAATGAGTGATCTCTCCTTGTTGTCCCACTACTTCTATCAGTATGCTTGCAAAGACAGGCAGGAAGCATGACATCTTTCCATGGCAGGTCCCTCAAAAAAACAAGGGGAAATGGTGGCTGTATCAGTGCAGCTGGGGCTCTGTAAACCACCTGAGGGTCCCAACCCATGGGCTGCTGGAAGCCATTTCACGAGGGACACAGCTTGGGGATGCCAAGTCCCCCAATCCTCCCAGAGGTAGGGTGGGGGACACAGCACTTACCTCTTCATCATTCCTGGGTGCTCCTTGTATGCAACCATGATGCATGCATGCTCCCGCAGCTACATGATGATGTCACTTCAGGGAAGTGATGTCATTGCATGGGCATGAGAGCACACCTGTTTGGAGCCAAAATCGGCCAACTGAGAAGCGCAGGAGCTCTCTCAGGGGCAGTGTGATGACATCACTACCGGAGGTGATGTTCCCCTACCTTTCTTCCCTTGCCAGTCAGGTGAGTAGAGGTGGGGGCAGAGGGCGGAAGCAGGGACCCCCACCCTTAGCAGGAGAATGGTATCCCTAACTCAGATCCATACCGACTTTTTAAATGTTTTTAAACATGTGATAGTATAAATACTGAACTGGGAAGTTGCCACTATCTTACAGTGCAGTCCTAAACAGTTACTAAGTCTGTTGAAGTCTATGGTTTTGGAAGGGTGAGACTCTGTTTAAAATGGTACCATTGGATTAGCAAATCCAGATTAACATCTTGATATGTGTTCTGCATTTCATTATCACTAATTTTGAGTTTTAAGACCCTTAGAAAGGTTAACTGGCAAACCTTTTTTTAGACCTGAATCAATAATGTAGTAACAGCAAAATTAGTTTTGGCATTTCAGACCACACCACAGCTTCAAACAGAGCAACGTGTCTTAAATTTAAAAGGTATGAATACTTTCTAAGCCTTCATCAAAACTATGATGCCTTAAACCTCATAGGGAAACAGAACCATGGTATTGTGTAACCATGGTAGAACCTCAAAGAATTACACAGACAAAACTGAGCACTATATAAACCATGCTTAAAGCAACAGCTATGATTTCACACAAAGCCACCTAATAAATTCCAATGTCCCATTTATTTTCCTTCTAAAGCTACCTTTCAGCTCCTGTGCAAAGGCAATTTGTAGCCAATAAAAGCAGCCTCTTTGGTTGCTCACAGCAGAACCTGAAACCTTTTTAAAAGGTCAGGGAGAATCACTTGACTGATTCAGGCAATTGGTACCAGAAGTGTCAGGCTTACTTGACTGGTACCTCTATAGTTTTCTCCTGAGACCAGAGCTAGGTATTAGTAAACCTAGCTGATTCCCTTGAGAGTTCCTGAAGAATTGCATCCTGGCAGTAAGTCTTACTGTCTCCCAAATCCCATGAAATAGAGCAGTGGAGGGTGGGTGGGTAGGAGCAACGTGTTTATGGTTGCATTGATGAGGTCTTTGTTCAAACCCCCACTGTTATGATCTTCACTTTCTTTAGGGTGGATTTTGCTTTAATCTTTCCCTTCACACCCTCTGGGTAGTTAGCTGCCACCAGGAATATTAAATTCCGATATATTTTATTTAAGTTTTCCCTTTTGGTAACGTGTTTATGCGTCAGGCTCCTTCGTGGTTCTATGTGGCCCTGAGGATAGGAATGGGAGATAACAATGACTGCTACTCTGGGATATAACACAAAAAAATAAAAGTTTTTTTTTTTAGAAGTGTATTGGTTACATAAAAGTAGTTCTTAGTTCTTCTAGTTGCTTCATCCAAACTCATTCACACAGATCTCTTGTAAGCCTTCACACACAGTTAGCCTCTTTCTCTAGGCTTTATATTTCTCTCACAGAGAACTCCTCAGACAGCACACAGCTAGCCTGTTTTCTTTTCACTCTCAATCCTTTCTCTGTCAGGCGCACACACAGTTTGCCTGCTTCAAACAGAATGAATATATAGTCTCACAGACACACTCAGTTCAGGCTTCCACTCAGGTTGCCTTTCCCTCACCAATACATGAACACACTCAGGCTGCACACAGCTCGCCTCTCTTGCCCTGACTGAATCTTTTTCTCTCCCTCAATAACTGAAAACTGCCTTCACGCCGCCCACTCTCTGTCATCAACCAATAATATCACTCACTCGTCTCTCTCTTTCACCCCCGACTCTTCACCTATCTCACCAAACATTTAAAGACACATGCACCCATTTCTTGAAATCATTACACCCACTATGGCCTTATCACTATCTTTTAGCTGAACTACCTGACAAGGTTGTTCTAATAAAATGAGATCATCTGAGCTCTTTGAAGGAAGGGTAGGAGGCAAATAATCTGAGGGGTGGAGTAGCAAGCTGGGGATATCTCTTTACCAGTTGTACAGGATCTGGTCTGAGTTGCTGTTCATCCTCTACTGCAGATGTTTGGCCAGATGTGTGGGACTTCGGTGTGGGCTAAATAGTTCTTGGTCCTTGGCTCTTAGCCCATTAACCAAACCAATGGATCCAGGAACAGCCTGGGAACTGGAGCTGTGCTCTCTCTCTTTCTGTGTAGATGGTGCTGGAGGAACATCCCTCATGAGAGAGATCCATTAGTGCAGCACTGCAATAGAAAAGGCCCTGTCTTCATTGGGCACCTGGCTAACTTCTGAAGGTGGAGGCACCTGTGCAGAAGGCCCATCCAAATGCAAGAAAGAGGTTCTTCAAAGACCCTGGCCCCAGACCATTTACAGTGCAATCTTAAGGAGAGTTACTCCAGTTTAAGCCCATTGAATTAAATGGGCTTAGATTGGAGTAACTCTGCTTAGGATTGTACTGTTAAGAGTTGTAAAGGTCAGAGCTTTAAAGGTCAGGGCTTTAAATATAGACCAGCTGCTTCTACACATTCTGCTTTTATATATGTACTTCCACTGACATCATACATGGAGATTTACCTAAGAACTTTATCTATAAAAGCACTAACGGAGGAGGAGAAGGTGGAGGTTTCCTTCCTCCCATATAGCCAGGTTTGCTTTCCGCTAATTCTGCAACAAAGACCAGCAAGGAGAGAGAATGACTCTGTTAGACCATCCAGCAGCAACAGGTGGTGAATGGGGAGATTTACCTGTTGGGGCAGTACGGCAACTTCTTTGCATAACAGGGCCTTAATTGAATGTCTTGTGGCAAGAATGGTAGTCAAATCTTGTAGATGTCAAAATTAAAAATGACAGTAAAGGTACCATGTGCATAAGGAAAGCATAAAATCTATGGAGAAGAGAGAGGATATCATAAATGCTTTACTGGGTGAAAATTCCCACACTGCTACAACAATATACCATTGCAACTTTGCTATATGAGAATGTATATAATGTGTGATATCCATTGCCTCTGGCTGAAGAGGACATTTAAAGTGCCATTCAAAGCTGAGTTACACCTTTCTAAGATCATTGACTTGAACTGCTTAGGAGGGCACCATTAGTTGAATGTGTACATGTTGTTGCTTTGAGTTACACAAAGGAAAACTAAAACCTACACCCACAAACAATGAAAAATGAATGAACCCATTGTTTGTGGGTGTAGGTTTTTTGTGTAGGTTATGTGCTTTTTCATAATTCTTTGATGTGATACTTTCTTCTTTACTTCATTGCTTTGAATTATACATGGTTGAGGGCTTCTAAAAAGTTTTGTGATCAATAGTTTTATTAGTAGACTAATTTGAACACATTTTTGTTTTGTTTTACAAATTAATTTTCCATTCAGAAATGCATAGCTCCAAATCAGAGATGATAATCCACCTAAAATGTTTCTTTAAACTCAAGGATTAACATTTAGATGTGAATAAACTGAAGCCAATGGTCTTGTACGTCAGACTTGGCTTGCTGAACATTCTTTCGCACATTTACCTAGACTACATTTCCATTGTGGGTTTTGAATAAATATCTAATTTCCTCTTCATTAATTTTTTGGTGCCTCATGAATCCACACACAGAATCCCATAATGTTCCCTTATCCGACAAATGAAGTCTGTATTTCTTGGCTGAGTCGAAGGATCAGCAAAAGGGAGAGTATCAAGTATGGATGGAGATTGGGACAACACAGATATAAAACCCAAAAAACTGTCATAAAGCAAGAACACAAACCAGGCAAAATTAGGAGTATCTCAGACTACTGATTTCAGTGAGCAACATTTGGTTCTCATGCTCTGGTAGGATCCTGCCTTTAGTTTTTCTTCATAATAAATGTAGCATGAGTAGTAACCAAAAGCAGGATGGCTAGACAATAGCTCAAACCTAAATACACTGTATTGGATCCAAAGGATTGTTTGTGAAGCTTGTAAAACAGCTCCTGGGGACTGAGGAAGCCTCCTGTATGTATCCCTGACTGCTAGCAATTAATTATCAGAATCCAAAAGAATTGACAGCTCTCTACTGGCAATCCCTAGGAGCTTTCTGTGGGTGGAGTCTGGGGAGAGGGACGTGCATGCCATGACCTCACTTCTGGTTGAGCAGCTGGAAGTGATATTGCCATGTTTTGTGTAGTGATTAAGAGCGTAGCACTCTAATCTGGAGAGCCAGGTTTGATTCTCCACTCCTCCGCTTGAAGCCAGCTGGGTGACCTTGGGTCAGTCACAGCTTCTAGGAGCTCTCTCAGCCCCACCCACCTCATAGGGTGATTGTTGTAAAGATAATAATGACATACTTTGTAAACTGCTCTGAATGGGTATTAAGTTGTCCTGAAGGGCGGTATATAAATCGAATGTTATTATATTATTATTATGTGTGCAATGCTCTAGGAATTTCCAAAATCTCTATGGTAAATACATCACTTCTGACCTCTCACTTGGAAGTGATGTCACAGCATTCATGCTGCCATTCTCTCCCATTCTGGGAGTGACATTGTCGTGCCCCCTGGAGTGTGCATGCCACGCATATTCCTGGGGTGCCTGCTGGTGGCAGGCAATCTCCAGGGGGCTTGCCGCCTTCCACCAATCGGTGGTGGATTGGCAGACAAGGGTTCAAATCCTCGGGCACCTGGTAACCCTACTTGTGCTTCTGGGAGTCTTCTGTTTGTGGGCTCCCATTGCTTGCGTGATGATGTCACTTCTGGGAAGTGATGTCATCACTCTGGCCACAGATGTGCTCCCAAGCTTTGCGTTTTGAGCAAATTCAACCTGTTTGGGGCCAAAACTGGCTCCAGCGAAGCATGGGAGCAGCCCACACCCAGCACAATGACGTCACTTCAGGTCATAATGTCATTGCACCACACCAGGAGCATGCCCAGCATGCGCTTTCCCAGGTTGTCTGCCAGTGGTGGTCAATAATTGGGGGCAGGCAACAGGGCAAACTCCTGGAAGATTGCCCACCAAAAGTGGGCAACTGGAAAGCTAGTGGCAAGTCTAGAGGGTGCCAGTGGGCCCCGAAGCAGAAGAGACAACTTTATCACCATAATGTTGTACAAAGCACTTGAGTTCAATTTAATTTCCAAACAAGATTTATTATAAATCTTACACAGGCCTAAAAACTGCTGCACGATTCAGTAACTCAGTATAGGCCCAGTCATCCCACTTCTGGAGGAAACCTGGAAGTGATGGCATCAGCTCTAGGAATGTCGTAAAGCCACAAAGTTTCCAGAAATCCCTAGAGCAACTGTTGTTGCTTCTGGGTTTTCCCTGGAAGTGAGAATCATACTTGCAACTGTGGTGAGTTGTTTTTATGAGATCCAGAGGAGTTAGCCGTGTTAGTCTGTAGTAGCAAAATGGCAGAGTCCAGTAGCACCTTTAAGACTAACCAACTTTACTGTAGCATAAGCTTTCGAAAACCACAGCTCTCTTCGTCAGATGCATGTTGTCTCTTCTGCTTCAGAGCCCACTGACACCTTCTAGACTTGCCACTAGCTTCCCAGTGTCATGCCTCTGGTGAAGAGAACTGTGGTTCTTGAAAGCTTATGCTACAATAAAGTTGGTTAGTCTTAAAGGTGCTACTGGACTCTGCTGTTTTTATGGGTCTTAATGGTATCTCGGTACAGGAAAGCCCCCACCCCAACAGGGGATTGCCAGCCCTAGTTGGCAACCGTGCAAGTGACGTAAATGTAGAAAGTAAAACTTCATTCCATGTTATAAGTAATAGTCCATTCCAAGTGACTGTGTATGATTGAAGCTAGTTTATTTCTTATAATTTCAATGAAATTCTAAGCAGAGTTGATTTCAAAGGGCTTAGATTTGAGTAAATCTGCTTAGGACTTCACTATAAATGCTACCTCTGCAACAACAGAAACTGGGAGCCAGTACATGTTTAGTGATTGCCTCTGTGATTACCTGTGGGGATTCACAGGGCTGCCAATAGCCTAACCAAACAGTTGGAATAAGGTTGCCAACTCTGGGTCGAGAAATTCCTGTAGATTTGGTGGTGAAGCCTGGGAGCAGTGGGATTTGGGGAGGTGAGGACCCTCAGTAGGGTATAATTACATAGAGTCCAATCTCCAAAGCATCCCTTTTTTACAGAGACTGATCTCTGTAGTCTGGAGAGCAGTTGTAATTACAGGAGACTGTCCGATAGGCTTGCCAGCCCCCTGCCCAGGACAGAGGAACCCCACTAGCCACCCCTGGGCCTGCTCACCTGGCTGGCTGGAGGCAAGGGGGAAGGCTTTGTGGGAGAGAAGCACATGCATGCTCCTATGCTCCCTGCCATGCTGGAAAATGACGCCATTTTTTGACATCATTTTCTGTAGTGGGAGGTCTGCCCCCCCCCCAGACCCCTTTACCCCTTCTTTGACCCTTGGGAACCTGGTAACTTTATTCTCAGGCCCCACCTGGAGGTTGGCAACCCAAAGGGAAATGCCAGTTCATCCAATGGGGCCTCCATTTAATCTGTACTAGACCACATGCCCCTTCCACAGATGATCACATTGGGGCCATGGATCACAGGAGCCAGGCCTGAAATATAACATTCCCTGTTACCTCCTGTTCAAATAAATCCCAGACACACAGAATCCACCTGGGAGTAGATCCAGCTTCTGATATAAACCCTTAGAGCACACAGTTTTGATCACGGAGGAGACCGTGTTTCAGTGACTCATACTCTACACATTATTAGAATACAAATTAGGAGGGTTGTGCTAAAAATGTTATGTCTGAATCGGTTCTAAATGAATGCATTTACAATTTGGAAGAAAAGTTACGTGGAGGGGGGAATGTTGTGTGTGCCCAATATCACCTTACTGTGAATAGAGACGGATGTGGCAGGAAAAAAATGTATATATTAGTTACTGAGATTCTGGCACAAAAACGATTCTTTTGCAGACAGACATTATTTCACCTCCGTATGTTTGAGGTGACCTTGAGGAGTGTGAATACAATCAGCAAAGTCAACAAAGCAGCCAAGGAGCAGCTTGGACAGATGGGAACCACTCATTCTTACGGCTTCTGACTCATGTGCTTTGTGTGGGCGGTTGAAAAAAAAAGTAGAGAAAAGGGAATGGGAAGAATCTGTTGCTATATTTAACCAGGAATAATAGGAAGAGGTTCAGCTATTGAGTTAAGTTGTAAATAACAGTGAAATGAAATCACCCTTCAGAAATTCGTGACTCCGTCATTACAGCCTGCTGAGAAAGTCCATGAGTAACAAAGATTGTGGTTTGCGGGGGGGGGGGGGGGGGACCTGACCCTCCCCCCTGCTAAATTTTTTTTAGAAAGCTACACAGCTTCTAAATTTCTCCAGATTGTGTTACTGGCCCTCTCTTTTCTGGTAGATGTAGACTTTTTTATCCTCAGTAGCAGCAATTCTTAAATCCTGTAGTAATTCTGTAATAAAAATTACAGCGCAGGGATCAGTCTGTTTTGCCTCTACTTCTCAAACCACATTTTCCAAACCTTGTTTGGAACGGGTCTGTGTTCAGCTCCCTCTGTATTCTGATGCTGCTGTACTATGTTCTATCATAATAAAAATGGTGTTGGCAGTAGGGTTGCCAACCCGTACATGGGGCTTAGAGATCTCCCAGAAATACAACTGATCTCCAAACTGCAGAGATCAGTTCCCCTGGAGGAAATGGCAGCTTCAGAGGGCAGAGTCTATGGCATTATATCCCTGCTGAACTCCACCCTTCCCAAGCTCCACCCCCAAATCTCCAGGAATATCCCAAGCTGGAATTGTCAACTCTAGTTGACCACCCGATCCATGCCACTGCCTACCAGGGTAGACCAATGGTCTAACTCTATGGCTGTTTCTTGGGGAGGGGGAGAGATTAGAACCATACATCTTTTCTCCTTGCCTTTTCCTGAGCCATGTAAAACACACAGGGAACGTATTGGTGATCTTATTCTTTCTCTAGCAGGACAAATAGCAGGCCTAGGGTACTGTTTAAGATCAGGAAAACATCTGAGGGAGAAAGGCATAACCTTCCGTCCCTCCTTTTTTGGCCCCCAATCCAAATTAAGAGTCCTAACAGCTTCTAATCAACAATTTTAAAAAGTTGTCTAGTCTTGTCTATTTTTAAAATTTTGTTGATTTATTTACTGTTGCTATAGCATAGTGGTTAAGTGGCTGGGCCGCAAATCAGCAGTCTGCTGGTTCAACTCCCATGACTGCCATGAGCTCAAGGGGGTGGCCTTAGGAAAGCCGCTCCTGTCAGCCCCAGCTCCATTATGGGGATAATAATAACACAGACTTTGTTCACTGCTCTGAGTTGGGCACTAATCTGTCTAGAAGGGCAGTATATAAACACAGTGTTCTTGTTGTTAATAGTCCACCTTTCTCACTGAGACTCAAGGCAGATTACACCGTGTAATTCAATATGATCAGCAGCTGGGACATTCAATAAATAATACTGTAAGGTATAGATTGCAGAAATTTGAAACAAAGTTGAAACAAACACAAGCAATTTGACATGATGTAACAAACAACAGTAACAGACTATATTGAAGCATCTCTTTGAACCATTTCCTTAGAGCACAGCCTGTGTAAGAAAGCCCTCCTGAATAATCCGATTTTGCACAGTTTGCAGAAATCCAGGAGAGTGGGGGTTTTCCTGACTTCTTTGTGCAGGCGATTCCATGAGACGGGGGCCACCACAGGAATGCATTGTGTCTAGGCAGCTGCTGATTTTGCCCATTTGCAGACGGCTTTGTTGAGATGAGGAAAGCTGCTGCGATGGAGCATAGGGAGAGAGGCAGCCCCATAGATATGAGGGGCCATAAATATGTGATAGTCAAAACCTTGAGCTGAGCCTGGTAATTGATGAGTAGCCAATGGAGTGAATGCACAATGGAACTAATATGCATGGTCCATCTAGCTCCTGATAATTATTGAGCTGCGGTATTCTACACTTTGTATGCCCCCCTTGACTGGCATAACCATGCAAACCATGTTTGTATATGATCAGATTGCTATGGTGATATCCAAATAGGAAGTCTCCTCAGTTGGTTGGAGAATTATCATTAATGAGGCAAGTGAGAAAGGATAACTAGAAATCTCCACCAATGTTTATGGGGATTATTCCCTAAATCAGGTAGATATTCAACCAGAAAGGGTTTTTTATTATTATTAAAGAGAAATAAAAGGCAAACGTACAGAAAACCACACACAGCACGCATACAAGGCTAACTAGGAAAGTCAGGGAGGACAGTGGGAGAAAGCAGTTTCATGGAGGGTGATAATTACCAGTCTCAAAGATAGGAGGGATCCACAGAGGCAGCAGTGGAAAAGACCAATGATTCACAGTGAGAAGAAGAGTCTCAAGTGAACTTGAGTGTGGGTGTATGGATCCAGAACACACACCCAGAGCACATGGCTGGGGAGCCCAATGACAAGGCAAAACGTTCCCTGAGGGAACCTTGATGTCTTGCTCTCAAAAACAATGGCTTTATGCCCTCCCTACTAGTGACACCTCCATCTCTCATATTTCCCTGCCAAAACACTCCGGAGATGGCTAAAATGTTGGTCATCTAGATTGTGTGCCGTTGTGTATTTTAATCTATGTATCGAAGATGTTTTATGGTTTTAAATTGTATATATTATGAAATATGATTTTAAACTTGGTTGTAATCCGCCCTGAGCCTGTTGATGTGGGGAGGGCGGAATATAAATTGAATATAAATAAATAAATTTATGGTTTGTCCATAGGTAGAACAATAAGTTGAGGGGGGGGGGCTTGATGGTTCTTATCTGGGGTAGACTATAGGTGAAAATATTGCTTGATGACCTAGTAAGCACCGAATGGGAATGCTACCAGGTTTGCTGAATAAGTTTTGATTAGGTGGGTGGGTGAGTGGAAATGTAGCAGGGCATTGACGGGATTAGACAAGGGTTTTCTTATGAAACCTCATTATCTCTGCATCTCTCCGGGGTGTGGAGGGATCACCAGTTAGTTAACCACTTCTGACTCACGGTCTGGTAGTTTTCTAGGTTCCTGCCCAGCTGGCATTCTTTCTGGACCAGGCAGTAACTTGGAGTCATGAAGGGCATTTTTGATATTCCATCCATAAACTGCCCTCTTAGCATGAGAAAGGAGTCTGACTGCTAGCACTGGGGAAGAGCCAATTCATAGGAAGTTATCTGTTTAATGGAGTGAAGGGGCTCATACTATCCCTTCAACACATTCTTTCAGGGTGATCCTTGGTGGAATGTATGAATTGGGGCTGTTAATCTTTTAAAAAATAATAAAACTTTCATTATAAAAACAAAACATTTCCTCTTATAGAGGTATGACATACAGATGTCATGAACTTATTGCACAATTAACATTACAGTAAGGCACATGCTCCCATCATTGCCAACTGTCATTCTCAAATTATGAATCACAAGGGTAAATAAATAATAGAAGGATCACCAAAATATATTCTAACAACCGTTGTTGCACCTCACAGGATGGATTACAACACTCTTTATTTAATGAATGGCACAGGGAAGGTGTTTGCCAGGCTTCCACATAGCGGCTGCTCCATGTTACTGACAGAGCATGTTATAACCACCTCTTAGATTGTCTACATAGTGCATTAAATAACTGCTAATGGAAAGATGCAAGATGGTTTGCTAGACTTGGAACTCCTTAAAAAGCTGCTAGGTGAATGCATAATGCTTCATCGCGTTCCATCACTCAATGTGATGTAATATTTATATTGATATTAATAGACTTGGATCCAGAAGTCCATTTCCGTTGGCAGAAGGATTTCCACCTGCAGAGCACAACCTTCTCACCTCCTTCTGCTGCAGCTCAAAATGTCTCCTAAAATGCATTTGGAGAGCATTTAGGGTGCAATGGGAGGTGAGAAAGTTGTGTTCCATGGGGGGAAATCCATCCACGGAAATATCCAGATCCAGGTCTTTGATTGCCTTCTAAAGCCAGGGAAGGAGTCCCATAAGAAGAGTCACTCCAGTCTAATGGAGTAGTGGGCTTAGACAGGAATAACTCTTCTTTGGATCGCACTGCGGGTGCCACAAAAAGAAGTGTCTGCTCTGAACCCTCTTTCATCGGGTCTGAAGAACAAATGGGAACCAAAGAAGTATCCCTTCTGATGATATCAGAAAGAGGGGGAACTTCTATTGGATTTGTGCCAGGGGCGCATCTTTTGGCTGTTTGGCTCATCTGAAAGATAATTATAGCAAAGGGGAAATTTATCATGATTCTTCAAATTGCTATAATCAGCAGGAAAGAGGGCAGACGGTCTCAGGCAGACTGTGGCAGCCTTATGGAATGTAGAGGTCTGTGACGATGTGCTTTGCCCCCAACAAATATTTCCACTTTTACTTTATTTGAAGAAAAAGCATTTTGCTTCTGGACAGCACCCAAATATGTTAACCAAAAGGAATGACCTACTCTGGGAAGGAATCACAGCCATGCATGAATATTTCAGGCCTCCCATATTATAATAGTCATTGTTAGTGTTATTTGCTGGAAGTAGAGATTCTTGATTTATTTCATGAGTTTCCTGTATCTGTGGAGTCACTGTCTTGCTTCCTTATTCATTTTTTGAATTACTGATGACTCCTGAAGTGTACTTGAAGAGCATCAAGGAATGGCTATTAAATGCCTTCAGTTCAAAACACCCGACTCAAAGGCCACTTGTCCATTTTAAGGAAGAAATAGCTTCATAGCAATTTCAAACCGAAATAGTATTTTATCACTGAATAGCATCACCAAATGGAAAAAAACTGTCTATTTGCGAGGTATATTTGTGAACAAACAAAGCTCCCACTGTATTTTACTCTTCATCCTGTACCTTTTAAAGCCTTTTTTATTATTATTTATTCGACTTCTATCCGGGCGTCCCTGCAAGGGGGCTCAGGGAGGGTTACATCAAACATCAAATACAATTTAAAATCGCAATAACAAATATATAATCATAAAAATATAACACATTTCACTCCCCAGGATGGCGGTCCTTATCATTTACATTCCCCCCCCCCAAGACACAGTGGGAAAGAGAGGGGAGAGGAAAGGAGGGGAAGGAGGGGGCAACATCATGCTCAGTTACACTCATATGGGGATGATGATGACATTTAAGTCCCCTCGTATGGGGGTCATGATGACATTTTGGCCCCCTCCCAATGCAATATTCTCTCTGCATGTTAGGTGGGAGGATGGCCTTGTTGCAGAGAAAACAGATTTTTGGGGAGTAATAGCCATGCTCTGACATGGTTTGCCCAAGCTAGCCTGATCTTGGAGGTCTAGGGTTGGTATGCAGAAGCAGGCAATAGCAAACCACCTCTGAATGTCTCTTGCCTTAATCATATGTTGACTGCAATTTAATGGCAAAAAGCCATGCTGCTATTTTTTCATGGTTGTTTTATTAAAACCTAGCAAGAATTGTGCATCAATACAAGAGCGGAGAAGTACGAGGCCAGCACAAGCAGATATACCTGAAGATACGTCTTCCACAATTTGCCAATGCAAACCTAGCCCCCTTCGGCAGAAACACATCTCACTGTGATAGCAACTGCTCTTCCATGAAAGAACTCTCTCCTCCCAATGGTGATGTGCTATTCTCTTCCCCAGCAGCAGGGAGCTGGGACAGAAGGACTTGGTTAGTTGTTTAGCTATTATGGAATGGACGGGAGAATCACCCATGTAGCTACCATTTTCAGCCATGGACACATGCTTGTGTATTTCCAGCTCAAGCTCAAATGGTATAGCAGTTCATACAGACCAGCTGTTTTTGACAAGATTGTAAATGTGATGCAAATATATTTAAAAGTTGTAATGCGTGCCCAACATATGGGAAGCACATTATGTTTTACAAGTAGGATGACGCAGATGTATTGTCTAAAGCTCCCACTAAGAAACCATATATCCATTAGGGTTGATTTTTCATGAAATCTGACAACACAATGTCGTTTAGATGGCTCATAATTCAAGTTACTGCACTATAAAGCTAAGTGCTTGTGTCCTGCTTCTGAAACAGATTTCAGTTGATAAATGGTTTTCTCCATTAGCATGAAAAAGGACACATCTATTGGAATACAGTTAAGTTAATTAAAAAAACAATGTCAAAGAGGCTCTGCTCTTTCAGCATTGCAAAACAGGATTCCAATAAATTTGTTCTGACAAAGTTCAACATAAAATCCCAGATAAGAGCAATGCGACAAGTCTTGGTTTAGTCCTTGCAAATCAAGTCGTTTGCAGGCACAACAACCTGCCAGGTACTCTATAAGCCCTCCACATTTCTTCAGATAGGCAACAGACATGGAGACTGTTATGTCCCTGGCGTGATAGTCTCCATGACTGCTGGCCTGTGTTCTCCTTGATAGGTCCCAAGTTTGCAGGCCTGATGTATTTGTTAATATATGCCATATGCCACGGCTAGATCTAGGGTTGCCGGTGCCTGGGGCAACCCTAGTTGGACCTTGTGTGTACGCGCTGCGCGAGCGCGCTCCCATTGCGGCATGATGATGTCATTTTGATGATGTCATCACGCAGGGCAGCGGAGGCAGCATGCAGGGCTGGGAAGCCGCCCGCGCCATTCGCCTCCCCTGGGCTTCGTTGGAGGTCCCCCATCCAATTATTAACCAAGAATGACTCTGCCTTGCTTCCGAGATCTGACAAGATCAGGTTTGCCATGCACCCCCTGTCCTGTGGGGCAGGCGCATGGCGCAGGTGGCCTTGCAGCCCCCTGCACTGCCTTTCACCTGCCCCGTGGGACAGGGGGTGGCCGGCTTGCCACGCACCCTCTGTCTTGCACAGCAGGCAAAAGGCAGTGCAGGGGGCTGCGAGGCCACCTGCGCCATGCGCCTGCCCCACAGGACAGGGGGTGCGTGGCAAGACGGCCACCCCCTGTCCCGCGAAGCAGGCGAAAGGCAGCGCGGGGGGCTGCGAGGCTGCCCATGCTGCTGCCTGCGCGCTCCGGCAGCTGGCAACTGCTCCCGGTGCCCCCTCCCTGGCGGTGCCGGGGGCAGACTACCCCCCTGCTCCCCCTCAATCCGGCCCTGCCATATGCAAAGTAGCTTAATGTTAACAGTAGGGATATTGCCATTGCATGTCCCTATTTCTCCAAGTGGCATTTGTAATATTATACAAGCAGAACTGGAGGCAAAGAGGAAATTCTCAAGAGCAGCTTCTCCGCATCAGATTGCCAGAGGGATCTTGCTCCCCAAAGCACTTTGTCTTCAGCCCAGTCACAGCTATCTCCATTTCCTCTCTGTCTCAAAACTCAAACTTGGTGTTCCTTCCTAACACACACGATTGCCCCTTTTTCTTGGAATGAGTCACTTTGCCCAAACTGTGAAGGAGACCCGAACAGAACAATTAGGGGACTATCTCCTTATAATCAGTGTGCATTGAAGGAAGATTCACTTTCATTTGTCATAAATGACTGGAGCCACTCAGTCTCTCTACACAAGACATCTTACACGAGTAGGAGCAAGTGAAAGATCTTACACTTGTTCTCCCATTGTGGATATACATGCACCACTAGGGAGACAGAGTACACTTGAACATAAGACCACACAGAAAGTAAGTCACTTGAGCATCTCCATGTAAGATGTCTTGTGCAGGCAGACACTGTATCCTATGCCTATATAGGCTCGATTGGGCTGAATCAGGAATAAAGTCTGCAAGATCCATTGTGGTGGTTAGAGTGCCTTCAAGTCATAGTCGACTTATATGGCTACCCTGGTGGGGTTTTCATGGCAGGAGACTAACAGAGGTGGCTTGCCATTGCCTGTTTCTGCAACCCTGGGCTTCGTTGGAGGTCCCCCATCCAATTATTAACCAAGAATGACTCTGCCTTGCTTCCGAGATCTGACAAGATCAGGTTTGCCTGGGCTATCCAGGTCAGGGAGCGAGATCAATTAATGTAAACAAAATTTATTTAGCTCAAGATCCACCACCATCTGTGCTGTAGCACAGTGGTTAAGTGGTTCGGCTGTGAATCAGCACTCTACTGGTTAAAATCCCACTACTGCCATGAGCTCAGCAGGTGGCCTTAGGAAAGCCACTCCTCTCAGCCCCAGCTCCACAGCTGTATTGTGGGGATAATATTAACACGAACTTGTTCACCGCTCTGGGTGGGGCACTAATCTGTCTAGAAGAGCGGTATATAAGTGCAGTTATTATTGTTGTTGTTATTATATTAAGCAATGCCACAAAAAATTATATAACCAAACACATGGGTGTATCAGACAAGAGAAACGCAATAGGTTGTCTCTCATGTTAAGGTAAACAATTGACTTGCTTGCAAAAACTTTGAGGTGAGTCATATCCAACTTCTCTGATCCACCAAAGTGCTAGGTTCTTCTAATTCACTCCTCTTGCAAAAGGAATTCAGTTCCAATAAACCAGACAACACAGTAACCAGACTGCAATCTGCAACTTGAAAGACATAGTCTTCAAATAATGATATATTTATAGCAATACCCCTATACTAATTAACTTTTCATATCTATCATTTTCAGTTACCTTATACAAGGTGATAAAAGCCCCTCAAAATCTTATCCAGCTTCCCAGCACAACAAAGAGCAAAACCACAATATGTTTAGGATTAATGTTTTATTTATACTCTGTGAATGCTCAAATGTTAGGCTAAAATGACCTTCCTCGATAGATTAGATTGCAGATTACAGTCAGTCAGATAGTAGGGAAACCAATTGACATGGTGGAGTGAGGTAGCCAACAGAACAAAGGAAGTCTTCCTCTGACCAGAGCTACACATAACCAATCAAGTATCAGGGACCATTTTGTGCTTGACTAGTAATTTTCTATGAGAAAGAGCAGTGTGAGGGGTTTAAAAGGATGATCTTTGCCCTTGTAGGCCGAACCCACACTACCTATTTGATTCCACGGCTTTTTCACAAGCGGCGCGCTATTCACGCAGATACTCACACGCTTTCCCATTCCACATGTGCCCCACCATCGCTGTGCCACTATTGCACCTTCCCTCCAAACCACGTGATATTCGCGGAAATCCGTTTTCTTCCCTTTTTTTTTAACAGTGCATAATGGTCGGTATACTGGTAAACCAACCCTAGTGAGCAGCGGTTTGTGCAGGAAAAGAAACGGTCACCGGAGCATGCGCATGTTGCACGGGGACCGTTTCCCTATTGAGTTCCCCAATTTTCAAGAGTGCGAGGTGCTAAACTGAGCAATCCTGTATTTCCAACAACAGTCGCCTCCAGTGAACAGCAGGTGCGGGAAACAAATTCAAGATATCGGTATACCGGATAATTGACCCCTTTTTTTTTAACATGAGCCGTCAATTCTGACGGCAGAGGATGGAACCACCCACGGTAACGCTGTACTTGGTGGTGTGTGGAGAACTGATTGCGCCATGAAGACGCACCGGAAGGGTGGATGTGAGGATGCACAGTCTGGTAGCGGAATAAAGGCGATTGCCACGACAGCGCAAGATAAGCGGAAGATGAGAGAGTGTGGATTTGCCCGTAGAGAGATGTGTGAGTGGGATTTGAAGGCAAACTTTTGAAGAGATTTCAGGGCAAAAGGAGAGGGGAATGGTGAACCACTGCTGGAAATGGGCTGAAGCACCTCAGTGTGGGTGTGTGTGAGTGTGCACACGTTCGCAAAATCTCTCTGTGGGGATCTGATCGGGTTCAGATCTTCTGCCCCATAAGAGGGTCTCTGTGTCTCCACCTCTGTTCTACTTATATTTATGAATATGTTCCCCTAAACCAAAACTTTATAGGTATGCTAGTGTGTGCTCTTTTTTCATGTGGACTTCAACATTCATTTCAGTGGTAAATGAACTGGATATTTGAAGCTGTTGGTATTCATTGGGAAGATCTGTAGGCCTCTTCCATATGCACACTGGATGCTTGCCTCTAATAGATTATAAAGGACACAATCCAGTCACAGATAAGCACTTTCAAATCCAACAGAGGAAAGCAAACATGTGCTTAACATTCCTGTTGACTGCCATAGTCCTTAAACATATTTTGCTTTCTCAAAAACTTCATATTTACCTACAAGGATCAGGGAATTACCTGAATTACCTGAATCATTGAGAGGGAGAAAATGGCCTCCCCACAGTGACACTCTAAGAATTTCCTCTAGTCCCTATGGTAAAGACCATAGGGATGAGTAGAGGCAGCCAAGAGTGTGTCACCTGGAAGTGACATCACATCCTCACCACTCTACCATCCCAAGGTACCCCCCCCCCAAATCTCCTGGCATTTGCTGAGTCAGTGTTGGGAACCCAAATTTTAGCCAGCTTTTAAGTAGCAATGTAGGACTGCTTCTCTTTTCTGCCAAATGAAATCATACTAAAAAGTATGAAAGTCAAGTGTTTAATGATTTTCTTGCTTCCAAAGAATCAATATATTTATTCAGTGTTTGCTTTCAGTATTGATTATTGTGGATTTCAGATAAAAGTCTGAACTTCTAAAGTACTACATTCCCGTAACGCATTCCTCAAGGCCTCAGAGTTTATAAATGAAACTTTCAGCAGCCACAAAGATGACTTTCCAAAAACTCCAAAAATAGTAGATTCCATGGTGAAGGAGCTTAAGATGCCGTGACTAAGAATAATTTATTCATGCTAAGATACTGTCTGAGAATTTTTGGCACATCAGTTTACAGTTGCTGTCTGTGAAAGATATCCTTTCTACAGTATTTTCTCAAAAAATGCAAGTTGTCATGTCAATCTATTAGGAAACATTCAAAAGCAACATAAAGAGCTGGATCCCATAATCTATCAGCATAAAGTGCTGAGGGCCACAGGTCATCCCAACTCTCCCCTCCCCCGCAGCAACCATTTCTAGTTCTGGGAAAATGTATTCCCAATGTTGTGGGACCCATGTGGAATAATTACCATTTGGGTCTGGAGGCTGCAGTAGGGAGGGAGAAGAGGGCAAAATCGGAAAAGGGAGCAATTTCACCCTCCCACACATTGCAGCCTCTCATCCTGCATGACTATTACTAACCAATCCAGTTTATTCTTCCCCAGCCTTCTCTCCCCCTGACTGCTCCCCAACACTCCTACGCAGAACCAAACTGTGCCAGCATCTGTTACCCAAATCAATCCCTGTGTCAGGGCTGACATGTGTATAGCGCTCTCCATGAGCTGTGACATGAGTTCAGGGGCAAAAAGGAGGCATTTGAAATCTATGGAACAATTATCCCATTTTAAGACAAGCACTTAACCAGCAAGTAACTTTATTACCCTATCCTATCCAAGATACAGAACTAGGAAGCAAAAAATCAGGAAAAAAGTACAAGACGGTGACTTTGCAAAAGTACGATAGCAGTTTGCATATGACAATCCAATTCAAACCTTGTATGTTTAAACAATCCTAGTTACATTGTTAACAACTAGTGCTATGGTGCCAAGCCTGGAAACCAGTGGGAGGGCTGGAGGCGGGAACAAGGAAGCATGTAAGTGATGCGTCAGCAATGTTGCCAACGTTACGATATCACTTCCAAGTAAAACCCCAAAGTGACAAAATTCCTAGAGCTACCCTTTGTCATTTCTGGGTTGTACCTGGAAGTGCTGTTGTGATTTTGAAAATATTGCTGATTTTTATTTTATTTTTCTCCCGCCGCTTCTCTAAGCCACAGGGTTTGCCAGTGGGAGGTCCTGCCATAGCAGAAAGCCTGGCAAGCCTAGCTAGTGCCCAACTGAAAGTGGTTGCGGAAAAGACTGGCTAGCAATAAGGCATACCAAACTGGAGCCAGGAATGGGGAAGCTGAAACTTGAAGGATGAGGGGGGAAAGTGAGGAAAATAAAACTATAAATTGCCTGTTCTGAATAAAATTATCTTGTGTTTTCAGATCTCTGGAGCTGGAAAATGCTACCAGGGGCTGAGGCTGGTGGTGCTATGACTGTAGTGTTGGAAAACCCATTACAAGGAAGAAGGTCCAGGTGAACATGGAAGGCTTGGTATGCCTTCTTTGTCTTACCCCCTACCCTCTTTTTAAAAGCAAATATGACTTCTTTATTGAAGCTGGAGGTTCTTCCGGCTTTTCAGCACCAATGTAATGGGCCCATTGCATGGATTTGACTATCCGGCTTTTCAGCACCAATGCAATGGGCCTATTGCATGGATCTGACTATCTACAACACAATTAGTAATAGTGACTTTTCTTAAAACTTAAACACCTAAATGTTAGCAGTCAGACCCCCCTCCCTACACTGCAAGGACAGTTTATAGATATGGAATATCATAAACCCCTTGCCATAAGTCCTGGACATTTCCTGGTCCCAGGCAGAGTGGATGACAGCCAGCTTGGAGGCTGGAAAGTTACCAAGCCATGAGTCAGGGGGGAGATGACTGGCTGATGGCCCCCACACCCTGGAGAGCAGAAGAGATAATGAGGCTTCCTGAGAGACACTTCCTCACCTAATCTCATCAACACCTTCCTCCACATTTCCTCTCTCACTCACCTAATTAGACTATTCAGCACATCTGATAGCTTTCCTGTCTGATACTTATCAGGTCATAAAACAATATTTTTACCTATAGACCATCCCAGATAGTGATATCATACCCTTCCCAAAGTTATTGTCTTACCTTCGGACAAGCCATTAAGCTATTGTTTTGTGAGCAAGACATCAGCATTGCTCCAGGGTATGTTTTGCCCTATAACTGGGCTTCCCAGCCATGTACTCTGTGTGTATGTGCCTTGGTACATGCACCCCAAAATCCATTTGGGCCTCTCTCCATGAAACACTGGTCATTTTGTTGCTCCTCCGTGGACCTCTCTCTTTCTGAGATTGGTAATTATTACCTCCGGACAAGCCATTAAGCCATTGTTTTGGGAGCAAGACATCAGCATTGCCCTTATTATTACCCTTCCCTGAAATGGGAAATGCTTTCCCATTTCAGGGAAGGGCAATAATTTCCCATTTCCTCATTGTCTTCTTAGTTAGCTCTGTGTGTATTCTCTGTGTGTTTTCTGTATGTTTGCCTTTCATTCTTCTGTTAATAAATAAACTTTTTCAGTCGAACACCTTGAGAGTTCTCTAAGGGAATAATCCCTGTATACATAGGTGGAAAATCCCAGTTACCCCCTCTCACATATCTCCTTTAACGCCAATTCCCCCAACTAATTAAGGAGACCTCCTATTTGGTTAACATAAAAGGGAATTACAAAAATTAAACATTGTTACTTCCTTAGCCACAATATAAAGAGGGGCATGATACCCAAGAAGAGCATCAGGGAAACACAAAAGATAAAGGAAGCAATACATATACGGAATGCTTGGACAGGAAAATTGGTCTTGAATCTGTCCTGAATCTTGAATGAGGTCAGGTAGATAGATGATGAAAGTGGCAGGCATTCTAGTGATATAGTACAGTGAAGGAAAATGCATACAGGCAGGAGAAAGTGATAGAATTTGGGGTTTTAAAAAAATGGTAAGTAGCAATTGAGGTAAGAAAATGATGACGAGAAAATGAAAAGAGACAGCATGCAGGAAGGAACAACATAATGGAGACATAAACAATTAAGCAAGAGAAGATTGAACTAAGCAAGATACGTTGCAGAAACCATGTTGAGAAGAGGTGTAGGAAAGTGTGGTGATTAGGGAAATACGAAGGATAAAAATAAGGTGGCTGGCAAAGTTGAGCAAAAATCAGCACAAAAAGTTGTCCTTCCTCCCTACTCTGTCAAATACAACTCAATGACCTATCAAGGAACTCTGTGAAGTGGCTGTATTGCAGGGCCAGATCTACATATTTTTTGAATGGGAGCAAAAGTAAAAAATGGCGCCCCCTTATATTTTTCTTTATATATACTTATATGATCAATATTTTTAATATAGATATAAAATAAACAACTCTTCTAAACAACAGAATAAATTGTGTTGACTTCTATGAATTGTTAATAACGCTTTTACATTCTCTTATCCATCATTAGCTATGCATTCCTCCTAGAATTCCTTTTGTCGTAGGGAGCTAAGGGAGTTCATAGCCAGACATACATGTTAGAAATTAGGAAGACAGACTTTAAGGAATTCAGAGGCATGATGAGAGCCATTCCATGGCAAAAAATACTGGAAGGGAGAGGAGCAAGTAAAGGGTGAGCTCTCCTAAAACAAGAGCTGTTGCAAGCTCAAGCTGTCAATATTCCAGTAAGACAAATGTGGTAGGAAACTCACTATGATGGGGGAAATTTAAACTCCAACAGAGGAAGTCCAATACTCAAATAAAAAAAATAGATTCTAATTCTTTATTCTAGAAAAATAACATTTATTGGTTAGCCAAGGCAAGTTTCTGACACTCAAAAGAATCCACAGCAGATGCAAAGCAGAGATATAAGAAAAGCAAACTCTCTTGCATCATGTCCTTAGGAGAAAATACAAATAAAATAGCACAGCATGTAAGGGCATTTCTTTCTTGAATAAAATTAAGCATTAGTAATAATGTATATATTGAATATACACCATAATCTCTCCTTCAACTAAAAGTGAACTTTTCTTGGGTTTCTTTCTGTAAAACTTCTCACTGCATCATCATAATTTATGGTATTTGCCATATCACTTTCAATAGACAATATAGCTAGGCAGCTTCTGGAAGTTTGCTCAACTGTGAACTCACTGTATGCCCTTGGGCATATCAACATATCTCAATATGCTGAGAGGAAGTAGAGACCTACCCTGCAGGGTTATTGTGCAAATAAGAACTATTTCAAAAATAAATCAGCCAGAATGCTCCCGCTGGACGGCTTCTTGATAGCATTGTATGTAGGATGGCTGCCCTACAATCCTGGTATTCCCTACCACTGGAAGTCTGCCAAAACCCAAGAGTCTTCTAGCTGGGCTGATTGCCAATGATGAGGCAGAATAGCAACCAGACTGAGAAACTTTTTGATCACAATTCAGACAGGTGGGGGGGGGGGCGAGCCTGATAACTTCTGCCAAGGCGGCTGGCCCATGTGAGAGGCCTGGCCTGGTACTTACCCTGCCCACCTTACTCCCCGTGGCAGTCGCCCTTGCGTGGGCTGCAGGGAGGAGTGGGAGGGAGGCTGGCAGCATGTGCTCTGCGTGCATGCGCACGCACAGCAGCAGCTGCCTTGCCACCACTTGCTCTCTACACACAGTTGGGCACACAGTCGAGGAAGAGGGGAAGGGCATTGGCTGGTGGCCAGGCCTGCTCTGCATGCGCGTGTGCGCGCCAGTAGAAGCCTCCTTGCCGGGGTCTTCTCTTTGGCGCTGCCCAGGTCAAGCGACTCCCCCCCTGCCCCTCCCCTAAATCCAGCCCTGCTCTATTGTACCAAGGGACATATATCCAGACCATCCATCTTCTAAGTCTAGTGGCCATAGACAACTGTCTGTAACCTCAAATGCCCCAGTTCAATGATCCCTTGAAGGGGTATCAAACATGTAGGTATAAAATCTTGTGACGTTACAGTTGTTGATACTGGAGTGATATGTGTGCACTTTCATGGACATAAACCATAATATCTACACTACAGATGTAGACTGATCTAATAGTTGTTCTTTCATCTTAGGGAATCCTAGGAATTACAGTTCTGTGAGGACAGCTAGAATTAATTAGCATCATTATATACTTCAGTGACCAGGATTCAGGGTGGGGGGTAACTATAAACTGGTGAGAGGCAGAAATGTGTAGTAGTTAAAGTGTCAGTCTAGGATCTGGGAGACCCAGGGTCAAATCCCAGCTCTGCTGTGGAAGTTTGCTGGGTGACCTTGGGCCAGTCACACACACTCAGCCTAACCTACCTCACAGGGTTGCTGTGAGGATAAAATAAAAGAGAGGAGAATGATGTAAATCTGAGAAGAATGAGGTAATGTAGATCGGTTATCCTGGGATGGAGGGGAAAGCAAAAAAAGAAACAAAATTTTCTTGGCCTTCATAGGTCATTATTCAAACAATAGGTAACAAAGTACATGATATTTTCAAAAATACAGTCAACTATCTTCAAAAATACAATACAAATACAATCAAATAAAATAAAAATACAAATTCAATCTTCAAAAATACAATCAACTATATTTTCATAGAATCATAGAATCATTTTAAAAGCAAATACTTTTTTGCTTTCACAAGAGTCTGAAATTAGAAGCCTTCTCATCTCCAACATACATCAACTAGCATTTTACATAATATCAGTTTGGTTTTGTGTCCCATTTCCTTCAGCTTCCACTTTCACACGCTGTCCCTCTGAGGGAGCAGCTGACACTTTCAATAAACACAAATGAAGTAATATGAGACTTACAACACTGACTCAGTAAAAAAAAAATCACAACATTGTGTATTTTGTTTCCTAAGGAAATGCTTTAGAACATTGTTCCCAAAGGACTTAGAAGTACCAGTCTTCTCATTTTAAGGGGTACTATAAACTATTCAGCTATTATAAGAGCAGGCAGTCCAATAAAGGTCTGTCACATGGGCATGTGGCCATTTCTAGCATGATGCCGGCTGGTATCCTAGGCCCTCCCAGCAGAGAAACAAGAAAAAAGACCTAACTCCAAGGGGCTACAGCAATAAAATCCATAGGAATTTCACTGATAGCTGTGGAGTGGCATATTAAAGATGTCCATAAATCCACCAGACATTGAAGGAGCCAATCAACACACAGTGATGCCCACCGGACAGAGATGCCAGCCACGTAAACATGTCTTGTCTCAAGTCCCCAAAGCACAAAACAAGGGGAGAAGCAAAGGCAACACGGTCCCCTCAATTGCATGAAGGACCTAGGTATTACCCAAAGGGAAGGTCTCCTTGTGAGTTGGGGGGAATTAGAGGCAAGGAGAAGGCAATGAGAGGGGGTAACTGAGGAATCTCCACCAATGTATATGAGGATTGTCCCAGCTAGAGAACTCCTTTCAATAACCAGACAGATATTTCAACAAAAAGGGAAATTTTATTGAGAATTACAAGGATAAACAGCACACAACACACACACACAACTTGTATTCAGGGATGACTAGGAAAGAAAGTAAAGGTTGGGTGATATTTACCATCCAGATGTCCAGGGGAGAGGAGGAGCACTGAGCGAACAGTACTTCAAGGAGGAAGGGCTCAAATGGAGGTCAAGAGTGCATGCTGGATCCAAAGCATGCACACCATTTAGGGTAGAGGGGCAGTCTATTTATACCATGGATCCTACCCAGGGGCAAGATTGCATCTTCTACCAAAAAAACAAAGGCTGGAGTGGTTGTTCCCAGGGCAGAACAAAGGATTGAGAAGTTGTCTCTACGGTGAGACAAAGGCCGAATCCACACTCACTCACCATCCGCTTATCTTGCGCAGTTGTGGCAATCGGGTTCATTCCGCTACCATGCTGTGCATCATCACATTCACCCTTCCAGTGCGTCTTCACGGCGCAATCATTTCTCCACACACCACTGAGTAAAGCGTTACAGTGGGCGGTTCCATCCTCAGCCTTCAGAATTGACGGTGCACGTCACTTCCCTATTTTTTTTTTAAAAAGGTCAATTTTCCGGTATACCGATATTCCAACTTTTAAGAAATGGCAATGTACCCTCCCCTCATCTTTGATTGGCTCATTTTTTGCTCATCACAGAGCACTTTCTAACAATTGGCTGGTTGGTATGGCGGGCAAATTTGAAATTAGATTGTGACATTAAAGGCATTGTCCGGAAATTCTGCTGCTCAGAGTGGTTTTCTGATTTTAGTAGTTAACAACATGGATGCTCAGAGTGTGATATTTGTGATGATGGCTCAGATTGTGATTGGCATGCTTCGCAGCACAGCCACGCAACACCACAAGATGATGCATTCTGTCTTTCGCACATGGTAGAATCTCCCACCTGCGTCCTAAGCTTTCAGGAATATATTTGTTTTCCGCACCTGCCGTTTACTGGAGACGATCGTTGTGGGAAATACAGGATTGCTCGTCTTGGCTCCTTGCGCTCTTAAAAATAGCGGGACACAGTAGGGACATGGTCCTCATGTGACATGCGCATGCTCTGGTGACCATTTCTTTTCCCGCGCAAACCGCTGCTCACTACAGTTGGTTTACCAGTATACCGACCTTTCTGCATTGTGCAAAAAAAAAAAAAAAAGGCGGGGAGAAAACGGATTTCCACCACGATCACGTGGTTTGGAATGAAGGCGCAATTGTGGCGCGGTGATGGCGGGGAACACACAGAATGGGAAAGTGTGTGAGTATCTGCATGAACAGCGCACCACTTGCGAAAAAGGCACAGAAACAAAAAGGAAGTGTGGATTCGGCCAAAGAGCGGACAAACTGTCTCCGAAGTAGGACAATAAGCTGGTAAACTGTCTCCGGGGAGTGACAAAAAACTAGGAAGATTTGATTAAGTCTTCCCGGGCAGAACTAAAGTTATCAATTATGACTGATGACCCATAAGGTGGATGGGTGAGACTATCAGCTCACTAAGTCGCCTAAGAATAGGAAAGTGGTTAAGGGAAGATCGATAGGGTGGGTTGCGTTAATTCAGAAACTCTGGGAGGGGCCTATTTGGTCAGGACCCTTAGGGTGCCTCCAGGGTGTAGGAGGGGGTGAGCTGGCCTCACCTGTCATTCCCCATATTTGCATGTTTCATCTCCCTGCTGGGATCATTCTTCTATGTTTTCTGCCTTCCTGGGCAGTAGTTTTAGTGCTTGAAGCATGCTCAGAGAAGGGACTTATGCCATATTCATAATCATAAGCCTTCTAATATTATGGGGGTGGGTCTGACCACTAATAGAGGCATGCTGCGTAAGAAACTTGTACTCCAGGGGCCACTGTGGTAGATGTCCAAATCCCCATCTGCCAAACAGCCCTTTGATAGGCACATGTATAGGGAAGGCAGCAGGAAGTCAATGGGCTTAGAAGGGTGTGATTTTGCTTGGGATGGCACTATAAAAAACTTTAATGGGTTTGCAGCTTTAATCAATACTTTCTGTCCTGATGTGATTATATTATCTGAGAGAATTTAGAATGAGATCCATTCTAACATCGCACAATATGATGCAATGGTTAAAAAAAAAAAACTGTATCAATCACATTTTAATAAAACATCTTATGTTTTAGCATACATCTTCTCAGAGAAGGGCTTTTATCCTGTAAATTGGTTTGCTGTTTCTAATATTGTCCTATAGATGTTTTATGGATTTTTAAAATTTTAAATATTTTGTTCTTATCAATTGGATTTTAAGTATTTTTGTTTACTAATTTTAAATAATGTCTCATGTCTTCTTGAGAAATGTTGCAAAATAAAAAAATAATCCCCCAAACATGATTAAGCTAAAAACATGGTTACTCTAATGAAACAAAAACCGTGCTCTAGCTTTACCTTGAGACATCTTTATGTGGATATCCGCCATTAAAGAGTCAACGGGAAAGGTCTCTGATTACTGGTCAGAGACATCTATATTTCTGATCAATTCTGATTCAAACATAAAGAGTTAGTATTGTTATAATAACCAATTAAATGGAACTGTGATGATTTTAAGCGTGTGTGTCTTTAAAAGCTTGGCGTGGTACAGATGAAGAGTAGGGATGAAAGAGAGGGATGAGTGAGTGAGATGATTGGTTGATGTCTGAGTGTGGGCGGAGTGAACTGCAGTTTCACTGAGCGGAGAGAAAAGATTCATTCTGCTTTCTGGCTTTGACAGGCAAGCTGTGTGCAGCCTGAGGGTGTTTATGCATTTCTGAGAGAAATATTGATGCTGGTTTAGAAAGGCAAACTGTGTGCGCGCCTGAGAGAGAAAGTTTATGTATATCTGAGTGAAAGAGCCTATGTAGAGAAACTTTAAGAACTAAGAACTATCTTTTAAACCTTAGGCTTAAGTAATAGTATGAAACCGATACACTTCTTGTAAAAATAAAAGTTTATTTTGGTTCCCCCCCACATCCCATAGTATATGTTATTCCTATATCCCATTCCTATCCTCAGGGCCTGGTGCTTGGGCCTGATGCTTGGGCACATTATTAAAGGCAGGGCTCATTTCGAGGGGGAACGCACAGGAATGCAATTCTGGCAGTTCCCCAAAGAGGTCACATGTCAGGTGGCCCTGCCCACCTGACTCTCGGCCATTTGGGGCCCATTTCGGCCTGGATTGGGGCTGAAACAGTCTAGCTGGGGCCTCTGACAGGTGGTGGATCACTCTCCCACTCATCAGCGGCCTGATCCTGACCATTTTGGGCCCCTTTTCAGCCATTTTCAGCCCCCTTTTGGCATTTTGGACCCAATTTTGGCCCTGAATGGCCAGGATTGGGTCCAAAACAGCCAGTATAGGTGATGTCAGGGGGTGTGGCACATGCAAATCAGTTATACTAATGACATACTTCCGGTGATGGCAGGAGGCGTGGCATATGCTAATGAGTTATGCTAATGAGTTCCTCCAGCTCTTTTTCTACGAAATGACCCCTGATTAAAGGGGAAATTTAACTGTTTTGGAATATAATTCCTAGTGGCAGCAATCTACCCAGAGAGTGTAAGAAGATGGTTAAAGGCAAAATCTAAATAAAAAGAAAGGGGGTCGTAACAGGAACTGTCTGTGCCAAAAATAGGAGAACCTTCTTGTCTTACGTTTAATCTTCTTCATACTTAGATAATCTTCAAAAGCCTAAACTGTACAGTAACACAAGATAGAAGCTTTGAAGCTGTGGGCCACTTTCCCCAAAAAGGTTCATATGTCTCCTTCACTGCTGATAAAAACCGGTTGATTGTATTTGGCTAGGAGTTTGACTAAACTTGTTTGTGGCAGGATAGATTATGGCTTCTCCATTTGGCACCTGTGTAATTTGGGTTTGTTTTATTGTTGTTGCTGCGAGGTCTGATTTTATTGCATGATTTTATATTACTCTGAATTGCTAAGCTCACAATAGTAAATAAATATTTTAATAAAGAAAAAAGAAAAAGGAAATCCATCCCAAAATAATGTAATTCATGTGATTCCAGATTCTAGAATTTGGGATGTGGTGGGAGGGGGACCCAATGGGCAAAAGATTACGGATAGATCAAAAATAAGTAATTAAACTGTTAAAATCACTGCCTGTGGGCACAGTGATGGTCACAAGCACAGATGGCCTTAAATGGGGATGTTAGGCCACTTCATAGAGAATAGGTCCATCACTGCCTACTGTCCATGGTGATGTAAAGGGAACAGCCACACTGGCAGGCAGCAAACTTCTGAACATCAATGCTAGGAGGCAATGTCAAGGGAAGCCCATTTCTATGCCGTTTGTTGGCCCTTCAGGGCAACTGGCTGGCCACTGTGTGAAACAGGATGCTGGACTAGACGGAACACTGGCCTGATCCCAAAGAGTTCTTTTTATGTTCTTTAGTCTACATTCTCCATGCCTTCTATAGGGACAATGCCATCTGTGAAGACTCTATGGGTTTTTTTATCATGGAGTGAGGTAAAGCATTCCAGATTACATCTCACCTCAATGTCACAGCAGCCTTTTAACACAAAAACTGTTGATGCGCTAGATATGATAACAACTGCTGGCTGGCTATTCTGTTCTAAGAGCCCAGAATGGGCAATTCATGTTTCATCAAAGAGAGCTAAAAGTTAGCTCTGTCTGTCTCTGTCTGTCCGTCCATCCATCCGTCCATCCGTCTGTCGCACTGCTGACATAAATGGTTATTTGTATTGCCAGTTACAGAGCATAAACAGAGGTTCTTATAATCAGGCAATTTCATGGCATATATTCTGTACTTATCTTTGAGATTTCTGGTTTTAAATGGATCCATTAATTCCCCTCCCCCACAACTTTAAAAGCTTGACTTAGTTCTAAGACGTCAAAATGAAATTATAGGTCTAGATCAGGGATGGCATTTAACCCAGGAGTTATACTATTGTGACACCATTCTATTACACCTTGCGTGAGTCATGACTCACACAATATAATGGTTGGCTGAAAAGGTCATGCGTGTCAGTCCACATATAGAAATTGGCACGCTTCGTTTAACTACTAGTGAATATTCAGTTTCTCTTTATAATAGCATATTCCCTTGGGCAGGGGAGGGCTTGTCTTCTCTTTGTTTATTCTTTGGAGCTAAGGCCTTCAAACTTCTTTAGCAGGGCAGGCCAGCCATCAGTTTCCCCCCAATGGAAATAGCTCCTTCATTAAAAAAAAAAAAAGGAAATAGCTCCTTCATAAAATCACTCTCTCCAGTGATATAAAAAAGGTATAGAATGGAATCACATTCTCCAAAGATACATAGGTTATTTTAGCTGGATCAGCTACTGTCAACTGATGTACTTTGGTGTGGGTGAAGTACACGGACAAGCCACCTACAAAAACTGAAATTTTATTACACTATCGCACATATCCCTACAATTTTAGAACCAAATAAATGATGTAAGGGATTGAAACCCCTGTCACAATTAAGATGTAAAATCCATCTGGAGGGGGAGCTTATATGGACTGGGGCTGTAGTTTTGGTGAAGGTAAGAGTTATCTGCTACTCTCCCTCTCATGCACGCTGTTTTCCCAATTGAAAAATGGTCTCCCAGGCTGCTTTTATGTTTGTGACGGTGTGCAGTTTACTGTGCACCGTCACATTGGCAAAAGACTGGCAGAATATGAATACCTGGGGGGCATTTTTAAACTGGGGAAATGGAGTGTGGAGAAAACCTTTCCCCCCCAGTATCATAGCCCCAATCCGTATCACCACCCTGAAGCTGCTGTTTGCATTGAAATTACATGAGAACGATGGACTATATATGAAGTAAATGAAAACAAATTGGAGGGGCTGCTTCCCAGTGTCATATAATTTAACTCTTTTCTTCCTATTCACTTTGAATTTGTTCAATTATATTTTTAAAATCTAAGCATAACTCCATAAGTGTATTATTTTTGGTGTGATCCTGAACTTAGGAATAAGGTCAGTGGTGCATGCATAAACACACAGCACTGTAGAATGATGCTTTGCTGCACTGCATTACATTCCTTAAAAGTTTGGCTTCTGGGAGCATAATGAAGAATGCCATATGCTGATCCTCCAAACAACAGGCATATCAGTTCCAGAAGATCAGAATCAAACCTTTCAGTATAGCCCAAGTAAACAATACAAACAAGAAAAACATGAGCAGTTTACTCATCTGGTATCAGATTTGGCACCTTGGAACAATGAATCTGGACAGAAACATATTCCATATTTTTGCCATCTTTCATATCTACATTGCATTAGTCCTCATATTTAATCTCTACAGATCCTCATTTATATATAGATATCAATAGTTCCAAATTTGGATAAATCTCTGATACTGTATTCTTTGGCCCTGATCCAGCTGCAAGAGCACACAACTGGCCACAGCTGCCTGCACAAGCTCAAAGAAAATGTGATAGTCCTGGCCATCGGTCAGAACAGAGAGATCAGAACACCAAACAGCTGGTTGCAGCTTATTTGACAGGACTACACATGTGCAGCAGCAGTCGCTAGATCTGACTTGAGGATCACTCACAGAGCACCAGTTTGTGCATGAACCTTCCTATCCAGCTAAGGAAATATATACAAAAGTCCATTTCTGTGCATGTATGGCTCCTACGAAGATCTAGGCCTTACATTTGTTATTTCAATCCAGGCTTGTAGTAAGAGGTGCAAAAGAGTGCTCCAAGTGGAACAGAACATTCACTAATCCTACACTGGTTATAGCTGAATTGAGGATAGAAGGAAAAAAGGAAAGTCAGGCACCCTTCCATTGTACCTAGATCCATCTGGAAGCCCTTCCTCCAGCTACTCCATGTTGCGATAGATGCCTTGTACATTGGTGGGCATTGTATGTGTGTCTGTGTATCTGTGTTACTTTCCTTATAGGTGAGTGATTTCTCTTCGTCTATGGTGGGAATGCCTCCTGACTCCTCCTTTCTCGCTGTCTCCATTGAGAGAGTTTCTCACTCTTGCCTCATGGCTTTTCAAGGAAGAGGATGCACCTTGTCAGAGCTCCTCCCATGAAATCCTGATCCACATACCGGCTTGCAGCCATGATGCTAAACTAGTTGACCATGGTATAAAGAAAGTAATAGTTGATTCTTTCTTCTTTCTTTTAGAAGAAATTGCTATTAATGGAATCTACCTCAATAAATGTAAGTTCTATATTTTCTATAATTTAATTGCTTGTTGATAAATTACTACACGATAGGCAAAACACTTCTGACTGGGTATTTCTGCTACCAAATGAAATGTAACTATTTCTAATATTTCTGAGATTTAAGTCTTCCTCATTAGTTGGAGCTACCACATTTCCAGGTGGGGTAAACCAGTACTCTAGGTTGGGGCAATAAACGCACTTGCCCCGTCCTCATTACCTAAATAGTATTTATTTAGAATATTTTTATATAGGGTTTCTAGGTCACCTGGAGCCAAACCCAGGGGATGGGGAAATTGTGTGGGGGCACAGAGGGAACTTACCTCGCACACTCATGTTCAGACCTCCTGGGCCCATTCTCTGTGCTCCCCACCCACTGGCCAGATGAGTGGAGGTGGAAGAGTGGAGGCTACGAGCAGGTGATCCCCCACTCCCACCAGGTAACCCTATTTTTATGCCACCTCTCCAGGAACCTGCCCAAGACAGCTTACAAAATAAAAATATTAAAATCAGAATATCAAAATATATTAATTAAAATCCAACATAAAAAAAATCCCAACATAAAAACATAGATCATAAAAACAGACCACTAGCAGCTTTAAATAACAGCTTTCTGACTAAAATAGTTCTAAAAAATCAACCCCTTAATTAAAAGCTTTGCTATTTTTGCAAAGGGACAATCCCACTTCTTACCATTTGTTAGACACTTCCAGTGTCTTGACATTTCTCATGTTCATATGTAAGCCTGTACTGGAAAAAGGGTTTGGGGCCCAGGACCTAGGCCTGATTAATAGACTGCAGATACATAGACCAGACTAACAGATGACTGAGCTGTACCTAGGTTTGTTTAATTTGCATGTTTAGCAAAGGCCCATGGGGCATGTATATAAAAAAGAGGTCACCATGAGTAAGAGAAGTGGTGTTATACAGGACTAGGCTAGCTGGAAATACTAAAGGAGAGAAGAGTTGCTGCTGCTGCTTCTTGTTTCCAAGCTTTGGAGCTAAGATCACCACAGAGCTGAAATGACTGGCTGGAAGAACTGAACTCTTCTCCCTGGAAGAACTGCAGTAGCTGGGAAGAGCTGAAGAAGCAAGAGCAGGAGTTGCTGGCAGCTGAACTCATTGACTGCTTGAGAGCAGCACCCTAGCACAGAGCTGCCCCACGTCATCTTGCTAGGAGAAAAGGGGAACTGCTCCTAGGGCAGTAAGCGAGCCCCAGGATTCAGACAGCATCTTCACAAGAAGAGTCCTGCTGTGGCAAGGCCTGCTAGATATTTGGGATGCTGTTCCAGGCAAAGCCTCTGGCCGAATCTACAGAACTGTCTGCACACTTTACCCAGGGATTGTGAGTTGGACTGTACTCTGGGGTCGCTGGTTACTGATCCAGTATATTAATAACTTTGGGAATATTTCATAGTTGTGTTTAAATAATTTGCATTTATATTTTGAATTGATAAACATTGAACCTGGTCCTCTTGACTCTGGGGGTTACACATAACAATTCACAAAGATTTCACAGTTCTTGTTTCTGTTATAAATGTAGCATCTTTTTGCAGACTAACGCTAGAAAAGCAGCATTATCACAGTGCCGGCCATTGTGAACAGGGCACTCTCTTCTCATCTTGTATATGTTTGGCTCTGCTTGTGCACTTGATGTATCTGATAAAGGAGGATCTTGAACGTTTAAGCAATAATAAACCTATTTGTTTATACGGTGCTAGAAGGCCCAGTTTCATTTTTCTGTGTTTGTAACATTTCTGCTAAGGAGCACCTTGAATCCACATTAATCAAACTTTTGTCATTTGATCTTCTGGAAATAATGTATTATATGAAAGAACCATATGAAAGCCATAGAATTCAGACTGAAACTATTCAGGACAGGAAGAAGCCAAAGGCCACTATACATTATACTTCCATCAAGTGATGCTTGAACACCTGCCGGCTTGAATCATGATCTGTTCACTATTCACAAACAGGGAGAGATTTTTCATCAGGCAGTTCAGTAGTTCACAAGCAGCTTGCTCATCAGGTTTCTTTTCATATATTCAGACAGTAAAATGAAATTGCCAGTATTTCACACCTGTGCATTCTCAGTTAGCTCAATGGGGGTCCTACTTTCCCTCCTTGCCCACAGATGTTCTCACTACATCCTTCTCGCCAGCCCATCATATGAATACAGTGAGAAAATGAATAAATACTGAGCAAATCAGCCAGCCAGTGATTATAAGCTCTGTACCTTTTAAAAAACCATCTTACTGTTCAGTGTTCAAATCCATGTTATCAGCAAGGTTATTTCACATATACACATTTTTTGCACAGCCTCATGGGAATTGTAGCTCCCCCACCATGTAATTTAATACCTGACACAACCATCCTGACTTTGGCAGAGAATCAGTTTCATGTACTGGGCTGATGCAAACTCTCCAGTTGGACAGCAGAGATCTGAGGCCCAGCTCAGGAGTGAACAGGGCTGTCAAACACGGTATGTTTGCCATGAAATTCTCAGCATTCCTATTTTCAACAACCCCATACACCAGATTCGTATCATTATCCCCGTATTATAGAAAGGACTGAAAGATCATGGCTTACCACTACCGTTGGGGGAGTGTATGGCTTTTTGAACCAGGGACTTCCTGATTTGCAACTCAGTTTCTTGTTGTTGTTGTTATTATTGTTTATTTATAGCCTGCCTTTCTCAGTGGTGGATTACATATGGCAAATGAATACAATATAATCAATAGCCAAGACATTCACAGCAAAAATACAATATGATCAACAGTTAGGAAATTCAATGAAAACAGATACAGGAGGGTATGGTAGCTATACATTTGAAAACCAGCAGAAGGCCGAACACATAGATGAAACCTTTCTGAATTAAAGCATAAGTAATGAACATGACATCTTTAGCAATGTCAAACTAGCCAGTAGGAGCATATCTACATCAGCAGACAGTATCCAGCAGCCTAGTCTACACTTCCTCTCCCATTATTAGCATTATGCTAATGCATACTATACTTTCACATTTTAATGGGGCCTTCCAAGGGTTTTTTTGTACTTTAAGTACCAGCCACTGATGGAGACCAGCCTTGATTTATAAAAAGCATAGAGATTTCATCCAGTTTTCTTTTTAAAACTATGCTTGATATCTCAAAATATAGGAAAGGGCATAGCATTGGGCTTAGCTTCACTGAGTTTTATTTGAAAGTAGACATTGCCATGTTAAAAAAGCAATAGCAAAGACAGTTCCAAAAAATCTGTGGGACATTAGATGAAATCAGTGCAGTATACAAAACTTCATAGAATTGTGCCAAAAGCAACCCCTGGCCTTACAAAGGGCTTCTATAAGTGTATTTTGTCCTGTAGGCTTGGTATGAATTTCAGCACTAGATAATACTTCTGGCCTGACTTCAAGGCTATTGAAGGAGGGCTGGTAAAATGATCACTATTTTAAAAAATCAGATGAGCCATAGTATGCATAACATTTATATATTACCTTCAGCTATACTGATGTGTTCCACAGGGAAATTTATTATTGGCATTGCAATAGGAGCTAGATATAATCTTGGAAGCCCTTCAGGTTTTGAGCTTATGTATGGTACTTCTTTCCTACAGCAAGAAGCCAAAGATATGGAAAAAGTACAACTCTATAAAAAGTCAGGAAAGTTCTTGTATCTGTGGCATTGGAAACTGGAGCTGCTGGCTGGTTATTGTGACAGCAATACGACAGGTCGGGGTATTTTACCTGCAATAGTTAGTGTTTTATGATCTGATATTGAATTGCTATATGTTTTAATGATGTGACGTTACTGATAATTTGATTTTTATTTGCTACCCACTGGCTACAATCCACCATTGAGTTAGGACTTGTGTACATGTGCAGTTGAATGAAGTAGTCACGAGATAGCAGGGTGCTGTGGTGGTAAGAAAGGGCTGTACTATTTCAGACTAAACGTGAGAGATTGCATTATTGTTTCTCTTCCCTGAAAGGGAAAGAGCACAATATTTGAAGAAATAGGGTACAGCCTTTCTCTCCAGTTGTGTTAATTTTTAATTTATGGGAAGTTTTTAAGATTGGGAAACATTTAATATGTGACTCTCTTTACCATTTGACATGGTACAGCCTATTATACTACCTCAGGATTCTATTACCTTCTTCTGCTACATGAAGAAGGGACTAGACCTTGCCTATATCTAAGTCCATGGAAGTTATTTTATTTTTAATCCCACACTTCCTCTAAAAAGCTCCGAGGGGTGATGTACAACATTCTCCCATTTTATCCTCTAAATTGCCCTAGATAGGCTAAAAATGAGAAAATGGTCCAGTCACCCTTTGACCTTCATGGCTGAGTGGGGATTTGAAATTGGGTCTCCCCACTTCTGATGCAACCCTCTAACCACCATCCTGCATTGATTAAATGACACCTAATTCTGTACTGGATTTTGATTCTTGAGAGCAAGAAAGGCAAGATGAAAATAATAAATAAATAAATACATTGTGTGTCAATTCTGTGAAGATTCTGGACACGATCCAGCAAAACTTCTTGCAACTAAATTCCACGGAGGCAAATAGGATGACTAAGAGAGGAGAAACCTTGGCCAGGGCATTCATGGCTATCAGCTTCAAGAGACCCACCCCCCGGGCAGAGTGAAATTTGCTGAAACAGATTCCCCCTTACTTCCCTAAAGCAACAAATAGACGTGTGCCCAGAGGAGCATATAACGAAAACCCAAACTAAGGGACCTTGTGCCATCAGCTCCCGAGAAGGTAATTAATGCCCCGAGATCATTTTGACTGCTCCTTCTTTGAGGCATTGAAATTCATTAAAGAGCCCCCGTCCATTTTAAGCTAGTCCTCTACATACTGCAGTGAGAACATCTGAAGCTGCCTTATACCAACTTTGGTATTTCAAAGTCAGTATCACCAGGGCCTCAGGCTGTGGTCTTTAAGATCATCTACTATCTGATGCCTTTAAGATTTGATGCTGGGGGTGGAACTTGGTATTTTCTACATGCAAAACAGCTGCCCTACCACTAAGCCAAGTCCCAACGGAGTTTGATGGGATTCAGTACCTAGTTAACACATTTCAGATGTGTAGCTGATGTTGGTTTCATGCGGCAAAAGTAACAAAAGACTCTTATGGCACACTAGAGACTAAACTGATTTATTGCAGCCTCCAAGTTTTCATGGTTCACAACTCAAGACGCATGAAATGCACAAGTGGGTATGTATCCTGAATACAAAGAGAGAAATGAATTAAATTATAAGTGCGTTTTGGATTGCAACCTTGTGACTTTTGTTTCCTTGATAGCTCAGGCCATTTTAGGCTCTTGTTGTTACTGAATATATTCTGAAATTAAGCTCATTGCCTTCCTTTCAACTCTGTCCTAAGTGAGACACATCTGTAGAGGCAACATGGTTGATTATGCTAACAAGATTCCAAAGACTGTAATTTTATCTTCCCCAGGACAACTTCAAAGTAGGGATGTGCGTTTCGGCATTCAGAATGCCGAAAGAATGCCGAAACAAAAGTGTTTCGGCTTCTTTCGGGGAATGCCGAAACGTTTCGGGGAATGCCGAAACGTTTCGGTAGCCGAAAGAAAAAAGCCGAAACGTTTCGGGATTCTTTCGGCTTTCTTTCGGCTTTTCAATGGGAAAATGCCTCCGTCTTCCCGGACGTCTGGGGGAGGCATTTTCCCACCGAATAAGCCCAAAATTGGTGGGGACCTTCCTCTAACCCTTCTCTAACAACCACCCAAGTTTCAGACAGATTGAACTTTGGGGGGCCATGTTATGGCCCCCCAAAGCAGGTCCCCCCATCCTCCCATAAGAAAGCGAAGGAGCAGCATATTGTTAGCATGCTGCTACTCATCTTCTTCATTATTTCCTATGGGGAAAAAATGAAGAAGCAGGCTTCCTTTGCCAGGGGTGGCATTTTGCATGCAAAATGCCCCCTTACCCTCAGGGGCCCTTCTCCCACCCCTCCTCCCACCCCCTACCAAGGCTCAGCCTGCTCCCACTTGGGGGGGGGGGGCATTTCATGGCCTCCCCAAGTAGGTGCTCTAATCTCTACCACTGACAGCTGGGGAAGGCTTGTCTTGCCAGGGGTGGCATTTTGCATGCAAAATGCCCCCCAGCCCTCTGGGGCCCTTCTCCTACCCTTCCTCCCACCCCCCACCAAGGCTCAGACTGCTCCCACTTGGGGGGGCATTTCATGGCCTCCCCAAGTAGGTCCTCTCAGCCCCTAAAGTCCACCCCTTACAGCCCCACACAAACCCAATTCCCCCCCAGCTGCCACACACAGACCCAAATCCCCACATTAGCCCCTCACAGACCCAAATCCACCCCCACCTGCCCCACACCCATAACCCCAGGAACAGGCTGGCAAAGGCCAGCCCTCTCCCTTTGTTCCCTATGCTGGGAACTTCTAAACTCTCTTTCCCTGGGCAATTCTGCACATCCCAGGGGTGCCACAATGGTGGGCACACTTCTGAGTGCCAGCTGGTCCCTGTGAAAGAGCAACTGAACCACAGACACCCTCCCTCAAATTCCCCCACCACCTACAGAGATGGCTGGCCAGCCAGCCCCATTGTTCCCTATGATGGGAACCAACTGCACAACAAAGAATAAAACAAGAACAACACAAAATCAAGTTTTAAATTTTTTTTCTCCCTTCCAAAGTACAAGTAGGCAAAGCATTATGACACATTACACCAGCAGTCCCCCACACAGAAAAATAACACAACTCACTTAACATCAGAGAATCACAAAGCATGATTCCTGTCAAAAACACTTTATTTCTTGAACAGCTTTAGGTTACACAGCAGGGGGGAACACCAAAGGGCATGGCAGCACTATCTTACACAAAAATAACACAACTCATTTAACATCAGAGAATCACAAAAACACAATTCCTGGCAAAAACACTTTATTTCTTGAACAGCTTTAGGTTACACAGTAGGAGGGCACAACAGGGCATGATAGCAATGTACTACAAAAAATAATACAACCCACTTCACCGTTTTTGACAGCAATTGTGTTTGTGTGATTCTCTGATGTGAAGTGAGTTGTGTTATTTTTGTGTAGTACACTGCTTTCCTGCTCTGTGGTGCCTTCCTACTGTGTAACCTAAAGCAGTTACAGAAACAAAGTGCTTTTGACAGCAATTTTTTGGGGTGATTCTTTAATGTGAAGTGAGTTGTGTTATTTTTGTGTAAGCTACTGCTTCCATGCCCTTTGGTGTTCCCCCCCTGCTGTGTAGCCTAAAGCTGTTCAAGAAATAAAGTGTTTTTGACAGGAATTGTGCTTTTGTGATTCTCTGATGTTAAGTGAGTTGTGTTATTTTTGTGTAAGATAGTGCTGCCATGCCCTTTGGTGTCCCCCCCTGCTGTGTAACCTAAAGCTGTTCAAGAAATAAAGTGTTTTTGACAGGAATCGTGTTTTGTGATTCTCTGATGTTAAGTGAGTTGTGTTATTTTTCTGTGTGGGGGACTGCTGGTGTAATGTGTCATAATGCTTTGCCTACTTGTACTTTGGAAGGGAGAAAAAAAATTAAAACTTGATTTTGTGTTGTTCTTGTTTTATTCTTTGTTGTGCAGTTGGTTCCCATCATAGGGAAAAATGGGGCTGGCTGGCCAGACATCTCTGTAGGTGGTGGGGGAATTTGAGGGAGGGTGTCTGTGGTTCAGGTGCTCTTTCACAGGGACCAGCTGGCACTCAGAAGTGTGCCCACCATTGTGGCACCCCTGGGATGTGCAGAATTGCCCAGGGAAAGAAAGTTTAGAAGTTCCCAGCATAGGGAACAAAGGGAGAGGGCTGGCCTTTGCCAGCCTGTTCCTGGGGTTATGGGTGTGGGGCAGGTGGGGGTGGATTTGGGTCTGTGAGGGGCTAATGTGGGGATTTGGGTCTGTGTGTGGCAGCTGGGGGGGAATTGGGTTTGTGTGGGGCTGTAAGGGGTGGACTTTAGGGGCTGAGAGGACCTACTTGGGGAGGCCATGAAATGGCCCCCCCAAGTGGGAGCAGTCTGAGCCTTGGTGGGGGGTGGGAGGAAGGGTGGGAGAAGGGCCCCAGAGGGCTGGGGGGCATTTTGCATGCAAAATGCCACCCCTGGCAAGACAAGCCTCCCCCAGCTGTCAGTGGTAGAGATGAGAGCAGAGCACCTACTTGGGGAGGCCATGAAATGCCCCCCCCCCAAGTGGGAGCAGGCTGAGCCCTGGTGGGGGGTGGGAGGAGGGGTGGGAGAAGGGCCCCTGAGGGTAAGGGGGCATTTTGCATGCAAAATGCCACCCCTGGCAAAGGAAGCCTGCCTCTTCATTTTTTCCCCATAGGAAATAATGAAGAAAGATGAGCAGCAGCATGCTAACAATACGCTGCTCCTTCGCTTTCTTATGGGAGGATGGGGGGACCTGCTGTGGGGGGCCATAACATGGCCCCCCAAAGTTCAATCTGTCTGAAACTTGGGTGGTTGCTAGAGAAGGGTTAGAGGAAGGTCTCCACCAATTTTGGGCTTATTCGGTGGGAAAATGCCTCCTCCAGGCGTCCTGGAAGACGGAGGCATTTTCCCATAGAAAAAAGCCGAAAGAATGCCGAAAGAATCCCGAAAGCCGAAAGAGATTCTTGTTTCGGCTTTCGGCTTTAACGATAGAGAATCTTCTTTCGGCTTTCTACTTTCGGCTATAGCCGAAAATTTTTGGCTTGCACACCCCTACTTCAAAGTATAAACTTTCAGTACATTTCTGGTGTTAGTGAGAGACTTCAAAAGAATCATTCCATCTTCAAAGTACTTTCCTTCCTTGATAATGGAGAGGTTTGGCCTGATCAGGGTTATCTAGAAGCTTGCTGTTGTATCATCACTTGGCAGGACACAGCCACTGATGGGTCTCTGCTGAGCTGAGCAACATAGATTTGGTCTCAAAGTCCCTGATTATTATCAGCATGGCTATCAGGTCATGCTTAGTCCTATCGACTGCAATGGAACTTACTTCGAGTTTATGTGTGTGAAATTACAGATCTCTAATGGAGGATTTTCAGCAACTGAAATAATTTTCAGGATACTGTGGAAGGAAAGCCATGGCAATTAAACTAGTATAAAATCAAACATTTGAGGTCTAGAGGCATGTCTTTTCAAAGGACTTAGGCCTCTAATTTTGGGGATGAGGTGAAAGGCTTCAGTGCTTCTTAAACCCTCAGTCCAAATTAGTAGGCTGAATTTTTGCAGTAAGAACAGATGAAAAGCCAGACTGGATCAGACCAAAGATCAGTCGCATCCAGCATCCTCTTTCCCATAGAGCCCAAGGTCAGCCAACAAGCTGGGACACTGAGGCTAAAGTCAACCTCTGCAACTGGTATTCAGATACTCTGCTTCTATGAACATGTTTCAGAAGGGTAGACATGTTAGCATGTAGCAACAAAATAAGAGTCTGGTGGCACTTCTAAGCTAATGACCATTGCTATATTTTGTGGCAGTGAGTTTCACAAGTTAATTATGCATTGTGAGTTTGCCTGCCATGAATCTTCTACCTTTTGAGTGTCTTCCAGGTTCTAGTGTTCTGGAAGAGGCATTTTATCCACACTGCACAATTTTATAACCTCTCTCACATTCTCCTTAGTCATTCCCCCCCACCCGCAAAAAACACTAAGTCATCCTTTTTCTAAAAGACAAAGTCTATGATAGATCCAAACATATTACTGGTAAGAGTTGATTCTTTTGGTAGATTGGCAAGTCCTTGTAAAATGACCTAGAGGATATACGAAAAGCTGCTGCCCAGATATCACTGCCACTTTCTGTCCATCAGCACTTTAAGAGAACAATGTCTCACCACAATACAATGTTAAGGACACTTTCCTGGAAATAAATCCATTGAGTAGGCTTGAGTAAGACTATCAATAGACCTGCTTAAGGTTGCACTGTTAATCAAGCTGTCCTCATTTATTTATTTATTAACTTCATTTATTCTCCATCTTTCTTCCCAATGGGTACCCAAAGCAGCTTACACTGTTCTCCTCTCCGCCGTTTCATCCTCAGTTATTAATAACTGGAAGATATTTGGGGTATTAGTAAAAACTGACTCTTCTCCTTTAAAACAAGCCTTCTTTCAGTTCGATCTTTTTGGAGCTGCTGTAAATTTGTGCTTATTTCAAGTTTGCTGTCGTACTTGGGATACAAGAGAGTGGCAAAGTGCATTGATTTTTTTTCTTACAAATATTCCTTGGCATTCAAGGTTATTATTATTTTTTGCCTGAAACACCTTTTAATACATTACAGTCACCTTGTGAAGAGTGATGTTGCATATGCAACTTTAATGAGAACACAAACCTCAGAAAGTTTTACCTTGTAGATTGCAGTGCTAAGAGGTACCTGCCTGGGTTAGCGAACTAGTAGAAAGTCAGAAAGAGGAAAGGTAAGCTAGGTTATTGCAGAGATGGGAAGGCTACAAGCCCTAACTCCATGGCTTCAACCCATGTTCACATTATTGTTCTTATATCTCAGACCTTGAGTACTCCAAAAATTTCCCCCAGTCAACCTAAGGTCTTCTGTTCTATTTAACAACTCTGCCCATTTTGCTTTATACCTGGTACATGGAACATTTTTGTGATACTAGCTTTTCCTCAAAATGCATTTTTCCCTATGAAGGCATTGGCCTAACCTTTTTATTTCTCCCCCTAAATTCCATGCACCTGGAACAACCTGAATGTCCCTAGCCTACCCAATTTCCTCCATTCTTTGTCTGCTATTGTTATTTGGGGTAGAAGAAGTGATTTATATTTCTTGTTGGCAGAAGATGGGATACCACCTCAGCCACTTTCTTACTGGTACTCTGTAGCCATCCGTAAGGGCTTATTTTCATTCCTGCCCATACTGGTCCCTTCATCAGTCCTTTCCCCTATCCCTATTGTCTAAATTTAAGATATAAGCTTCTCTAGGTGGAGGCCTTTCTTCTGTTTGTCTAACACCCTTTGCCTGGATTTCTACAGTAAATTCTCAGCAAAGTGTTGTTTCTTCTGTTTCTATGAATGTACACAGATCGGGACAGGGAGGGCATGAAGGGATGCCCAGGGTAAGACTGGCACTTTGGGGTCAGGAAGGAATTTTCCAGATTGGCCAGGGGTCCTGGAGGGTTTTTGCCTTCCTCTGGGAGGGAGTCACAGGGGCGGAAGGAGGAGGTAGCTGTGAATTTTCTGCATTGTGCAGGGGTTTGGACTAGATTATCTTTGGAAGTATCGTCCTGCTTTCTGTTTTTATATTACTGTCTAAAGTGGCAGTCACTGATAGCATAATTAATAACGATAATGACAATAAAGATAGTGATGTGGGCACGAGCCACGAGATATCCAGTGTCTCTATGTGGGCCCTTCTTGTGGGTCCCGTTTCTTCTCCAGAAAATAGAAGACTCCATCTCTCTTTGGCCTGATCACACAGGCAGGAACCCGGCCAGAGGGTGGGGGTGGGGGGGAATATCACAGTCTCCCAAACTGCCTAATGGAAGAGGAGCTGCATTAAGCCCATTAACATCAGCCAAATGGGGGTCATCAATTTTTAATCAGAAATAAACCCAGAAATATGGTAAGCAAATCCCAGTAGCAGTAAATTTAAATAACGGTCACGGGGAAATCCAATCACTTAAGCAGAGGGACTTCAACCAAGCCAGGGAAGGGGGGAGGCAAGATGCTCTCTTCTTCTTCTTTGACAGAGGGAAGGACGGACAGCTATATTAATAAAGATTAAAGCGCCGCAAGGAAGCGCGCCCCGCTTAACCCCTTCCCTGCCCGCGCCTGCAAGACAACATGCCAGACTTTCCCGCCTCTTGCTCGCAGGACCCAGCCGGGCAGGCTGCCTTCGTAAGCAGGTTGCGGGGCTCGGCAAGAGCGCAACCCGGCGCCGGACCCCTGGGCTAAAAATCGCCGGCAGGACCCCCGCCAGCATTGCCTGGGCAGAGGCCCGCCGAGAGTGGCCGACAAAGAGGCTGGGGGGCGGCGGGGATGGCGGTGGGCACCCGGCGCCCTTCTCCTCCCGCTGCAGGCTGCTGACTCGGGGGGCCGAGGGGGGCGCATGGCCGGGCCCGGCCTGCCCCCGCCGGGGCTGCTGGCGCTGGGGGCGGCCGCCTTGCTGTGGCCGCCCTGCCAGGGCACCTGCGGGGAGCTGAAGTGCGGCGCGCAGGAGAGCTGCTGCCGCTACGGCAACTTCAGCGCGGCGGAGTACAAGTGCTGCAAGCCGCCCTTCCACACCTTCCTGGACAACGTGGGCTGGTTCGTGCGCAAGCTCTCCGGCCTGCTCATCCTGCTGGTGCTCTTCGCCATCGGCTACTTCCTGCAGCGCATCATCTGCCCGCCCAGCCCGCGCAGGCACGGCCGTCGCAGGCACGGCCGGCGGGGCCCGGAGGAGGACGACGACGAGGAGGGCGAGGACGACGGCGGCGGCTCCGACTCGCCCGGCCTTGGCGGAGAGGGCGGCAGCGGGAGGGGCGGCACCCCGCTGAACGTGACGGCCGCCACCTCGCAGGACTCGCTGCTCGACAGCCGGGCCCGCGACGCGCCGCCGCTGCTGCCGCTGTTCTCGCCGGTCTTCTTGCAGCTGCCCAGCTACGAGGAGGTCAAGTACTTGCCCACCTACGAGGAGTCCCTGCGGCCGCCGCAGCCCCGCGTCCTGCCTGTCACCAGCCTGGCCACCGCAGCCTGCCGGGGCCTCGCCCAGCCGGACTGAGCCGCCCGGCGCGCTCGCTGACTGCCGCACGCCCCTCGCCGCCCCGGAGAAGGCGCTGCCTTATGGCCCGCCGCGCTGGCCGGGGGTTGCGTTGCCATCCTCCAGGTGGGGCCAAGAGTCCTCCCGGGATATTCAGGCGGCAGAGATCAGTTCCCCGGAGAAAATGGCACCTGCAGAGGGTGGACTCTGTGGCATCGCGTCCCTTCCCCAAATTCTGCCCAGCAGCCCCAGATCTCCAGGGATTTCCCAGCCCACCCTCGGGGGAGCGCCCTGTTTTCCTAAAGAGCTTTGAACAGCCTGGGCGGGGAGAGGGAGTGGCGGGTGGCGGCCCTTCACTTCTGGCAAAGCTACGCGCCTAACGGACTTGGATGGTCGCGGCAGAGGGCAGGAGGGGGGAGGGAGGCGCACAGGCCTGAGGAACCCCCCAGCGCCCGCCTTCCGACCCCTTGCCGTCTGCGAGACGCTGATGACTGTATCTCATATCATAAGTGCCTAGAGTAACGTGTGAAAAGGCGTTCGGGTGGACATGCCCGGGAGGAGAATTGGTGGTTGCCTTTCCACCTTCTCTCAGCTTGGTCTGTCTTGCGGGGGCCCCTTTCCCCCCACTTTTGTGCAACCACTTTTGCCGCAAATTAAAATCCTGGAAGAGATCCAATGTGATGGTTTGCTTGCGACCAGCCCGGCACAGATGGGGGTGGGAGGTGTTTCGGTCATTTCCCGCTTCGAAAGGAAAGCAGTGTGGCAGGGTCGTTTTCGGTTTTTCGGGTCAAACGAATCAAAGCTTCTGTTTCTTGCAAACTTTTGAGATAGTGGTAGTTACTTGCTTTCTAGGGTTGCCAGATCCAGATCAGAAAATTCCTGGAGATTTGGAGGGGGGGGAGTTTGGGGAGGGCAGGGTTTGGGCCTCAGCAGGGTATAATGTCATAATGGTCACCCTCCAAAGCAGCTGCTTTCTTCAGGGGAACTGATATCTGTCATTTGGAGATAAATTGTACTTCTGAGAGTTTCTAAAATCCTACCTGGAGGCAGGCAACCCTAGGAGGGGGTGGGAGTTGTGAAGCAAAGCATCAACAGTTCGAGTTGGGAAACAAACACAGAAAAGAAGCAGACATGGAATATGTGGCTGAGGGCTAAAGCACTTTCAGAGAGGGAGAGGGATTGACAGTAGAAAGACTGTATGTTTGTTCGGTCCTTGGAATACTTTCTTTAAATTTTAGAAGGAATTTGGGATGACTAAACTGAAGGCTGGGGAGACAGTCTTGGTTATTAGTAGCTGTATGGAAACTCATTGGAGAGTGTTCTCCGTAGTTAAACTGGAGTTCTGTGGCACCCTAAAGCCTACATTTTATTCCTTCATAAGCTTCCATGAACTAGAGATGCTTAAGCAAACTGAGTTAGTCTTTAAGGTAACCCAAGGCTCCTGTTTATTTTTGCTGCAAAGACTAACATGACTGTTCCCGCTTCTACAATTCTGTGTAGTTCATAATTCATCCTTACACTTCTGATCAATTTAGGAGCTGTTTGAGGCTTTCTCCCCCCTACTGAACTTTATTCTTACTATTTTGGCTTAACTGATGTGCTGTCCCTTACCATAGGAAGGGGTGGTTTCACCGCAGCAGGATTTATGATTTTCATCATTGATAGCTCACCTTTCTCCCCAACGGGGCCCTAAAATGGCTCACAGCATGCTCCCCTCCTCCATTTTATCCTCACATCAGCTGAGAGTGTGTGACTAGCCCAAGGTCACCCAGCAAGCTGCCATCACAGAGTGGGGATTCGAGCCCCAATCTCCCAGATCCTAGTCTGACACTGTCTAGCAAGCGCACCTCTTAAAACAATACTGGACAGGCTAAGACTACAGCACTTCCTTGGAAATGCCATGGAACTTGGCCTGGCTTATTTCTGATGGAACATCAATAGAATTACGTGTGTATGTTACGCACATGAAGTGGGCACTAGTCCCTCGCAAATTCATGCTAGAATAAAAGATAGTATAAATATCCCGGTTTATGCTGTAGTGCACCTTGCACAGTTACTCCTCTGGACTTAGTATGCGCCAGTGAGGTTAATATGGAATTTGCATTGGGGCAGTACCCAGCAGTGGGTAACTGAAAAGGCAGTCCTAAGCATGTTTACTCAGAATTAAGTCCCATTGGGCTCAATGGGGGGGCTTATTCCCTAGGAAGTGTGCTTGGCTTCATCCTATTACTGGAGCTGCACACAAGTAACTTGATAGAACTGTTCAGGATTATAACTCCATCAGTTTACTTATTTGCACTGGTTTAAAAAATGTGTACTGCAGCATGAAATTGCCTTTACTAAGGGTCTAACTATATTATATGCATATATATTTGAGTAAAGCCAAAGGCTCTGGGAAAGGTATGGGAGCGGAAGGTACTTATTTCCCTGCTTGTTGCTTCTTTGCTTTGGTTATGCACATGCATATCATGTATAATTTGTACAAGGATTGGTTCTAAAAAGTTGTGTGTGTTTGAACTTTGATTTTAAATTGAACATTGAACAAGGAGGCAATTAGCAATCTCATAGTAAAATGGGGAAGGCAGGATATGAACGGGAGAGTATTTGAAAAGATAGCAATGCAAGTTTCAGTTGCCCAGTTATGTGATAACATGCTCACTTGAGAACGGTAGCCACAGGATGGACTTCACAGCTTAATCATAAAAGGAATCAGTTTTTTAAAATGGGATAATTCAGAGCAAGCGAACTACTTTTAATAGTCCTGATTGTAAACCTTCCGTTTTTTGTCATTTCAACTAAATTCCAACATAACATTTTGCATCTATGGGCTGATGTATGGGATTGTTTCTGCTGGTACACGCACCTTAAAACCTTTCACTGAATGGTGCTTTCACTGTGCTATTTGGCCTACAGCTGCACCCATTTTGGGCCATGAAAAGCTATTGGATCACATAAAGTCTCAGGGGATTCTGAGTCGCATTTTGGACATGCGTGTGCTTGGGTGCCAGGCTGCTGAAAAGGAAGATCCTAAGTTTGGGCTGCTTCTAGTTATGCCAGTGCTGAACACAAACTAGGAGTGTGCCCAAAGTGCAAGTCAGAATTCTTTGCAATGCTGAATTATGGAGCACACCTGGCTTACACAGAGTGCCAGTCAGGCTAATTTGAAGTTGCAAGGAGCAACTGAAGATCGCTTCAGATTTTGTGAAGAAGTCAGTCCTGAGACTGAGTCTTAGCTTTCATTTTTTCTCCTCTTTGGGTGCAGAGGTACCTAAAAAAAGAAGGGCTGCTGTATTCTGGAAGTACGCTCACTATATATTCTTGTAAGATTTATCTATTTCTTTCCAAAGCTTGTAGCTTGGAAGCAGAAACTGGCTGAGCAGAGCAATGGTTGGCTTTCACATCAGCCCTCGCTATTCTTTCAGTGTTCCTCCATGTTCTAGCTTTGGTACTCCAGTTACTCATAACAACATCGTAACCATTTCGTAAATCAGAGAAATCGACATGGCAATGGGAAGTGTTTATTTACTGAAACAGCATATATGTCATACGTAAACAGCTGTGGCATTCAGGCAGATGGCAGACCACAGCACCTAGAAATTTTATTGTGGCACCTCATGCTTTCAACAGTCATTTATTGTAAGTGTCTCTTGGTGATTTTCAGTAGAAGTACAAAACTTATTTAGGTTCGTGATACATGTTAGCTTGATAACCAGGATTATTCCATATTTATTTATATGTGACAACACTTTTGTTCTAGCTTAATTTTTGCTTTTAAATTGTCATGGCCTGATCTAGGATGAAAAATTATCCAGAGCCACCGTAAACCAATTCCTAGATGTTTTCTGGAGAAATACATCCGTGCTCCAGACACCCAAAGTCAGTCCCCTTCCAACTGGGAATCTAAACCTCTCTAGTTTAACATCCAGGTTAGGGGACAATTCAAGTAAATCCTCATGCTTCCATTTGTTTGTGAGGGTACTTATGTTTTTTTTTACAGCCATTCTCTGTACACGAAGGGAGGGAGCAAAAGCAAGAAGTGAGGCAGCTGTGCAAACCTGCAAGAAAGCAGCTTTGTGCACACCAGAGTTAAGTGTGATTGTCTGAATGCAACTGCTATACTGAATACTCTAGTTAGTTCTGGCAAACTCCAAGTCAAAAATTAGGCTTTTAGCTACAGGATTTCATTTTGATCATCCTGATCTTGAACCTGTACATATTACTTGAGAAGTAGAGAGCTACAAAATTAAGCTTTCACTTCCCTCCTTAAAAATTTCTGTTGTAGCTAAAAAGTAAAGACAGGTTTATAATTTTAAGAATAGGAAAAGTGGTTAGATGGTATTGTCACTGCTTTCTAAATGAATATATATTTTTTGTGTCAAGCAGCAAGCTATATAGAAAAAAAAGATTTTGCCAAATTCCAGCATGATTTAGTTTGAAGTGGGCTGTAGCAGGCATCTGTTGGCCAGTATCCATACCACCACAACACGTGTGCATGAGCCTCTTAAGAGCACTTTTGCAACTTTTTGTGAAACTTTTTGGAATATGTTTTTTGGGATACTGAAATGAAGCAGTTGGGGGTGCAGTAAAATGAAACTTATAATTGTTTTAAAAGTGGAGAGTCCACCTGTTGCATAATGGGTGAGGCAACATTGTGTTGCTAATATACCTTATTGCTATGGAGAAGCAATATATTGACCCTGCGTTTCGCTTGCTGAGACATACCTTCCTGTAATACAAGTGGTAAAGTTGGATTCATGCTGCAAGTGGAGAACCTACTGGGACTCTCCTCAAAATCTCTCTTCACCCTAATGATTCTATAGAGTGAGTCTACTCAACAGTCCATAAGAGATATTTTTGAACATTATAAATGGCCTGCAGTTGCCATTGCGTCTTCCTTAGCTTTCTCAAATGTAACCTTTCTAGGCGCTTCTTTTAGCTTGTGGTTAGATGCAGCAATACATTACGGTATCCTGAACATTAGTCTTCTGTTCTTTGTACAAATTATTGCCCTTATTAGATGAAAGCGTTTTAGGAGAACTATGCTCTTTGAAAATAAAGATATAGAGCATTTGAAATCAATTATAACGTACAGAGAGCGTGTAAATCCACGCAGAGACCTGAAATGGCCCCCATTACTGATTCATTAGTCACTTTACTGCAATTAAAATGCACCAACAGGAGAGCCAATTCATGGTTGCAAAAGGCATCCTTTTCTAATCATAACGAAACCAGAAGAGGCAAAACAGAAAAATATCACCACCCAAATTGTTTCAGTGCCTATAGTTTAAAGTGGATGGTGTAAACAAAATTTAAATACTAGAATGGTTAAAAACGATCGACAAAGATACTTCATTCCCATCCAGGCTTTTTGGTTCAAATAGCTACTATGAGTGACAGGGGTCCCATTTTCTACACAGAATACCAAAATTAGAGGATTGGGGGGGGGGGGGTGCAGTGGAAAAACCAGTGGATGCAAGACACCTGACAATTGTTTGCAACAGGGCTTTTTTTCTGGGAAAGGAGGTGGCGGAACTCAGTGGGTTGCCCTCGGAGAAAATGGTCACATGGCCAGTGGCCCCGCCCCCTGATCTCCAGACAGAGGGGAGTTTAGATTGCCCTCCATGCCACTCAGCGGCGCGGAGGGCAATCTCAACTCCCCCCTGTCTGGAGATCAGGGGGCGGGGCCACCGGCCATGTGACCATTTTCAAGAGGTTCCGGAACTCCGTTCCCCTGCGTTCCCCCTGAAAAAAAGCCCTGGTTTGCAATATGATTTTAATGGGGGGAGGCTCAGACAATGGAAAGTAGCTTGTGGGGAGGGTAGAAACAGCCTGAAATCATCTACAAGGGAGAATCAGGAGGCATAAATGGAATAAAACATCCTGCCCACCTGCCAGCTCTCCATTTCTTCAAACCTTTCCCCCACATTTTCCATTGTTTTGACAAATGAGGTTTGGGCCAGGTGTTTGCTAAGGTAACATGTAGCTTGGTCCTTAGGGGAGTAATCTTAAACAGATCTACTCAGAAGTAAGTCCCATGTTATTCAATGGGTCTTACTCTGAGGAAAAAGGTCTTAGGATTGCAGCCCAGGAAAGTTTGTTTTAGGAGACAGTTTGGTTGGGTAATACACAGTGACGGGAACAGTCGAATAGTATTTCGGGCCTTGAACAAATTTGCTGTCATGTCTCATCTGTATCCAAAACAGCTGCTGTGGAGATGTGCCCATTTGAAAAGAATATCGTTTCCCATTTGCAACTTACCACCAAGAAATAATTTCTAACCCCCCCCCCCCCACACCACACACACACACAAACAAGGTATCACAACAGTCAGCTAGGGATGATCTCTGTTCTCACTTTGGGCTGCTCTTCCCTTTTAAAACAACAGTATTGGCCATATTGTTCCACAGTGTTTAATAAACTAAGAGGGAATAAAGGGCTACTAACTCGAGCACCTATAGCATAATGAAGCCATTGGAATTTCTGCTGAGTTTCAAAAGATGTCCGTGTCTTGATTCTGAAGCCTGAACTTGAATGTGAGCGTGCTGTTGGAGAGGGGGAGGGGTCTCCCTATGCAGCTTCCAGGGTGCAAGAAGCTTTGGATGTAGTGGGGACCATGGGGTGGGGGGAGCTGTTCTCTTGTGAAGGAGACCTTCTGAGGAGTCTTCCTCATGTGTTGACAGATCTTGACACCTGTCTGCTTTCTTGTCACCACTCTTTGACATCATCAGACTTCCAAGTTTCCTGCCAGCTTAGCACACATCTTACTAATGAACACTCAAAGGGTAAGTTTCCAGCCACCTGATTCCACACTTTTCTCAGGCACAGCTTTCTCTACCCCTTCTTCCCGTAGCCCATTGCTTTCTGCACTATTTCTTTCCTACACTACTACTTTCTGTTGCCTGTTTGTTAACACTCTTGTTTGAGCATGCCATTTCCTCTCAGATAAATGAAATTCTGGGTCCTGCAACCCTCTGACATCAAGGCAGCTCAACCAATGGTTTACAGGCAGACAACCAGCAAGAGGATATTTGCTAGCTCACAGAAGAATTTGATACCTGAGCAAGTTTTACTGGAAGAATGAGTGGCCCTCTTCCCTTTTCTCGTGTCTAATATTTTTGTCAAAGGGTTTGCATGCATCTCTCTGGACCAATCAGCTCTTCCCTACTTGGGAGGAAAATACAACCAATTTTAGATTGATTCCATAATGCTTTACTTTTACTATGCATGTCAGAATATGATGTAAACTGAATTACGAATATTAATCTAGCCTCGTTTTCTTGTCTGTACAGTAACTGTGGGCAGTGTAACAAGTAACCTCAAGATCAGGAGGAGGAGTATAAATTCCCCTCAAATGTTGACATATAAAGGGCCAAATAGTACCAGCTAATGGGTAATTAGCACTCAGCCAGTTCCAACTCATAAGGTGAATGGCTGAAATGAGTAAGGTTTCTGCTTACAGGCATTTATTTTAATGGTTGCCTTTGTTCAACTTTTTGAGCAGTGAGTCATAAACACAATGGAAAGAGATAATCTGAATGAAGTATGTGAGTGTGTGAAAGTCCTGGCAAGTCTAACATGCACATTATTATGGACATTTCAAACAAGACTGGAAATCAGTTAATCATAAAATGAGAGGGACTAGTCAGAAGAAAGTTAAACATAGAATTACACAACTTAAATCCCTCCAAGAAGCCTGGAAACTATTTAAAACTACAAGATTGAGGCCCAGATAGAATGCATATGTCAAATCAGGAAAGGTACCAAGAAGTCTGAAAGGATGCCTGCATGGTTAATGACTCAAGAAAGTTGTCAAGGAAGTCATAAAAGGCAAAAAGCCTTCTTTTAAAAAATTGAAGATTTTCCTGATCAAGGTGAACAGAGAGGATCACAAGTTCTGGCAGAACAAGTGTGAGTTGACAATATGGCAAGAAAAAAGAGAATTTGAACAGTAGATGGCCAAAAATATTAAGATAAACTTCAAGTATTTCTACAAATATATCAGGAGCAGAAAACTGGTTAGGGAAGCAGTTGGACCTTTGGATGACAAAGGAAAAAAGTATTGCTTAAGGAAGATGGGGAGATGGCAGACAAATGGAATTAATTCTTTGCAATTGTTTTCGCTATGGAAAATATGAGGTACATAACCATGCTGGAACCACTATTTTTGGAAAAGGCGTTTGAAGAACTGAGTCAAATCGAGGTGATGAGAGATGAAGTTCTAGAACTACTAGACAAACGGAAAACCAGTAAGCTTGGATGTCCTGATGGCATACATACGATGGTTCTTGCAGAACTCAAAAATGAAATTGTTGATTTATTGACAAGTATATATAACTTGTTACTAAAACTGGCCTCTGTGTTGAATGACAGGAAAATAGTAAATGCCACCCCAATTTGTAAAAAGGGGTCCAGAAGGGATCCCGGCAATTGCAGGCCAGTTAGCTTAAAATCTGTTCCAGGTCAATTAACGGATGCTTATTAGAGAATTATTAAGCATACTGAGGAACAAAGTCAGCTGAGGGAAAATCATAATGGCTTCTGCAAAGGGTAGTCCTGCCTTACCAACCTCTTGGGAGTCCTTTGAGCAGGTTAATAATCATGTGGATAAGGGCAATGTAGTAGACGTCATACTATTTCGACTTCCAAAAGGCTTTTGACAAGGTACCTTAACAAAAACTCCTGAGTAAGCTTTGCAGTCATGAGGTAAGGGGACCAGTCCTCTCGTAGATTAAAAGTTGCTTAAAATAGCAGGAAGTAGAGAATAGGAATAAATGAGGCTGTTTTTGCAATGGAGGGAAATGAGTAGTACTAGTGGAGGCCCAGAAGTATCGGTACTGGGATTGGTGCTATTTAAGTTGTTCATAAGTGGTTTGGAATTGGGGCTGAGCAGTGATACACGTTATGCAGGATGGTGAAAACCAAAGTGAATTGTAAAGAGCTACGTGAGGCTCTCTAAATTGGGCAAGAGCAACCACATGGCAGAGGAAGCGGATAACTGTAAAGTGATGTGTATTTGAACAAAAAATCCTTACTTCAAATACATGCTGATGGAGTCTGAACTGCCTGAGACTGAAAGAAATCTTGGGGTTGTTCTGGAGAGAGCAGTGTGTGGCAGTGGTGAAAAAAATAAAACTCCATGCTTGGAATAATTAGGAAAGTGGATGAGTCCTCCTCTGCAGGGGTGGAGTCTGGGGTTGCAGCCACCTGTAGGGGCTCCTCATCCAGTGTCACCCCAACAAGGGAGCCTCAGAACGGGGAGGATGGGGGTTGCACCCACACCCTGGTCCTTCTCTCACTCCTTTAGCTAGCTCTCCCAGGTGTGCTGTGGGAGCACCCTGACTCTTCCCTCCCCAGCTCGCTTTGGATTCCCCTTTTGAGGGTGCTCCTGAGGACGTGTCAACCCTGGGCTCCTCCTCCTTCCCCTCCCTGGGGGTGAGAAAAGCCTGCCCAAGAACTTATGTGGGCCTCCCCCCCCCCATTTCGGTGGGGTTGCAAGAGGCCAGTTGGACGCTGCTCATGGGTGCCAGTCTTTCCCAGGCCCTCATTCGGAAATGCCATGAAAGCATTGGCTCTTTTGTGGAGGCAGGGGCTCCTTTTGGGATCATCAGCATCAGCCATTGTGACAGCTGCCTTTGGTAGGCCATGTTCAGCCCTGATGTTCCTCCTGTCATGCCTGACCCTGCCACTGCTGCCATCATTGTGCTGGTGGGTGGGGCTGTCTGCTGCCTAGCTGTTGGGGTTCTGGAGAACTCGACCACAACTGTGGCACTGAGCCTTAGCAGGGCTGCTTCTCCTTCGCTGGGGGTGGCTCCGACATTTCAGCCGCTTCCTCTGCCACCCTCTGGAGCATCGGTGAGTCTAAGCGTGGGGGCTGCAGCCTTGGAAAAAAGGAACTGAAGATAAAAATGGCCAATATTGTAATGCCCTTGTATAAAGCTACGGTGGAGTCTCATTTGGAATATTATATGCAGTATTGGTAACTATCTCAAAAAGAACAATGCAGAACTGGAAAGGTACAAAGGAGGGCAACCAAACTGATTAGGGGTTTGGAATAGAAAGCTGGAGAGTCTGGGGCAGGGAAACTGAGGAGAGACGTTCTAGAGGTTTATAAAATTATGCATGAGGTGGAGAAAGTGGATAGAAGGAGCTTTTTCTTCCTCTCCCATAATACTAGAACTTGCGACTCCCAATGAAATTGCTGGGAAATAAGTTCAGAACAGACAAAGTAAATATTCAGTGAACAACGAGCTGTGAAATTTGTATTTAGGACAGGTAGCAAGGACCACAAGAATAATTCTCCACATGGAGTGGCAAAAATGTGCTGTTTTCACACACAAAAATGGCTTGGGGGGGAAGACAGGAGCACTTGATCCACTCTCAGTGTTTGAAGCCTGTTTGAGGTCTCCTTTTTGAAAAAGCAGCTCCCCACAACTACCACATGACTGCACAGAGCACATTAAAACAAATGCATGCCCCTGTAGAAACATATTGTCCAGAGATGACATAAATCACAGCAGTGAAAGCAGGAAAAACAGGGTTTCTCACCTGTAACTGTTGATCGTCGAGTCTCTTCTGTGCAGACACACATTGGGACTGCGCAGGCGCAGGCCAGCCGCGGAAAAGATTTTTCTAGCTTCCAGAGATGTGAAGGGGACGTTCGGATCCACCGCGCATGCGCGCCGGTGTTCCCGCCAATTTTGAATGCATATATATCCGAACGTCCCCGGCATTCCCTCAGTTCACCTGAGCCGCCGGAGAAACTAAGTTAACGAAACACTCACAGCGGGGCAGGCGGGAGGGAATGTGTGTCTGCACAGAAGAGACTCGACGATCAACAGTTACAGGTGAGAAACCCTGTTTATCGTCTTCGTCCTTCTGTGCAGCCCCACATTGGGAGAGTAACTAGCATCTCACCAATGGGGGCGGGTGTGAGTGTCTACTTGAACAAGGACTGCAGGACAGCTGTGCCAACAGCCGAGTCACGTCGTGCATGCACATCCACAGAGTAATGCCGGATGAAAGTGTCCGCAGAGGACCATGTCGCAGCTTGGCAGACGTCCTGGAGCGGCACTCCTCGCAGGAAGGCAGCAGAAGCAGCTTGGGCTCGAGTGGAATGAGCGGTAACCAACAAGGGACACTGGACTCCAGCATGCTGATAGCAAAGTTTAATCGTAGACACAATCCAGCGAGAGATGGACTGGGCAGAAGCAGGAGAGCCCTTGCGAGGGCCAGAGTAACACACAAACAGGGCAGGAGACTTCCTGAAACATTTGGTGCGGTGCAAATAAAACAATAAAGCACGCTTTACATCCAATGTGTGTAGTGCTCGTTCCCCTGGGGATGAGGGCGTTGGAAAAAAGGAAGGGAGGAACACCTTTTGCTGTAGGTGAAACCTTGAGACTACCTTAGGCAGAAACTCCATGCTAGTGTGGAGCATGACAGTACCAGGGAAAAACTGCAGAAAGGGAGGGTCACACCGCAGGGCAGACAGTTCCCCCACACGCCTAGAGGACGTGATTGCCACCAGGAAAGCCACCTTCTGAGTGAGCAAAGGCAGGGGGCAGGAAGATAGAGGCTCAAAGGGCTGGAGCATCAGTTGGGAGAGAACCAGGGAGAGACTCCATTGTGGAATGGGATGGGCCCTAGGAGGGAAGGTCTTGAACAGGCCCTTCAGAAACTGCTTGGAAAGCCAGTGAGTAAAAACGGTCTTCCCATCAATCTGCTCATGGAAGGCAGAGATTGCAGCCATGTGGACCTTAACACTGGAAAACGCAAGGCCCTGGGAGCAGAGATCCAGGAGGTAGTCCAGGATGACAGGGAGCGGGCAACTAAAGGGAGAAACCCCCTTTGGGGCCAACCACCGGGAAAAACGTGACCACTTCCTCTGGTAGGACAACCTGGTGGACGGTTTCCGGGCATTCAAGATCACCCCAAGCACCCCAGAAGAGAGGTTCATTCCCGGTTGCCCAGAAGCCAGGCAGCCAGATTCAGTACAGCCACATCGTGATGCCACACCCCGTCCCTGGTTAAGAGGTCCGGGGCGTGAGGCAGGGGGAGGCATCGCCCCTGGGACAGGGAGAGCAAAAGGGGGAACCAATCCTGGCGAGGCCACCGAGGGGCAACGAGGATACAGCGGGTTCAGTAGGCCCTGACCCTGGAAAGAACCTTGTACAGGAGCGGAAAGGGCGGGAAGGCATAAAAGAGCCCTGGGGACCAAGGTATTTGGAAGGCATCCCCTAGGGAGTGGCGGGCAATGCCGGCCCGGGAGCAGAACAGCGGGGCCTGTTTGTTGCGGGCAGTGGCGAAGAGGTCGACCAAAGGCGTGCCCCATGTGCGGAAAACCTGGTCGAGGTAGACCCTGTTTAGGGACCACTCGTGCTGAGGCAGAAACACCCTGCTCAGCGCATCTGCCGAGGTGTTGAGCTCCCCGGCAATGTGCACGGCCCTGGGAAGGACGTTGTTGGCCACGGCCCAATTCCATAGAGTCGTTGCCTCCTTGCAGAGCTTGAGCGAGACCGTTCCCCCCTGCTTGTTGAGATAGTAGCAGGCCGTGGTATTGTCCGACAGGACCTGAATCTTCCTGTTCCGAACGGCATCTGCAAAAGAAGCGAGGGAGTAACGGATCGCCCGAAGCTCAAGAAGGTTGATATGCATGGATGCCTCAGATGGGGACCAGATGCCCTGAGCCGAAAGCTGTCCACAGCGCCCCCCCCCATCCCAAGTTGGAGGCATCGGTATAAACTGTGACCTCAGCTAGGAAGGGGCCAAAAGGACAACCCTCAGACAGGTTTCCAGGGACAGTCCACCAGGCCAGAGAGCGCAGCACCACCCTGGGAATGGAGAACTTCTGATGCTGGCCCATAGTGAGGGGGTTGTACCTCCGGACGAACCAGTTTTGCAGAGGCCTCATATGCAGGCGTGCAAAGAAAACCACCCCAGTGGAGGAGGCCATAAGGCCCAATAACGTTTGGATCAAAAGGGCAGTTTGGTAACGGTTATGCAGGAAATGACGGGCTAAGGAAGAAAGCCTGGTCAGGCGATCTGGAGGCAGGTAGGCTCTGCCCCGTGGTGAGTCTAGATGAACCCCAATAAACCTAATGGCTGTGCCCGGAGTAAGGATGGACTTATCCCTATTAACCACCAAGCCCAACTCAGCCAGTACAGACAAAGTGAGGGCAATATGGTCCTGGAGAGAGTCAGCTGAGGGTCCCACTAGGAGCCAATCATCCAGGTACGGGTAGATAAAGCACCCCCTGGACCGTAGGTATGCCACCACAGTGGCCATGCATTTTGTAAAGACCCTGGGCGCAGAGGCCAGCCCAAAAGGCAACACCGTATATTCATATACAGAATCCCCATAGGCAAACCGCAGATACTTCCTGTGGCCCTCAAAGATGGAGATGTGGAAGTAGGCGTCTTTCAAGTCTAGAATAGCTAACCAGACGCCCAACTCTAGGAGCTCCATGACCCGTGCCAGGGTCAGCATCCGAAACTTCTCAACCTTTAAATAGCTGTTGAGGCCCCTAAGGTCCAAAATGGGCCGGGAACCTCCATCCTTCTTATCCACAAGGAAGTACCTCGAGTAAAATCCCCACGGGGAAGCAGCGACATTGACCACCCGGACAGCACCTTTGTTAACCAACTCTATAACATTATTGTGCAACATAACATCACAACATGGAGAACAACGGGGAGGGAGAGAGAGAGGAGGTGCATCTGTAAACATTAACTTGTAACCATGGGCCACAATGGACAGGACCCAAGTGTCAGAAGTAACACGTTGCCAACAGGGCAAAAAAGGCCGAAGCCTGTCCAGAAACTGGGCAGCAGAGGAGGCGTCCTTGGAGGCCAACAGGGGAGCGTTCAGGCGTAGTCAGAAGACCGAGGGCTTCTGCACCGAGGTCGAAGGCTTGGGTGAAGAAGGCTGTTGCCTGCCCTTGGACCGGCCGGAGCGCCGGGAAGAATGACGCTGCTGGGCTGAATAGGATCGGTGACCGTAGGACTGGCCCGAGAAGAAGCGCCCTTGACGCTGCTGGTAAGGTTGGTAAGGGGCCTGGTAGGATCGGAACCGACCATAACGATACCTCGGACCCGATGACTGAACCGAGGGGGCGACTCCGAGGGACTTGGCCGTCTGCTGATTCTTTTTCATCAGGGAGAGGGATTCATCCGTCTTCTCCGAGAAGAGCTGGGGCCCCTCGAAGGGGAAATCCACTTTCGCCTTCTTTTCAGGCGGCAGGGCAGTGGACCGGAGCCAGGCGTGTCGACGCAGGACCACCGAAGTCGCCATCGAGCGCGCCGCGGAGTCGGCAGCATCCTTGCCCGCTGTCATCTGCTGTTTTGACAGCCGTATGGCCTCTGCTTGAAGGGCCTTCACCAAGTGGCGGCGATCCTCGGGGAGATCGGAAAGGTAAGAGGACAGCCGTTTCCAGAGGAACAGATTGTAGGACCCCATAATGGCCTGGAAGTTGGCAATACGGAACCCCAAAGACGCGGACGAGTAGAGTTTCCTGCCCATGCCATCCAGCTTCCTGCCTTCTCGGTCCGCCGGCGCCGACGAGGAACCGGAACGGAACCGAGCCTGACCCTCCTCAGCCACGATTGAGGAGGGTTTCGGATGACTGAAGAGGTACGGGCAATCATCCTGCTTTAAACGGTAGTACCTCTCTACCTTCTTTGCCGTCGCGGACACGGACGCCGGTGTTTGCCAGAGCGCGAGAACGCTGTCAACAAAATCCTCCACAGGGGGAAACGCCACCGACGCGGGGGACCCGGAATACAGAGCCTCCAGTAGCTTACTCTTGGGCTTGGAGGTCGTGGAGGAGACGTCTATCTCCAGCGCGGCAGCCATCCGCACCATCTGCTCGGAGAACAGCCTGTAGTCGTCATTCGGAGACGATGAACGGGGCCCACCCACGGTGTCATCCGGGGAAGGATCAGAGGCCGCATCTGAAGAACACTCCGACGGGGACGCCAGACCTTCCTCATCCTCGGAATCCGAAAACTCCGGCGAGGTTTGTGTCGGAACCGAGGGCCGGTGAGCGCTCGGGGCCGACGGACAAGTCGCCGGAACCGACGGTCGCAGAGGCAAGCCAGGAGGTGGAGGAGCGGATGCCGGGAGCCCGACTGGCTGAGCCGGAACGGAAACCACCGGAACCGAAGGGTGCTGCAGGAAGGGCAGCGACTGCTGGAACCACGCCACAAAATCCTGCCAGGAGGTCATGTTCCCAATCCCCGCGACAGGCTGGCAAGGGGGCAGAGGAGCAGGCACCGGGGCGGGCCAGCGAAGAGGCATCGGAACCGACGAGGTAGACGGTAATGGAACGGAGGCCTCCGAAGGCGCCGGGGCGGAAGGCAGGGAGCGTTCGAATGACTGGAACGGTTCCGTGAAAGATGGGAACGACACGAATTCCTCGGGAACCGACGGAGGAGGCGTGCAGGGAGGAGACGGGGTGTGGAGACTCACCACATCGTCAGGGATCAGGACCGGTCCAGATGGAGTACCAGGGCGCACTGTCGGAGCCGGGGATAAAGCACGGCCCTTGGCCCTCGATTTCGCCTTGGCCTTCTTGGGCTGGGGTTCCGAAGCAGCCTCTGCGGCCGAGGGCTTGGAGGAGGACTTCGGCTTGGAAGCGGAACGCTTCTTGGCCTTCCGGTCGGAAGGACGATCCCCGGAACCGGAGTCAGGTCGGGCCTCCGGAACGGGTTGCCCCGTCGGTTCCGTGGGGAGCTGCTCTGGCGACTTACGAGACGGCGCCGGCGACGGAGCGGCGGAGCGGGGTCTATCTCCCGAAGAGCCGGATGGCTTGGGGGGGAGAAGGTTAGCATCCCACAAAAAGGCACGGAGCCTGGCCTTCCGATCACTCCTTGCCTTCGGGGTGAAGGACATACAGATGGAGCAGCGCTCGACAACATGCCCCTCGCCCAGGCAGATGAGGCAGAGCTCATGGCCGTTCGAGTGCGTCATTTTAGTGCCGCACTTAAGACACTTCTTAAACAAAGAAGTTTGGGACATAATGAACGGTATCTCCCACCGACAAGGGGAAAAAATACCGACCAGAAGATCACAATCCAAAACTCCGAAGAGACGCTGAGAGGATAAATGCTAGACAATAGAACCTTTTCGTACGGCGGCGAAAAAGGAACTGAGGGAATGCCGGGGACGTTCGGATATATATGCATTCAAAATTGGCGGGAACACCGGCGCGCATGCGCGGTGGATCCGAACGTCCCCTTCACATCTCTGGAAGCTAGAAAAATCTTTTCCGCGGCTGGCCTGCGCCTGCGCAGTCCCAATGTGGGGCTGCACAGAAGGACGAAGACGATCCTCTGTTCAAAATTGGTATACTCATTAACAGACATTGCGCATAAGCAATGTGGGATGACTATACTTTCATTACAAGCTTCCCAGGAGCCTCTGGCTGGTTACTGTCAGAGACAGACTGCTGGACCAAACAGACCTTTGAGCTGACCCTTTAAGGCAATCCTTTTATTTTTACCTTTTGAGCACTTTAACATGAAGATCCAAGCACACTTTAGTCGCCCACAAAATCCTCATATGGGAGAGAGAGAGAGAGACAGAAAGGAGAATGTATTGTTTCTACTTATCTCAAATTTTGATAAAAATTGTACATTTATTAAATATAAATGAGACAATGCCCAAATTACTTCAGTGCTGCAAATTATATTATGGGAATCATTTAACATTGCTGTGATGAAGGCCAAAGCAAATATCCCAGGATCATATTACTTTTCAGATTTGCCTTATGCTTTGAAAAAGCATTTTAAATTGGCATTATTCCCATTTGAAACAGGGCCTGGAGTGTTTTAGTACTTTAAAAATCTTGCAGGGGTGTGTAATGGCTTGGCATATACCTAAAGTTCTGACAGTGGGACATAAGTTTTAGGGACATATATTTTTGCTTCTTTTGAATTAAAAAAATGCAAACACTGCAGTTTTATTACATCTTAACTCTATATTTTCCCCGTTTATCTATTAGAATTCACAACTGCTTTCTCCAGGAACATCACAGGTGAAAAACCTCAGAAGCAGTTTGAGTATTGTGCATTAGTGAATTTTCGTTGTGAGAAAAAAATATAATAGCAAGAGTATAAAATATATGCACTTTAATATCCAACAGTCGGGCTCACTGGAAACTAATAGGCTTTTCTGAAGGTCTGGGATGCTGAGAATTGTATCTTCAGGCTAATACACAGAACTTTAGTCGTGCAATAACTGCTGACATAAAATGGGGCTTTTCAGGGTTTTTTTTTAAAAACAGTGGGGTGTGAGGACGGGAAAACATTATAGTGGGTTTGTTTCTTACTTATGATGAGGAAAAAGTAGAGAAAACATCTTTTCCCATAATACTAGAAGTTGGGGCTCCAAATGAAATTGATGGGCAGTCGACAAAAGGAATTACATTCTGCAGTGCATAATTTATTCATTGAACTTGCTCCCACACAAAGTAGTTTGGGCAGCTGTCTTGGGGCTGAACTACAAGAGAGATTTTGCCACTAGTCGGGTCAAGGTTCTCCCAACCCAACTTTCATTCCATGTGGCTGGACAACAGCTGCAGGGAACTTATTTCTGAAGTTCTGCAGGGACCAATTTGGATCAGAATTGCAGAGCAGGAAGGTGCTTCAGCTTTCCTTGCACCATTTTTACATCCCAAAACTGCTGCAGAGGAGGAATTTTTTGGTGGTGGTGGTGGGGGGGACTGTATATGTAGTATATGCCCATGCAGTGCCCCCCAAGAAGGCCAATGACACTTTGTGGGGCCATTTGCGGGGGATGGAACGGGGGAGGATTAAGTCCTCTCCATGCATTAAGGGTTCTGATGGTTCTCCTGACTTGTGGCAAAACTACTTATGTAGTTAAATGTCTTTAAACAAAGATTTAAGCAAATGTATGGAAGGGTAAGGAGGGGTGCAGTCCTCTCTTACTTGCCATTTTCTACACAGAGGTAGGGTGCAGGTAATCTTGGCAGCATAATCCTTTCTCTTCCTTCTATATTTTGTACTCTGGCGACCTGCAGCAATTTTCTGTGCCACTTTATTTATTACATATCCTCAAATATATATTTCATTATAGCAAGGGGGCTAAATAAACAAAAGTTGAAATGTGCAAGCATCCAAATTCTGCACTCAACAAGGTGCCATTATGCACACTTAAGCGCAGAAGATGAATAGCTCTGGATAGTTATAAATATAACAGCTGATGTGCCTCAAAAGATAAAGTATGGAATCAATCAAAATTTCCCCTCTCCCATCTGAATGAGTCCATACAGGTCACAGTAGTAAAGCATTTTAAGTGAATAGAAAACAGGCCTCTGAGAATTGTAGTTGAAATGTATAAAAACTTCTAAAACAAAGTGCTCAGGATAAATTCTGCACGTGCTTCTTGTAATATGCTAAACCTCCTTAAAAGCTTTAAAAGTTGACTGTACTATGATAAATCAATCCTCTTCAACAATTGCTGCATAGTATGGATGGCTCTTTCACATGCAAAATGGAGACTGATTTTTCTGACACAGCCATGGAGAAACCACAATAAAGATGAAAAGAATGCAAAAAATTCATTCTGAAAGCTGTGAATTTTTCACATGGCTAGAAGACACAAGCTTTCAGATATCATGATTTGGCAAATATTTTCAATGGATGCTGCATGGCATCATTCTGTTGACGTGCATATCAATGTTATGATTTTTGCCATTTGCCCTCCCAATAAAACATTTGATTTACTGTCATAATTTTTCATCATTTGATAGACCTCAGCATTTAAAGGTAACTTCTCTGTAATTAAATACGTTAGATGCTATTGCTCTGTGAATACTTGCAATAGTTTTGATGGTCAATTTGTAGCTGTGGCTGCAATCCAGAATGTGCATTTGGTTTAAAGTTGTCTTTCTTGGACTTTCTATATTTCAATAACAATATTCAGAAACAACACATTCCAAACTAAAAAGACATTCTGACTGTCTCTGTACTGTAAATGCTCTCAGTTCTTCCTATAGCTCAGTTGTCACCACTTTTGTTGTATATTGCGACTACACAGCTTGGGCCGACACTGATTTTATTTGTGATGCAGTCCTGATATGATGGGGGGTGGGGGAGGAGAAGGAAAAGGGGAGACCTCTGATGTAAAAGATCCCTGGACTGAATCCTATTCTACTACCCTCGCACCCTTGCCTCTCCTTCTATTTGAGAATCATTTTTGGTAGCAGTGGTGAAATCTAATATGTTTAACAGAAATAAACACAAGCTTGCAATCACAAAATATTTTCCTTTTAAGTAGCTGGATATGTAAACCTTTTAAAACAAAGCTCTTATTACCATACATTGAACATTTTCAGGAAATCCAATTGTTATTTAAAACTGTACATTACAAAACAAGATTCTGAGTGTTGGATGGATTTCACTGAATCCAGAGGAGAGAGGTTTAAAAGGTCAGCATCTCTAATCAGTTTCTACAAGCATGCAGGCTTTCAAGATACAAAGTTTAAGCTTGTACAGTTGTGTCAATAGAAGTTAGTCCATTCAAGGATCTTCTATTACCTCACCTTTTGGGGGGGTATTTTTTCATCATTATACGTTTGTTTTGTATAAGCCAAAAGACTGGAACTGTTCATTATGTTTCTCATTCTAAAGTTAACACTAAAGTCTGAAAAAACATTTACACTAGAAATTAAAAGTTCTTTAATGTCGTTCATTAGTAAGTAGTTTCAGAACAGCAATCTGTGTACTTGGTGTAATGTTATCTTAGTTTTGAGGTTGCGATTACCTTGCAGCTTGTATATGAATAAAAGTTTCTTATATTAAGCATACAAGTTTTAAGGTAACTAATGGTCTGCTTTTAAAAAGAATTGTGTCCTTGTCTGGGCAAAAGGTGAACAGCTGATCATTTACTTATATAAGAAAATACTTCAACTGTTCTACCAATTCAGACAATCCCCCCTGAAGACTTAAGAAGGCCAAAGTCACAATACTCCAGTAACAGAGTATCTGACCCTTCAAATATCTGCTACATTTACTATTCTGAAACTTCTCATGAGTATCAGAACCATATATTCAGAATTCATTCTTGTAAACAATAAAGAAGACTCATACAAATTTCAGGAGCCAGATGTTGTTCTCACACAGCATGTTGAAGGAGCAAAGAATGATAAAATCACTTTGTAATACAATCAGCATGGCACTTAGTGCTGTATGGTTATGCTTGCTCTCACTGCTGGAGTGGCTGCGGCTCGTTCTCTCTCTTTTGCAATTTCCAGCTCTATTTTGGCTTTGATTTTATCCCAGTTGACTTCAAGCTGCAGAAGAGAGAGTGGGGGAAGGAAAGTATCCATTAATCCTAATTAAAATAGGTCCATATAAATTAACCTGGCAAGTCTTTACTTTGTGAGATATATTTTCATAATATTTTTATTTTTTGGCCTATTGTATCTGGGAAAGCTTTCTCCAGCATGATAGTCAAATTTTTTAAAAAACCAATCCTGGTTACTATAGCTGGGACCCAGAGACGCCTGTGTGCGGGAGACAAACCTTTCAGCATGCACATGGATGGCCAGCCAATTTTTATTTTTGGTGGCACCCTCCCCCGCCCTGACACACACCTTCTGTCATGCCACACTACAGGGTACCCTAATCTGGCTCGTCAGTGAGTCACATATTTCAGAACCATTATAAGACAATGACTGTCAAATAATTTACTTTGCTCTTTAACTTACATCTGAGAAATACTGGCTTGTCTCCTTATATGTTTTAACTTGCAACATATTTTACATAGGTTCTGAGAGAACTGCCAATCGCTTCTCTGAACAATACCTAATTACCTGTATTCTAATTAATAGAGCTTGTCCCTGTCTCCATTATTCTAGAACTGGTGACTGTGACTTTAAACACAAAACAAGATCTGTTTTACCTCTTAATACTGGCCTGAATAGCAATGTGCCAGTTCAGCAGTCTGAAATATTTGAAACAGATTGGTCCAGTAAAAGGTATAGATTTCATCTACCGCATGTGATTTAAACATGCACTGAAGACAGAATGCTCAAAGAGGTAAACAGGCACAAATAAGCTCTCTGTCCTCTTAACAAGCATAAAAGTCAAATATATTCGTCCTATTAGTCAGAAAGTAGCTACTTATGAAGAATACTTGGAGCAACTTTGTTTTACTGTACTAGTGGCACAGAAGGTTGTTCAAAACACCAGCCACAGTAATTTCATATGAATAAAATTGCCATTTGTTATGATCAACACTTCAGCTTTGTTTTAACATTTTTTCATCCTGAGATGTCTTCTTTCAGGAAATAACAAAACCTGCATAAAGAAAATGGTCTTGAAAACCTTTCCAAAATAGTGAGTCTTTTCTTATCTACTGTCGTGGTTTCCCAGGCCTCAGACCAGGGGCCGCATCTCCTTCACAGTAGGAGGGAACCTATTGGCTCCTTCTTGGCCTCCCAGCTGTGGACCTGCCACTGGAGGGTTGTAGCTGCCAACAGCCTCTTCATCCGTGGTCTGCCTGCCTCTGTCCCTTGACATGCTCTTCCCTTTCAGTTATAGCCACCATGGGTGGTCTGACAGTTACGGAAGGAAACAAACCCTCCCCCTCCAGGAGAGACGAGCCCCTTGCCTTCACAGCCCTCCTCTGGGTCTCCTGCCCCTCCAGTCCTTTGCTGAGGCGTCCGTTGGGTACATGTGCCCATTCCTGCCAGTGTCTGCTTCTGTGGCCTCCAGGGCAGCTGCCTGTGTGGCATCTGTGCCACAGTCTCTGTGTTCAGAAACCAATGTAAACTAGCTAGCTTAAACCAGTTTGTTGCACAACCCTGGTTAATTTACCAGGTGTATACATAACAGACCACACTTCCCCCCCAAATCTCATTTAATTTTTGAAGCGCAGGAGCATTCCAGGGCCTCTTGTGGTGCCCTGGCAGCACTCCCATGCTCTGCAGTGGGCCAATTTCAGCCCCAAACAGGCCCAATTTGGCCCACTGCTGAATGTGGGAGCGCTGTCAGGAAGGTCCTGGAGAGCTCCTGTGCTGCACAGCGGGCCAATTTGGGCCCCAAACAATTTAGGCCTCAATTCAGCATCAAACGGGCCGAAATCAGGCTGCTGCACAGCTCAGGAGCGCTCCCAGGGGTGGCACTAGGCCCTGAGCAATAATGTCACTTCCTGGAAGTGACATTATTGCACTGCCCGGAGGGTGAGGGGCCCTGGCAACCCTATTCTGTAGTAGTGCCCCTGCTAGCTACCTGTATACTGATAGAGAAACACTAACCAATAGAAAAATTTCAGCTCTTCATAGTGCTTTCTAAGAATGCTCCCTTCCCTCTACCTTCTCTCCACACATTCTGTCCCTGCTAGGGATAAGTCACTAAGAGACCGTGCGTTTTAGCAACTTCAACCTCCTCTGAGGAGAAATTTTAAAAAGCAGTAAAAGGGCAAGAGAGAGAGGAGGGTTCAAAGACTTATTTTGATTCAGAGTTTAAAAGTTCAAGAATTCAGTGAAGCAGCTAGACAGAAAGAGAGGAGGGGAAGGGGAAATAATAATAATCTCAAGAGACAGGCAGAGGCAGTTTAGCTTGCTTTAGGTGACCAACCTTCCTCAGCCCTCCACCCACCAATTATTGAAGGTGACAGAGCTTGAGCTATCACCTGGGGCTGGAGCTATCACCCCAGCTATCACCTGGGGGTTCTTCTCAGAAGTGGACAGGGTAACAAACAGTAGATTAAATGGGACTTTGTGGGAAAGTGTGGTCTGTTATGTATACATCTGGTAAACTAACCAGAATTTGTGCAGCAAACTGCTTTAAGCTAGCTAATTTACAGTGATTTCTGAACACAGCTAATAAAGAGATCTAGTTTTGTGCCAGGTATTGGTTCTTTAAACATTTTTATGAATTTGATGATGTACTTCCATCTTTATTTCCATTATTTTTCATAACTCAACCAGATTTTTATGTTTAACTTCAGAAGACACTACTAATATAGTAGCATGCATTGTAAAATCTAATCTCTGAGGTCACCACCACAATTAACTGTTGAAGAGTATCACATATTTACCAGTGAAATTTATGGAATGGATAGAATAGAAGCCCATCTTCACCACAATCTGAGGTAGAGTTTCACTACCAAAATCCACTCATTCTAATAAAATTATAAATGGCCAGGATTCAAATAATGGTGAAACTTTTGAACCTGACATGTTATGGGAACCAGCAGGGTTTTTTTTTTAAAGTCAAACATTGCCAGTGGAGTATATACTAAGTCCTTTGCACGTGCCTAAATCGTACTCTGGATTTGAACTTCCCTTGCTTGTTGTGTGCTAAGTCTGTATTTCCATCAAAGAGGGCATAAATAACATCTGTAACTTCACAGCCAATTGAGGCCTCCCTCTGCCACAGTGATTTTATGTTGTTTCAGAGGCTGCTGAGATCTGTTACAGTTAATTTGCCAGATACTACTAGCCAAGCTAAGTCCTTCAGGCTGCTTTTCTAAGTCTCTATCTCTGTTATACAGAGGAAGTATAAGAATTATGATGTGGATTGCCAAAAGTTGCATATGATTTTCAGATAATAGTCATTATACCTTACCAAAGGTTGCCCCTTTTTGAACAGTACTGATGCTGTTGCAGTGCTGGTCCCTCAGGATGTCAGCACCGGAGCAGGTTAAGACAGCATCTTCTACTGGATCTGGTGAAACCACAAGCTTGAAAACTTCAGCAATTAAAAAAGGCTCACTATAATCTCACTAAATAATTCTGCTTTAATATTACTCAGTTGTATAATAGATATACAACATGGTTGTCAAGACTGTCAGGGGACATACCCTGACATACTTTGGCTCAGCTCTGTATAACATTAGAAATTATGCCTCAAAGTGCCCTGAAAAGTGAAAGATAATAAATTGTGAGATTCAAGTTCTACAGAATACTTGCCCCTTCTGCGTTTTGCAAAAATCGCTGATTCGTTTCTTTTTTACCAAAGTCATCCAAGAACTTCTGTCTATAAGCCAGAACCGTGTCAACGTGTGTCTTGTGTTTCATAGCAAGTTCTAGCGCTCTAGAAGAAAATAATAATGAGCTCATCAGGCTGAACTCAGAAACTGGCCTTATTACAAATGCTTTGGTTTTTTAAAAAAACATGCTGTACGAGTGACTGCACTGGTGGAAAGTTTTCCTGACATAAAGCAACAAGAAACCTAGCATTACTGCTGGCAAAGCTGATGGGGTAGACAAATTTTTATGAAGTATGTCATGAGAATCAGTTATGTTTTTACTGACCTTAGAGTGCTATGAAAAAAACCCTGAAATTTATGTATTCCATAATTTTCTCCTTTGACTATAGTAATCTCAGAAAGACCATGCCATCATTTTAAAGCAACATTACTATCATCAAGTTTAAAGAAAATTTAATGTATCTGTGGGATAGAATCTGTTATAACATGCAATGGACTACTATGGTCCCACTGGGAAAGTATTAGATTTAATTTGTGATATCTGGGATCCACTATGAGAATCAATCTGATGGCTCCAATATATATAAAGCAGCTTTGCTTGAGCACAGTCTGAACCATTTCGTTCATTATTGGGGAAGGCTCTGTGTATGTAACAGGGACAGGCATATAAAGCTTTCTCCAACTCCAACATGAACAGGGAACACCAACTCATTTGGAACTCCCTATCCATGAAACTCTGGACTGGGAATGTTTAGCAAATCCCTGTGTTAAACTTCAGCGCTTTCTAAAAACAACCACAACATGTAGAGCAGAGGACTGAAGCTGAGAGAAGGGTAGTTGAGTGGCTCACCTGATCTGTGATTTTGTGGAAGAAATGACATTTGAAACAATAACTTCCCAACTCATTGTCTTAGAGAACAATCCTAAGCAGGTCTAGTCAAAACCCTGCTTTAGTTTGTTCAGTGGGACTTGCACCCAGGAAAGTGTACTTAAGATTGCACTGTTAGTCTGGTACCACATAACCAAATCACATTTCTATTTCCCAGGTATTGCTTCTCCACTGGGTGGGGGAGGTTTGACAGTTGCCAGTGGTGGGACCCCCAATGGCACTCCTCGCACCCCTGCTGGTATGCACTTGGGCAGTGGAGGGGAAATGGAGGGGTGGAGTTACATGATGTCATTTCCAGTAAAAAAACTAGAAGTGATACTACTTTCAGTTTTTTGGCCAGAAATGACATAGCAGCATCACACAATGCTGATCCTGTTTGTCTGTGCCCCACCCCCCTCAACCTTCCCACGGGTTGTAAGCAAAGGGCTGGCAACCCTAGGGAGGGGACAATTTCAGTGAAAGTAGAAGTAAGCCAAGGAAGTTACTTAACCCTTCCCTTCTCTACCAATTGTAATAAAATGGAAGGCAAAACAGGGTTGACATACCTGTAACTTATGTTCATCGAGTTCTTCTGTGCTGACACACATGGGGACTGCGCAGGCGCAGGCCAGCCGCCGGAGAACTCTTTACAGCTTCTATAGCTCCGAAGGGGCCGTTTGTCGCGCGCCTCAGCGACCGTTTTCCCGCCCAAACGGTCACATGCTCCTCCAGCGACCAACGGCCCCTTCCCTCAGTTCTCCCTTGCCGCCGCTTGACCAATACACATAGCCATAACCCTTTAAAAACACCAAATTTCGTTACAGCCATCACCTTATCTTGCATTGGAATTCACAGTGGGGTAGGAGGAAGGGTTGTGTGTCAGCACAGAAGAACTTGATGAACATAAGTTACAGGTATGTCAACCCTGTTTTCATCTTCGTTCTTCTGTGCCTCCACACATGGGAGAGTACCAAGCTTCACACAATAAGGAAGGTGGGGTGAAGTCCAACTCAATTTTATTATATAACACAGTAACAATCAGCATGTGCAACAAATGTAAACAACAACCATATATGAATATCAACATATATACACAACATGTGCAATAAATATGCCCAATAAATACATATACACATATATACATATATACAAACACAAGGGGTCTGGCAATACCCACATACCATCCAAGACTCCCTTAGGAAAAAAGGGAATGTAGGACAGCCTTGGCCACAGAAACATCCTGCTCTGCATTGACATCAACGGCATAATGCCTCACAAAAGTGTCAGCAGAGGACCAAGTGGCCTCTTTACAAATGTTAACGAGCGACACACCCCTGAGGAGCGCCGAAAGGCAGCCTGAGATCTCGTGGAATGGGCCCTGACCTGAAGCGGACAAGCCACCTCAGCCAGAGCATAGGCCTTAGCAATGGCCGACACGATCCATCGTGACAGGGTCTGTGAAGATGCCCTGTTACCCTTATCCTTGGCCCCAAAACACACAAACAAGTGAGGACTAGCACGGAAGTCCCTAGTCCTGTCTAAGTAGAATGCTTGGGCTCTTTTCAGGTCCAACGTATGAAGGGCCCTTTCCCCCTTTGATGAAGGTTGGGGAAAAAACGCAGGCAGCGTAATCTCCTGCGAAAGGTGAAAAGCGGACACCACCTTAGGTAAGAATCCCAGGCAGGGACGCAGTACCACCCTATTAGAGTGGAACAGGAGGAAAGGGGGGGTCAAACCTCAGGGCTGACAGCTCACTAACCCTCCTGGCAGAAGTTACGGCCACCAGGAAAGCCACCTTGTATGACAATAGATCCAAGGGGCAGGTTGCCAGAGGCTCGAATGGAGGCAACATCAGTCGTGAAAGCACCAGGGATAGAGACCACAGAGGTACAGGAGGTGACACTGGCGGGTAGAGGTTAAACATCCCTTTCAGGAACTGGCGGGACTTAGGGTGAGAAAACACTGTGCCACCCTCTACTCGAGAATGGAATGCAGAGAAAGCTGCGAGATGGACCTTGAGGGAGGTGACTTTCAACCCTTGGTCCCTCAGCTGGCACAGGTAATCAAATATGAGCCCGAGGAGGCTACTGGCAGGCACCACTCCTTTAGCAAGCGCCCACGCCTCGAATCTATGCCACTTAGCAGCATAGGAGCGCCTAGTGGACGGCTTCCTAGCATTCACTAAGACCCTTTCCACCTGCTCTGAAAATGCTATTGGTGGGGAAAGATCCGCCAGGCCGACAGGTACAGCTTCCCGGGGTCGTGATGGAACAGGCTCCCGCTCCGCAGGTGATCCTGCCGTGGAGGCAGACTCACGTACGTCCGCTGGGACATTTGCAGGAGCTTGGGAAACCAAATCTGCCTGGGCCAAAAGGGGGCCACAAGGATGCAGTCTGTCCTGTCCTCCTCTATTTTGCACAGGACCTTGGGAATCAAGGGGAACGGCAGAAACATATAATGCAACCCCTGGGTCCACATAAATTGGAAGGCATCCCCGATAGAGAGGGGGTCGCTCCCAGCCCTTGAACAGAACCTCTGGGCCTTGGTGTTGGCCGCAGTTGCGAACACATCTATGTCCGGATGGCCCCACATCTGAAAGATTGGCCCAATGCACTCTGCGTGCAGTTTCCACTCGTGGTTCAACAAGAGGACCCTGCTCAGTGCATCTGCCCGAGTGTTGTCTGAACCTGCCACGTGTATAGCTCGAAGCATCACACCATTCCTGACTGCCCACTGCCAAGTGAGCGTGGCTTCCCGGCAGAGAGCCATGGACGCTGTACCCCCTTGCTGATTTATGTAGTACATGGCTGTCGTGTTGTCCGTCTGTACCAACACCTGGCGCTTTTGTAGCAATGCTGCAAGGGACACAAGTGCGAAACGAATGGCTCTTAGTTCAAGCACATTAATATGGAGGGTCTTTTCCCTCTCAGACCAGACATCTTGCACACATTCATCACCACAATAAGCCCCCCATCCGAGCAGAGAGGCGTCAGTGGTCACTGTGATGTCAGGATGCTGATAGCCAAAAGGGGTCCCTTTAAATAAATTGTCATCAGACAACCACCAGTCCAAGGAGGAAAGGATGACCCTTGGGATGGAGAGCTTGAGGGACGGAGGGTGCTGCATGGTATTGTACCTCCGTACAAACCAGTTTTGGAGAGGGCGCATATGCAGCCTAGCGAAGGGGACCACAGAGGTGGCCGCTGCCATATGACCTAATAAGCACTGGATAGTGCGCACAGATTGAAAACGGTTCCTCTTAAACATGGACACAAGACCCCTTAGGGACCTAGCCCTCTCCAGGGGGAGCAGAGCCTTACCCTCCACAGAGTCTAACAGTGCACCGATGTAGGAGACCATGCGGTTGGGCACTAGTTTGGACTTATCAAAATTCACGAGGAGCCCCACGCGCTCACAAGTGCGAAGGACTAAGTCAATGTCCAGTACCAGCTTAGCCTCCGAACCAGCCACGATGAGCCAGTCATCGAGGTAGGGAAAGATAGTACAGCCCTCCTCTCGAAGGAAGGAGACCACAGGAGCCACACATTTGGTGAACACTCGTGGCGCCGTGGATAAGCCGAAGGGCAGCACCTTATACCGGAAAACCCTTTGCCGGTAAACGAAGCACAGGTATTTCCTGTGCTCCCCCCGTATCCCTACGTGGAAATAGGCGTCCTTCAAGTCAAGGACTGCAAACCAATCCCCGTTCTTCAGCAAGGTGATCACAGTTGCCAGCGTGACCATCCTGAATTTGGTAACCTTGAGAAAGGCATTAAGGCCCCTCAAATCTAAAATGGGACGTAAACCCCCATCCTTCTTGGGTACCAGGAAGAACCTAGAGAAGAACCCTTTCAGAGATTCCTCATAGGCCACCTCTTCCACAGCACCCTTGGCCAAGAGCGACACGATCTCCGCATCCAGCTCGGCCATAGTGTTATTTACAGCTGTCAGGGGAGAACTGCACCTAGGCAGCTCAATGAATTCCAGCCCGTATCCCTTATCAACAATAGTTAAGACCCATGAGTCAGATGTTATTGACTCCCACTCGAAGAGGAAAGGCCTCAGTCTGTCCGAAAAATTTGTGGATACGGCTGGCGTGTCCCGTCAGTACTGCCTCCCGGGACCCTGCTGATCCCTCTGCTGGGCCGGCGGCTGTGATGGGCGAGGCTTGAAGGGTCTACGCCTCCTTGGTTGTTGTGCGGGAGGGTAGTGCCGCTGCGGGGTATTGCTGGAAGCCCGGCCGCTGATGCTGGTACCTGCCCTGGTAGTGGTACGGGCCGTACCGGGGAGCGTACCGTGGCTTGGAGGTGGGCTTGTCCGCCGGGGCCAGCCCCAAGGACCGCGCCGTCTGCCTGTCCTCCTTCTTTTTCTTCAGGGCCTCGTCGGTAGAAGTGGAAAATAGCGAGTCCCCTTCGAAGGGCAGGCCCTCAACCCTGGACCTCACCTCCGGTGAGAGGGCGGTCAATCTTAACCAGGAGTGGCGCCTGAGGACCACTGCTGAAGCCATTCCCCGCGCAGCAGTGTCGGCAGCGTGGCTCCCCGTGTTCATCTGCTGCTTGGAGAGCCGCACAGCCTCGGTTTGTAGAAGGGACACCACAGCCTTCTTGTCAGGTGGGAGGTCCCCAACATAGGATGCCAACTTTTCCCAGAGATAAAGTTGATAACCAGCCATGATTGTCAGCTAGTTGGCAATCCTGAGGCCCAGAGATGCGATCGAGTAATGGCGTCTGCCAAGTGTGTCAAGCCTCCTGCCCTCCTTGTCAGGTGGTGCCGAAGGCGGGCCTGAACGTCGAGGATGGAATTCCTCTGTGACCAGTGAGGAGGGTGGAGGGTGTTTCGCCAGTGCTTGCCAGGTGCCCTGTTTGATCTTATAAAGCTGCTCGATCCTCTTGGAAGTCGCAGGCTGGTCACAGGGCACCTTCCAGACCCTCTCCACAATCTCCTCAATTCATTCCAACATGGGGAAGCCGATGGATGCTGGGTTGTCCCCGTAAATTCTTTTCAGAAGCTTGTCCTTGGTCTGGGGGGTCGCCGATGAGATGTCCATCTCCAGCGCCTGAGCCATCCGGGCCATCTGGTCTGAGTAGATTCTCAGATCCTCGTATGGAGAGCTGGAGCTCGGCGCCACGTTGTCATCCGGTGACGGCTCGGACCAGGACTCGGAACGGTAGTCCCCCATGCTCTCCACTTCTTCCCCTTCAGAACAGTGCTGTGATTCCTCTCCCTGGATCGGCGGAGGGAGCCACGCTTGCCTTGATGTGGAAGGCCTCGGTTCCGAGTAGGAGAAACCGGCAGGTGCCCCTTCCCACTGGCAGTGGTATGTCGGGGGAAGATAGGAAGCCTGGCGATGATGGGAAGCGAGGGGACGGTCGGAACCGACACTCTCCTCAGACTGACGTCGATCACGGTCGGAAGCAGCTGGGGAACGACGGGCAGGTGATGGTCGGCTCCTACTCGCCAAGGGGCTCGGTTCCGGCCCTGGAGAAAACTCGCCCGGCACGACCTCAAAAGCCATCGGTTCCGGTATCGGTTCCGGGACCTCCTCTGGTTCTGGGGAACCCAGGTGAGGAGAAGGCGTGCGAGGAATTATAATGACGTCCTCTGGAACAGGACGCAGTGATCGGTGGCGATGTTTAGTTTTCTTCTTCTTGGCCGGTGGCTCCGACGAGGACCTCGGAACCAAAGGGCTCTTCGTTCTTGAAGCGGACCTCGGCTTCGACCCCTTTGCACTAATCGGAATCGAACCGGACGTCGGCTCTGACTGGGGGCTCGGCACCACGATCCTCGGTTCCGAAGTGGGCGCTTTCAGTTCCGAGCGGGTAGAAGACGCGCTTCGGGGCGGCCTTGCCGAACGCTGCGCCGGTGAGGCCACTCTCGACGCTGAGGCACTTGGGGGCCGCGATTTCGACCCCGACCTCGCTGAGGCTACTGAACCCGCTCTAGATCGCCGTTCGGCAGAGGGGCCAGGGCCGGTTTTGGATGAGGGCATCGGGGTGGCCTCCGACATAACAGACTTCCACAAGGCGGAGTTCAGCCGGGCTTGGCGATCTTGCCGGGCCTTATGGGTGAACCCTTGACAGACCTTACATGTGGTCATGTTATGGGTCTCCCCCAGACAGAAGAGGCATAGCTCATGGCCATCAGTTTGAGCCATCTTCGTGTGGCACTTCACGCAATGTTTAAAGAGTGCCTTTGAGGCCATCTTTGGGGGCAGGCAAACAGAAGGGTCAAACAGTCCGAGTCGTAATTACCGGTTTCCAACAAAGTCCAAATCAATCAACAGTTCGTAGTCAAGAGGAGTTCCGAAGTCAATGCCAAGAGATCCAACAAGTCAAGATGATCCAGAAGATCCAAAAGTACACCAACGGTGACAGAGCAACGAAGCTCACGTTCTCTCCAAGCGGCGGCAAGAAGAGAACTGAGGGAAGGGGCCGTTGGTCGCTGGAGGAGCATGTAACCGTTTGGGTGGGGAAAACGGTCGCTGAGGCGCACGACAAACGGCCCCTTCGGAGCTATAGAAGCTGTAAAGAATTCTCCAACAGCTGGCCTGCGCAGTCCCCATGTGTGGAGGCACAGAAGAACGAAGATGAACCTGTCTTTAAAATATCAATAAATAACAAATAACAAAAATCTTTTTAAAATTAGGAATATGAGGGCTGAAGAAAGATGCAGTAGGCCAGGAATCTGAAGAGGTATTAAGAGATAGCAGAATCACACGACGGTACAATTAGTACCATTTTTGAAACTAAGAACAGCTTTGGAAGCAGTATGGAAAATGGCATGGGTATTTGCTATTCAAAATACAGTAAAATAATCTCAGTTTGGTATCAACCAGCCAATGGATTCAACCTAAAGTAGCTTGTTGAATCCCAGTCAGTCCTTCTTCAAAGCTAAATGAAAGGAAAAATTGCCAACACTGGTAATTCAATTCTAAAATTAAAAGAAAAAGTCACATTACAAGAATCTCTCACAACAGTAACATCTATAAGAAATACTTTACCTTTCCCAATTGTAAAGGTTAATGTTGACTTGAATAGCTTGGTAAATAAGGCCAGCTTGAAGAAGCAGCATTTCAGCATCCTGTATGTTTCCACTGAAAAGCAGGATATGAGCCAATTTTGATTCTTTTGATGGAAGATCTTTGATGGAACCAATGTACTTAACTTTGTCTATCTGTTTTCAAAAATATGCAAATGTTGCAAGGAAATCAGTTGTCTAATGTAACAAATCTGGTTTGGTTAAAAAAAAACACATTAAGCCTGATTTCCTTACTTCACCAATGGATGCATAGGCAATTTCGGCTGTATCCATATCCTTACTGGCAACTGCCATAGCAGCTAAACATGCCCACAAAGTTTGATCCTAAAAATGAAATCAATATATTACAATAAAGGCGACATATCCTCTTACATACTACAAGTATTCATTTTCAGAATAAAGATGAGTAGACTTTTACTATTATTATGGAAGTTAAAGCCCATCTTAAGCTACTGTCCTCCATTGCTGTCCTACCCATTATATTTATTAATGTCTATTCAGATGCTAAACATTCTTGGTTCCAACCTGCTTTAAAAACATTCAGTCTTGAACATTCCCAAAGGCATTTTCCCTTCTCTCTGAACAGCAGTCTTTCCTGTTTTTTCAAACCAGCTTTTCAAAAGACCTTAGTCTTTTAAAGGGCCATGGCTCAATAGCAGAGTATCTGCTTGGCAAGCAGAAAGTCTCAGGTGCATGCAATCCCTGGCATCTTCTGTTAAAAGGATAATGTAACAAGTGATGTGAATGATCTCTACCTGGGGCCCTAGAGAGTCGCTGCCAGCCTGAGTACACAATCCTAACCTTGATGGTCCAATGGTCTGATTCCATGTAAGGCAACTTCATGTGTTCAGTTTCAACAGTGGCTTCCCACCCGACCATTTGCTTCCACATTATGGCCATTATCGAGTGAAAAGTAAGCACTTACAAATACATTGTTTTAATGAAGTGAACATGAAAGATGCACTTAACTCTCCCAACGAGCAGGCCTTAAAATGGATTAGCTTTGGGGGGATATCACTGTGTTTAAGATTGGTAGGGCTCAGATTCCTTGGATACTTTCATTCAGAATATCTGTATATGGAATATGCTGTTAATATTAACGGAACATATACAGATATTCTGGATGAAAGTCTCCTTTTGTCAAAAGTGCAGGGACTTTCAATAAGCAAAGTCAGCAAAAACTTAACCTAGAGATATACAAGTTTTAAAGATTTATAGGCTGGGCCAGGGTGATTAATTAAAAAAATTAATCATTTACTGTTCAAGAGCACTTCATACTATTATGCAAGGATTTATACACGTATACAGTCACAGTCACTAAAACGGAATCTGCATTCCCAGTCCTGTCTTTCCTGTACAGTTTTGTTTCCTTAAATGAGTACACCCTGGCACAGCATTCTGATGGGTCTGTGAGTTACCTGTACATTACAGTTCAAGGCCAGATATCCAGTAACAAACCAAAACGACCACGTAACAGCCCTCTCCTTCAAATCTTTGCTAGCTAGTTGTATAGACTTTCAATTAATTTTTGAAATAGTATGAACAACAGGAGCTAATTTTCTCTACTTCACCACTGAGAGTTATGATTATTTCAGCATTTCTCCAGATCATCATTTTCCATGTTCTCATCCAAACTATTTCTGAAAGGTTTTCCAGAATGTAACAAGTTGTGATGTGTTGTTTCATTATCTAACAACTTAACAAAATGTGCGCTTTGCTCTAATTTTAACCATTTAGAGAGGGGAGGGAAGGAACACTTCTACAACGCAAGCAGGAAAAGTCTGTGAGACTAGAAGACAGCCAACGGGGACAGAAAATTAGGAATAAAGGAAGCTTTGGAATTTTTGAAACAAAATTGCAGTATTTATTTGTATCCTGCCTTTCCTCAAAGAAACTCAAGTTATTGAATTATAACCTCACAACGACCTATAAGGTGGGTTGGGCTGAGAGACAGTGATTTGACCATACCATCCAGTGAGTTTCAATGCCAATCAGGGATTTGAACGCAGGCCTCCCAGTTCTTGGCCAACATTTTATCACTACACCATACTGTCTTAGGCACACTCCTCTAAGCTTGGACTATAAGACTACACACACTAGACACTATTTTAACAAATAAGCAGGAAAAAGAATTAATGCTAAATCACCTCATTAAAGATAAATAGCTGCAAATACTGGAGAGAAAATTACTATTAGTAATGTGACAAAGGTATTCAGTAAGTACTATCACAGTGTTATTTGTACAGAAATTTCAAACACTTGTTAAGCAGTAATTAAATTTAAATTTAGTTATAGCAAAAGTACTTTATGTAACATTGGTGTAACAATATAAGTATAATCTAATTTGTCTAACAGCAATACATTTTACAGAACAGTAAACAAATTTATAAATTTACATTTATATTTTCCTTCTCTGTGAAGGACAGAAGAATTCATATATATATTGAACCAAACTGAAGTAGCACTATAAACCTGGAATGGGCTTTTGTGAGGCAGAGCCAACTTCATTAGATTAATAAACGGCACATGGCAGTATATGCACCTGACAAAATAGGCTGTGGGTCTCAAAACTTCATGCAACAATACATTTATTATATCTTTAATGTGCCAAAAGATTCTTTCATTTCAAAGTTTCTGTTTCACTAATGGTGGAGGCTCTACTGACACAAGAAGCCTTCTGCTGGCAGACCACGCCCCTTACACTGGGACGAGGCTCCTTGTGCTGGTGAAAGGCTCCCTGAGTTCAGGACAACTCCACAGTTAGCCTTTTCTTTGGCTGCAACAGACTTAATGTGGCTATCCTTTTAGAATTTGTGAGCATGAATTGGGGTACATGGGGAGGAAAAAATGGTCTGGGGAGAAGCCCCCTCCCCCCGCCAGAAGAAGAGAGAATGAGGCAGCCTGCTAGCTGTCTAGACACAAACCTCGCATGGCTTGGCACATCCCATGGCTCTACTGGGTGCCTTCATCCACCATGGTTTGCCCGGACTGGGCACAGCCATCTAGTCTCTGCCTTCTCTAGGCTGTGTGAGGCTTGACTGAGCTAGCTGATGTCCTTCTGCTTCAGGCTGCACCAGCCCCAGGGGAGGACAAACCATTGAACCACCAGAATTTTGGCCAGTGTTATAATGGCCCCTGGCAGGAACCAAATTAAACTATGTTTGTACTGCTAATTTCAATGTCACTACTCATGATTAAGAGTATGGGGATTGTGGCCCCATGCACATGTTATTTTTATAGAATTACCACACACACATGCACTTGTGCATACACAGACGCACACACACCAGACAATATTAATAATGTAAGAATCCTTTAAATTGTGTTAAGCAGGAGAAGAAATATTTTAAGAGATCATCATCTGCTGTCATTGCCTACATTATCAGAGAGAAACTGGCAGGGGGGAAGGGAGATTTAAAGATGTTAAAAAATAACTCAATAAGGCTGCCCTGTAAATAATTACTCAAAGGCCAGTCACCACCCCCTGCTTTGCTTGCCCTCCATTCCTCCTTCCCACCTGCAGCAAGGCTACTTGCTACTTTATAGCCATGTAATGATCTCATGAGGCTATGCTCATATTCCAGAACGAAGCCAAGAAAAGCAGGCAACATAGTGTTGCATGAGCCCTCTCTCCTGTGTGCCTAAAACGCTACTGGCCAAGCAAAAACAGGATGCGCAGTATTATGGTGGCTGCCAAACCAGCATTTAAAGAGCCAAGACAGGCACCTAGGATAGAGCTTGTGTAATATATAGGCAGCCAGACAGAGTTCATATGGAGAAGAGGGCAGTTGCTATCAGACTAATAGCATGCTGCATCAGTAAAATCCACATAAATGGGGTGGATAGATAGTTGGAAAGACAGAGAAAATAAGTTCTCTGGAGGAACTCAGTCCTGTAACCCCATTCATTCTTTACAAATGGGGATTTTTGCATGAAAAATTCCACTCTATTATTTGTTAATAATTGGAATGTTTGGAAAATACACAGGAAAGTGTTTGATGCCCAGGAAAGGGAGCGGGGACAGACAATGCTTTTACAACATTGTGTTCTACTTTTGTAATTCTGCTTTCTGCAATATGTTGTTTGCATTGTTTTCTAACTCTGTAATCCTAGACCTATTGCATTGGTTATTGACTGTTTTATGATGTCTGATTGCATCATTTCATATTCTGTAATCATCATGATTCTCAGTGAGAAAGGCAGAGTGTAAACAAAATACTAAATAAATAAATAGGATAATCACAAGCAGTTTTCAAGAGGAGATTTCAAGAGTATTTTGTGGCAGTGTTGCCTTTGCTGTTTGCAGAGGTGTGGGTGGAGGAAAGACATAAAAATCCACCAAAAGGTAGAAATGTTCTTTCAAAACTGAAATCACTAGATTGCAGCTGCTATATATATAAAAAAATCACAAAAACTAACTGCTGCAGAATGCTGAATTTACCTTAACAAAGCGACACAGTCTGATGGCATCTTCCCATTTTGAACTGCTCACATATTCATGAAGAATGGCTGGATAAGGTGAAATATTCATGTGAATGAGTGAGCCATCAGCTCTTCTGATAGTTATTTGACTTCCAACAAAACTCACAATCTGAGGATTTTTACTAAATTCACTGTTGAAAATATAATTATTAGAGATAAGAAAATTGTTTTTAGTTTTAGTCCTACCTTGCAGGATTTCAAGGCAATATAAACAAAATAACAACCATAAAATGAATGAAAACAAAGTTTAAAAGCACAGCTTAAGACTGTCATTAAACACAAAAACTAAGATAAGTAAAGCAGTCCTAAAGAAAAACGTCTTCAACTGCCTCCTGAATATCAGCAGTGAGAGAGCCAAGTGCACCTTCCTGGGGATGCTTATTCCATAGTTGTGGGACTACCACTGAAAAGGGCCTCTCTTTTCTACCCACCAGGTGAGCTTCTTTAGCTATAGAAGCAGCATAATCTAATTTAAATTTGATGAAAAACAGGGTTGCACTCACCTGTAACTTCTGTTCATCGAGTTCTTCTGTGCAGACACAATGGGACTGCGCGTGCGCAGGCCTGCCAATGGAGGATTTTACAACGCTTTTTAGAGCTCCAAAGGGGCCGTTGCTCAAGTGCCATGGCAACCGTTCCCGCTCAAACGGTCACGTGACTCAACGGCGAGCAATGGCCCCTTCTCTCAGTTACTCCTCAGCCGCTGCGACTTCTCATTATAACCACCAGGGAGTTCACAGTGGGGCAGGAGGGAGGGCATTCTCTCCACTGAAGCATGCCGGCTCCGATGAGATCGGATCGACGAAGTAGAACAGTGATGGATCCGATACGGCAACGTTTCAAAGTCCCCTCGGCCCTGTAGTGGAGACCGTTTAGTTTCAGTTTCATCAACCTCTGGTCTCTGTGTCAACTCTGGCCCCTTTGGATCCAGGATCTCTCCCTCCGAAATCGAATGGTTTGGAGAGTTTAGATGAGGCGATGGCGTCCGAGGTGTCACCAGTATCACATCATCGGCAACGGCCTGCACTGGGGATTGATGGCGGTGGGACAAAGATGAAGTGTCCTAAGAAAAGTGTTTAGACTTCTTCACTCTTTTAGCTGGTGGTTCCGATGCAGACCTTAATTTTGAACTGTGTTTCAACGCCTTGCTCATCGGATCCAATTCTGGAACCAACTTTGTAGAGCTTGGGGGCTTGCCTGCTGGATCCGATGTCAGAACCATTCTTGAGGAACTTGGTGCCCTAATTGTCGGATCCAATGCCCGAACCGATCTTGAGGAGGCTACCAAACTGGCCCTGGAATGACGACCAGCATCTTCCACATCTGATCTTGCCTTCGATGCCGGTCACGGTGCCTGCTCCTTAGCCGAAGGAGATCTAAGCACCTCACCTCCTTCCAGCACTTTGTTCCACAAAGAAGCCCGTAAACGCTGACTTCTATCATGCCTAGCCTTCGGTGTAAAATTCTGGCAGATTTTACACGCCGTTACATTGTGCCCCTCACCCAAGCAGAATAGACAAAAGTCATGAGCATCAGTATGCGTCATCTTCATATTGCACTGAGTACAATGCTTGAATAGTGCCTCCGATGACATAATGGGGCCGACAAATTCGGCAGGATTAGGCTAAAGGGCGTCGTCAACACAGTCCGGGTCATACACAGTCTTTAAATACTTCCAAATCCAAATCAGCAGACGAAAACGTGGTCAGAAGAACAGTACAAAAATTCAATGCCAGTAAATCATGAGGAATAATGATCAAAAACTGGAGCTCAAGAGTGAAGTTGCTCCTCAAGCGGCGGCAAGAAGAGAACTGAGGGAAGGGGCCGTTGCTCGCCGATGAGTCATGTGACCATTCGAGCAGGAACGGTTGCTGTGGCTCATGAACTACGGCCCCTTTGGAGCTCTAAAAGGCGTTGTTAAAATCCTCCATCGGCAGGCCTGCGCACACGCAGTCCCATGTGGGGCTGCACAGAAGAACGAAGATGAACAAACATTTCCATATTAAGGTATGTTTTCTAAAGCATTAATTGTGTTCCATTTCTTAGCATTCATTGGTCATCAGTTGGAGCATACTGATGTTTCTTACCAATAAGCATCCCCTGCTCATTTTCTGAGCTTTATCTACATCAAAGTAGCTCAACAAATGACTACAAGGTGGACCTTCATATTAATAGCTAGCCTATCGCCAGCCAGCCTATATTTACTCCTCTAAAAGAACAATTCTAAACAGGTCTACTTAGAACTAAGCCCCATTTTATTCATTTGGGGCTACTCCAGGGAAAGTATTCTTAGGACTGCAGCCTGACCCAACATTAAATAATGGGGGTGAGGGGAGGGAACTTACTCGAACAGTGAACTTCAGATGTGTGTGTGTGTTATGTGCCATCAAGTCCCCTCCAACCTATGATGACCCTATGAAGGAACGACCTCCCAAACATCCTATCATTAACAGACTTGCTCAGATCCTGCAAACTGGAGGACATGGCTTCTTCAGATACCTGGAGAAAAACTGGTGGTTGATACCTTGAGGCTAAGAGTTGGGAAGTGGAGTTCATGCTCTGAGTAATCCAAGCTAGATTAAAGAAAAAACCACCCTCCATTCCATTCTCTTCTTATGAATTCTATACTAAGGAATTATTAGGAAATATTTTGCTAGTGGAAGGTAATAATTAATAAGGTAATAAAAATAGACAATACCTTGCATCTTTTTCAAAGAGGGTTTTTGGCAAGAGTTCTTTGTCCACATACACTGCATTGGGATAGTACCAGACTGTAAATCGTTCATCTTGAACTCCACCAAGTATGTTGCACGTGTCATTCCATGCCAAAGTATGTACCATTGTTCCTTAACAGAAGGTAAGCACAATAACTTGCTTTAGTGCACTGCAGTACAGTGTAGGCATCAGGATCTCCAGCCTCTCTCAATGTAAATATTAGCACAGTTTTTTATTCTATGCGAAACAACATTCCTATTTGAATTCTCATAAAGTATAATTTGTGTCTTGGAAGATTAAAATACAACTAACCAGCATAAGCCTGGAAGACTTCATTGACAGGTCTTAGTTTCAGCCCTCTCTTGGGGTGTGTTTGCTGAAATGTCCTCTCACGAGAAGTGTCATTCACTGGTGACCTACTCACCCCTAAGGACTCTTGGGATGCCTGGAGCCCTCCTACTTGGGCTTTATGCCACACTGTCGGCAGCGTGCTCTAGCCTACACAATCTCACCCTGGCTTCTTCAGTGAATAGTTTATGAAAACACCATGCCACCAGAGTTGTTTAGATACTAGAAACACTATGTTCTTTACAGTGTGACTGGTTTTGTTGTTTTATTGGTTTTAATCATTTTTGGTATTTATTGTGTACTTTTATGTTATGCATCACTTTGAGGGCCATAAAGAAATAATACTCATCAACGTTTCTTTCACTGTAAACAGTACTCTGATCATTGTATCGTTGACTTCTTTTTAACTTACTTTTTGACAATGCTATGCAAATTTTATCTTCAACACAGTGAAATATTTGGGGCAAATCTTCAGGGTCTGTACTTTAAAGCTATTAACTCTGTTGTATCTGTTCACAAGGGGTAGTTCCTTATTACCTTCCAGATAATTATCATGTAAACTCTTTCCTTTCAGAGGAAATGTCCTCTGAACGTATCCAATGTCCATGTAGCCATGATGCTAAATAGTTTGTCTACTATTTTAATCTGTCAGTTCTCATTATAAGAAATATATACAACATCTGGGTATCTGCTCTTTACTTAGTTTACTTGTGCTGTGTAAACTAAAATGTCATGTTCCAAATTTGTTAAAACTCTTTGCACTTTGAAAATTAAACCTTCATATGTTATTGCTTTTCTAAGAAACCATTCTCAAACATACAACGAAACACAGAGTTATGACATTACTACATTCAGATTTTAGGGCCGTTCTCTGTAAAATGAAGTGACATCAGTTTAAATGTCAACACTGTTTTATTGCCGATTGTTTTATAAAAGGCACTATGCTTGTTCATTTATCAACTATGAAGAGATTCACAGATGTTAGAAATTACATCTGCCATTGGCTGTACTGCAGGCATACGTCTTACATCTGTGCTTCCAAAAAATGTTTGCCAAGTAAACTACTGGAATTTTATCTTTGCATGGTGTTAACCTGTCTATACTAGTCACTAAGGGCTGTTTTCAGTGCTACCTCTGAGCATGGGAGCCTTGTTAGCATGGCTTTTTCCATGCTCATATGGCTAATACGGAAATGAAGTCACATGGGAGAGGCCTCAAACATGGCTACTTGCTACAGAAGTTTATGCTTATGGGTCACAAGATGTGGTGGTCTTAAAAAAAAGGAAATTGGAGAAATTCATGGAGCAAAAACTATCAATAGCTTAGTCAAAATAGATAAATGGAATCCCAGATGAATTTGCAAAAATGAGAGGGATCTTGCCTGTATTTTCTGTTTATAGCCCCTGTTTGAAATAGAATTAGCATTGCCATATGCCTGCTGGGGCTGGTAAATCTCCTGTCCCCAGCAGGCCTTGTGTGCTGGTACTTCGGCAACTAGTGGGAGAAAAAAAATTAAAAAGAAATTGCTGTCAGTGATAGCATGACATCCCTTCCATGATACCACACCTTTCTAGGAATCACCAGAAACTCACATAAACAGTTTCTGGCAATTCCTAGAGAAACATAACATCATTTCAGGGTTTTCCCAGAAGTGATGTTATGGCATTGATGATGGCCATCCTACCATGTCCCTTCCCTCTGTTTTCCTGCAGGTTGCCAGGCCAGGCCAGGCCAGGCAATCCTAAATAAAATATTGTACCATATAGGCCTTTAGTCTGATCCTTTTTCATATTTTGATTTTTCTGTGTGGTACATGAACAAGATATGGGAAGCAGTCATATTGCCTGTTCTTCCAACATGACCTTGGGAGTCTTCCGTTAGTGGAGAGGCAAAAAAGATGCTATGAACAGCAGCTAAGCTAATTTTAGGTGGATAGCTGTGTTGGTCTTCAGTAGAACAGCAGGATTTGAGTCCAGTGGCACCTTAGAGACCAACAAGGTATTCAGGGTGTAAGCTTCTGAGAGTGTCTGAAGAGCTCTGACTCTTGAAAGCTTACACCTTGAAATTTAGTATTCTGTGCTACATGAGTCAATCTTTCAACACAGTTTTAAGGAAATTCACAATTTCTACACAATTTCAAAGAAATCTGGCATCAGTCATAGGAATTGTGAAACGAAGAATTGCTTCTCTTTTGTCAGTAATGAACAAGAAAAAAACTGTTGCAAGAAGCTGATTAATGTTGCTTAAGCAAATTCTTACCTATTTTGATTATTTTCTGTTCTTTCCCAAACCTCTTAACTGAAGTAATATAAAGGTCTCTGTTCTTGTCAATAAAAACAATTTTCCTTTCATTTGTAAGTCCTTTCTGGTCTAAAGCAATTTCCAGGATTTCTGTCTATAATATAAATCATAACGTTTTTCATCAGAAATGAATTTTTAAATAAAAACATGATGATATATTGCAGAATATAGGTGTTATTATTTTCTTGTCTTGAATTAAGAGACAGTCACAATGTAACTTTGTTCTATTTCTTCTTTCCTTATAGCAATATCATTAAAATAGATGGAGCTGAAAGACAGTAAGTAACTTGGCCCAAAAGCAGGGAGCTTATCCACTTTATTACAAACTCAGAAACTCATTTGCATACTCTGTGCAATCTTTAAAAATCACCTTAAGCAGGTCTTGAACCAGTATGCTCATAGTCAATTGGTAGAACCGTATATTTTAATCAGTATATTTTTCCAATATGAATGTATATTCTGTTTTTTTGCCTTTTCTCTCTTTATTTTTACGTAACTAGTAACTATCTCTTATTATTTTGGGCTACCCCTTTATCTTTGTTATGTTTGGATATGTAAAATCTAGGAGAAAATCCATAGTTTTTTATTAAGGGGAGCATTTTAAAATTACAAGTGCTGTTCTGAATATGGTGAAGAATACTGTGCCTTCTTTGCATAATTAAAAATGTCCTCTTTTATGTAAACATCAGTACTGACAATATCAATAACTAAAATCAATTTAAAAAACCCATTAGTAGACTTTATTGGTCGTTTGTGACTTTCACTACTTCATAAAATTGAAACTACTCAGCACCTTAGCAGATATGTTTTGTGCTTAATGTAAATGTCAGAGTGAAGTTAGGGTTTTTTTGTGAAATATTGTCGGATGGGCTGGTGGTTAAGTCTTCCCAAACCTTGTCCCCATACAAGTTCTCCCACCATGGGTGGGGATTTGCATTATTAGATTCTAGCTGGGGGGGACCACTGGGTTAAACCAGCAAAAGAAACAAGTGGGAAAGGTCAAAATTCTGCTTTTCTACATTAGCATTATGAAACAAATATGAGGTTAAGAGCTCTGTGTTCACTTGAAATATACAGCTCCACCCTAATTTAAACATATTAAAAATGTACATTTTTTAAAAATGCTACCTCCGGAAACAGTAATAATTTAGACTGATAGGCAGGGCTTCAGATAAAAGTCTACTGCTGAAATTATGTTGTCTTTATGGCAGCAGAAAATAAAAATGGATATAAAATGCTCCACATAAGAAGGCTATTGCAAGGGAACTAACGTGTTTCAGATCAGAGAGAAAAATCTCCAGCAATTTAGTAAGGAACACCAAATAGAAGTCAGTGTATTCTACCTTTGGATGACATTGCATTGATAATTAGAACAGCTATGATTAGTTTTGCTTTTAAAAAGTCAGAGATAAGAGGATTCTTACTCAGAAATCCTGCAATTCATCTTTAAGAACACTAGTCCCAATCAAAGGAAAATGCAATGTCACCCTACCTGGCTATCACACCTGCATTGGCCACTTTTTAAGCAAGTGTAGCTGGAAGTAAAGGGTTCTTTTTACCATAACACACAGGTGTGGATTATACAAGCCACATGTTAATTGTAGATGTATTCTCATGTTCTATTTCAATATACGTTTTCAGCCACACCTCCCTAAAAACTAGGGCTGAATCCACATTACCTTGGCGCGTTCCGGTGTTGCACTAAATGTTCGCTAAACACCCGGAAATATAGCGTCTTTCTAGTGCAATTCAGAAATCGCGCTTGAAAGACGCTATACTTCCGGGTGTTTAGCGAACATTTAGTGCAACACCGGGATGCGCTGAGGTAATGTGGATTCAGCCTAGTACTTTGCAAACTTAATGCCAGTTTTTACTTTCACTTCCTTATGTGCATTTGGATCAGCCATTCCACATCAAAAAGATTGGGGGGCTTTCACTTCCACATTGTTATTTGCTCAATCTTTCACACCTTCCATCTTTATGTAATCTATTTTTACATTTCTTTGATCTGATTTTGCTTGCTTTCAGTTAGGAATCTCCACTTTTATTAACGTATTTTCCCTTTTCCAAATTTTTTGCATATCTCTGCATATTAGTGATTTTTAAAATAATATGCACCCTCAATCTGGGACCTCCAGGTTCAAATCCTCTCTGTACTATGATGATCACTGTGTAACTTTAGGCACGTCACTCTCCCTCAGCTTAACTTACCTCACAGGGTTGTTGTGAGGATAAAGTGGAAAAAGGGAGAACAACACGTCACCTTAAGTGCCACATAGAAGGGCGGAGGAAACTTACTAAATAAAATTAGAAACATTTGTCTCATTAATTTTAATTTCTAAACAATTGTGTGCTGACTTATATCTACAGTGGTTGTAACGGTTACCAAATTACGACTGTTTTCAGGTTTAGTCATTACGAGCCAAAACACACGAGAAGAAATACCCAGGTTCAGCACGTGTTCTCTTACCTCAAGGTTTGCCGGGATCTGTAGGTGTCCTGGAAGCTTACAGTTTAGCATTTACAGAGCAGCAGGAAGGGAAATACAGGCGCCTGTATTTCCCTTCCCCTTCCTGCTGCTCTGTAAATGCTATACTTTAAGCTTCCAAGACACCTACACTTCCCAACAAACCTTGAGGTAAGAGAACAAGTTTAGCATTTACAGAACAGCAGGAAGGGGAAGGGAAATTCAGGCGCCTGTATTTCCCTTCCTGCTGCTCTGTAAATGCTAAACTGTAAGCTTCCAGGACGCCTACAGATCCCGGCAAACCTTGAGGTAAGAGAACACGTGCTGAACCTGGGTATTTCTTCTTGTGTGTTTTGGCTCTATGTCTTCATCATAATTTGATACAAAATTACTTCTTTTTTGTGATGCTGTCTTGTTTTTGTGATGCTGTCTTGTGAATCAGCTCCTATAAATAGTAACTTTGTTGGAAAGAGATTTTCCCTTTTTGTTCTTGTTATTGATGCTTATTTATTGATAAAGTTATAAAATTCAAATTCAGTCTGATTGATTGATCTGATTTCTGACTGATAACATGCTGCAGGCTAGAAATCTGGAACACGCTGTCAACCTAGAAAATCATTACAGACCCAAAGTCCTGTTTAATATGTGCCATCTCATATCTGAGCTCATCAAGCATTATGCTAATATAAATTAATAAACCTTCCTACATGATTACAAGATGATGTAATTGTAGTTACCTTATGACTGAGAGGCTTTCCATCTCCTAATGGCTTGCCAGATGAGGTTTCAAACAGGTAAATAACTTTTATGAAAAAGAGAACGAATTAGAAATAAATGTGTGACTGCTGTAACACTACTTCCACAAAAATTCGAATATGGGTAAACAATTACATTACAACATCACTTGGAAGGATGGGTACCTGCTGCTGCACTCTTTGGAATGTAGTTTCCAAGGTATATGGTACTAAGCACAGCTTTTTTTCAGCAGGATCTCCCCAGATCTGAGATCTGGCACATCTAAAAAAGATCATGTGACTGGTGGCCCTGCCCCCAGCGCCCAAAGACCTGCAGGCCGTCTCCCCGGGTGGAGCTTCTCCCAGGCTGCCTGCTTCCCCAGCCTCTTCCTCGGCCTTTGCCTTCCCCCTTTTTCTTCTTCTCTTTCTTTACCTTCCTTCCTGAGGCACCACCATCTGGCTGGCTGATAGGCAGGCCAGGAGGGAGAAGAAAGGAAGAGAAAGCTGCCCTCCTGTTGCTCTTCCTGCCACTGCTGCACTAATCAAGGGGAGAGAGAAGGAAGGAGGCGCACGGCTGGCTGGAGGTAGCGGCAAAGGAGCAGCACAGTGGGGCGCTCCCCCTTCAGCTGCCCTACAGGGAAAGAGCCCCTTGTCCTGCCCACCAACTTCACGGTGGTGCTGGTGGAGGCACCTGCCAAGGGAGAGAAGGAGGAGCGCGAGGGAGGGACAACCACTGCTGCCACCCCCAGCGGAGCCAGACAAAGAGCCCAGCAGCAGGAGCCACAGCAGGTGAGGCAGCAGCGCCTGGTAGCGGCAAGCCGAAAGCAGCCGCATGGAGCGAGGTGGGAGCGAATGTGAGTCTCGGTGCTTCTTTCACTACCTGCGCAGGGCAGGTGAGGCAGCCACCTAGGCTGAACCTTGTCGGGGTTAATGGGGCAGGCAGCCACTTCCCTCAGCCTCCCTGCCCTGGTCTTTGGGAGTGAAGGAGATTCTTGAAAGGCTCCTCTGTGGAGGCCAGTGGTGAGCCATGGCGCTGCAGCTTGCGGCTGGCTCTTGTTTGTTCGGCCAGCTGGTCTCACTGGGGAAAGAGGGGGTTGTTCTATGAGCCTTCCTCTTCCTGGTAGAGGGGGTTGTTCTATGAGCCCCACTCTTGGGGTGGGAGGTCTTTAGGAGAGAGGATATAAGAGAACAAATGGTCACAAATTAGACATTAAAAGTGAAAACACTCAGAAACCTGCAATTAAAAAGGAGGAAATGTTTCAGCAGAGATCAGAGATCGTAGCATCTGTTGTATTTTTCTGGTGGGTCTGAATACTGTTTGTAGGTTGTGCTTTTTCATAAGCTTTCCCATCTGATCAGTGATTCCTTTGATATATGGCAAAAACACTTTTCCTGTGGGAGACTGTTTTTCCTTAGTTGTTTGATTTATCCTTGGTTTAATCGCTCTTCTGATTTCATTTCTGGAGTAGCCATTTGCTTGAAGTGCATGGTTTACATGATTAACTTCCTCGTTGAGAAAGTGTGGTTCATATACCCGTCTTGCACGGTCTACTAATGTTTTTATTATGCTTCTTTTCTGTCGAGGGTAGTGATTGGAGTTTTTGTGTAAGTACCGATCCGTGTGAGTTGGTTTCCTGTAGACCTTGTGACCTAACTGAAAGTTTGCTTTGCGGATGGACCAAGGTATCTAGAAATGGGAGTTTACCCTCAATTTCTTTCTCCATGGTGAATTGTATGTTCAGGTGGATATTGTTGAGGTGGTTTAAAAACTCCATCAATTCTTCCTCACCATGGCTCCAAATGATAAAGGTATCATCCACAAACCGGAACCAGACAGTAGGTTTGTGGGGTGCTGATTCTAGAGGTGTTTTTTCAAAATGTTTCATGTAGAAGTTTGCTATAACTGGGCCGAGAGGGCTTCCTATGGCCACCCCATCCATCTGTTCATAGAATTCGTTATCCCATTGGAAGTAACTGGTTGTCAGACAATGGTGGAATAGGGCTGTTATATCCTCTGGAAAAATCTGATTAATAAGTGTGATTGTGTCTTTTACCGGAACCTTAGCAAACAGGGATACAACATCAAAACTGACAAGTATGCCCTGTGGATTGAGTTTCAGAGAACTGATTTTGTTGATGAAATGTGCTGAATCTTTGAAGTAAGACATGGTTTTTCCGATGTGGTCCTGTAGAAGATTGGCCAGATGTTTACCTAATTCATATGTCAGTGAACCAATGGCACTCACAATGGCACTCACGAAATCAGAAGAGCGATTAAACCAAGGATAAATCAAACAACTAAGGAAAAACAGTCTCCCACAGGAAAAGTGTTTTTGCCATATATCAAAGGAATCACTGATCAGATGGGAAAGCTTATGAAAAAGCACAACCTACAAACAGTATTCAGACCCACCAGAAAAATACAACAGATGCTACGATCAGCAAAAGACAGTAGAGACTCCCTCACCTCTGCAGGAGTATACCACATACCCTGCAGCTGTGGACAAGTTTACATCGGGACCACACAGCATAGCATCCAGACAAGAATAAAAGAACATGAAAGACACTGCAGACTTGGACAATCTGAAAAATCAGCAGTGGCTGAGCATAGCCTAACTCAAACAGGACACAGTATCTTATTCCAGGACACTAAAATACTGGACAACACTTCCAACTACTTTGTCAGATTGCACAGGGAAGCCATTGAAATTCATAAGCATAAGCACAACTTCAACAGGAAAGAAGAGACTTTAAGAATGAATAGAGCATGGTTTCCAGTCCTGAAAAACACCAGGCTAACAAAATACTCTACATCTTACAATAGCCCTGCAGATAAGATTAGCATATCAAGCACCAATCCATATGCAAAAGAACCTCCTCAGGTGACAGTGAAGCATTAGCATTCCATTAGCAGTCCACACCCTGGAAAACTCTTACAGGATGATGCAACCCAAACCCACCTTCCTGAGTAGATATAAATTATCTGCATACATTTTCTCCAGTTTGACACTGAGAGATCACTGTCTTTCGGTGCTACATCTCTGAAAATGCCAGTCACAGCTGCTGGCGAAACGTCAGGAACTACAATGCCAAGACCACAGTGATACAGCCCAGAAAATCCACAACAACCATCTTATAAGGGAACTTATAAGTGATCACCACTGTTGACAGTCCACATGTTCATTTGGACTTTGTTACATGTGATTTGGCCCCGAGTTTTGGGGAGGGGGGAGAGAGGAGAAGAGAAAAAGAAAGAAGGTAGAGCTTCTTCCCTGGGGGAGGAGCCAGCTGACCGGCCACCTTCCATAGCCCGTCTCTGTGGAAACAGGTAAACTGAAGAGAGGAAGAAAGAGGAGAAGGGGGGGAGAGAAGAATTCTCCATAGAAGAATTTGTTGCACTGTGATGATTGTCTTATACTAATAGTGAGCTTGTTTTCTGAGTCAAAGAAGTGTGAACTTCAGCAGTACCTCTGATTAAAACTAAAATTTAACCATTTGGTAAATATATATGTGGGAGAAAATAATGTAACAGCATGTAAAATAATAAATGTTGTATAAATTCAAGAAACATAGATTTGTAAAGTAGTGGTTAATTTCAAACATATTTTTGACATTACATGCAAAATCCAGCTTATATGTCATTTATCTTCCATGTGGCATGCACGTTTAAATTTAAAACTCTTCCATTTGCATTTCAGTATAGTGTCATGAGCTTCTTTCAGAAGGATACAGGATATTGGTTTGCGGTCACTGGTTATATTGGCAGGAAAAAACGATGTTATGAGAACAGGTGCTGTTCTGATGTTGTTGGTTGCATATGAAAAGGAAAAAGAAGGGTTACGTCCAGTGCTGGTTTGAGCCAGCTGTGTAAACACAGGAAAATAACTTGCGACTTGAGATAGCGTTCTGCTCCCTTTTTGATGCAAGGTTTCCCTTGTCACTGTTGTTGCTTATGTTTTAACTAAAACCAACAATTAACTATCACAATGTTTTGGTAAGGTTTTGGGGGGTGGGGGAGTAAACAAAATGAAGAATTTATATAAACCTTTACAATTTCTAACAAAGTGGAGCATATATGATCAGAGGTTAAAAAAGAGACTTGTCTTGTCATCCTTTGCATTCATGTAATTACTGAAGTGCAGAAAAGAAAAAGAAAGTGGAGAAAGAGAAAGTGGAGAAAAAAGGAAAAATATGTTTACCTTTTGAACCTTCATGCAACACTTAAAAATGATTCCCATTAGGTGCAAATTTTTAATAAACTATTTTACCAACTAAGTTGAGTGTCTCTTTAGTCCAGGCTAGAGTTTATCATACTGCACAATGAATAGCTAGAAACTGACATAGGCAGTCCACACGTAACGTACCATGAGGGACCAGAAAAAGCAAGTCCTAAGACATTCAGTTTTCCTGGACAAACATGTTTACTGGCAGAAGACAATGCCTCTGGTTCCAAGAAAAGTTTCTTCTTTGTTCAACATGTGTGTGGGAACTGGGCTTGAAAGAAGGACTTACAAATTAACCATGCAGGAAATGTTTAGAGAAGGGGTCCCCGACTGATTTGAGCCTGCAGTCACTTTTGGAGTTTTGACCCAAGGTGGTGGGCACAACCATAAAAATGGCTGCCATAGGAGGTGAAGCCAACCACAAAATGACAGGGAGTGAAGTCATGCATAACTCTCATAGTAAACCCTCAACATTTCAGGCAGAAGCTGTGTTAACAGGATGCCTTTTAAATGAACATATTGTTTAAAAACATTTTCTTGCATATGCACAGTTTACCTTCAGTCATGCAGTGAAGATGCTTGTGCTGTGGTAGCAGCAGCTGCTGATACAATTTTTTTAAAAAAATGTGCACAGCTAATCAGATTTCCAATAGCAAATCAGAAGCTCTGCTGGGCAAAAACCCACTTGGTTCTGCCCACTTTCTAAAAACTGTTGGTATGCCCCAGGAAAAGTGTCAGCAGGCACCATAATGTCCATGGACACCACACTGCAGACCCTGGTTTAAGAGATATACATCTAAATGTCCCTGAAAATGATATAAACTTTTGCAAGGGCTATTGTATACTTTGAGGAAGGAAAGGAGATCTTCTCCAGAACAGACCTTAAGAGGAAAAGCAGACTTCAATGATATAACTCATTATCTACTGGGACTTGGATTAAATGTATTTCTGTGCCAGAAAGCACCAAGATTACTTCCTACTAGGAGTTAAACTTTCTTCACTGATAACTGAAGTGGCTACTGCATGGTTCCACTGTGGAGTCATCTATCTCTTCAGGAGGTTTATCTTGATGCATACTTGACAAACTACTACAAGTCAATAACAAATATAAAAACAGAACTGGTTCACACAATCTATAGTATGGGTTTTCAAAATGGTTCTTTGGAAGGACATCACAACTGACAGAAATTTTTATAATGAATTATGAGGACAAATTTCCCTAATTTTCCAATGCAGACCGTATATGAACCCAGTTCTGAAATATTTATCCTCAAAGGTAAGTTTTAATAGTAATTTTCATAGATTTAAAACATCTGATAAGAGAACCTAAAGCAGCCAAACAAAGATGAGAAGAGAGCCAGTGAGGTGTAGTACTTAAGTATACTGGACTAGGAACAGAGATACCAGGTTTGAATCTCTGTTCGGCCATGGGAGCTTGCTGGGTGACCTGGGGTCAGTCACACAGTCTCAACCTAACCCACCTCACAGGGTTGTTGTGAGGATAAAATAGAGGAGGGGATGATGATGAAAGTGGTTTTGAGTCCTCATTGGGGAGAAAGATGGGGTATAAATAAATATAATACAGATATTTTATATTATCTATGTTCCTTTCTCCAGAAAAGCAAAATACAGAGGAAAAAAATGAAGAACAAGGTAAATGTCTTTGATTTACAGTAATATATGAATTCATAACAATCAAGCACTTATTCCAATGCAAGATAGATTCTGGATGTTGCATGGAAACTTTGAAAATATTGGATATGGGTGTTATGCAGATCAGACTAGAGCTTGCTAGAGTTTCAGATGAGGAAGTTTTGAACTTGAAGTCACTATTGCCTCACAGATTTTAAATTTTAAACCTCCAGGGCTAGATGACTTTTCATCTGAATTTTATCATACCTATTCTGTTTTGAGTAATCTTTCTAATTTTTGTACTGATCATAAAGTAGTTCCAGAGATTGGTGCTTGGAATGGAAATAAAAATAAGATTATATTTTGAAAGAAAGCAAGGATCTACCTAAAGTAGATTTATATAGATTAATCACTTGGTTCAATGGTAATTATAAATTAACAAACAAATAAGACCTCCGCAAGTAATATTTGGATGGATCAAACAAGGAAAATTAACATGAAATTAACACAGAAGGAAATTAACTTGAGAAAAACAATCAATATAATAATACCAACAGCACAGGAATCTGTATATAAATCTTATTTTTGGATGCCACTAAGCTTATGAACCTTTTGAACAGGGTTATTGGTTGCAAGTCACAGAAGTGTTTAATAAAAAATGGGGATGGGCTGCAAGGAAATGACTACTGCAATTCAAGACAGACACTTGGGGTAGATGCTGAATTAACAGAAAGTATTGTATTAAAAGAAGCTGGACAGTCGATCCTTTTCTCCCTTTGTGTTTGCAACATCTATGGAGCTCTATGGAGTGGACAGTAAACAACTATGTGTGGGGCTCTTCCTGATGTGGGCCTGCCTCCTAGCCTCCTACCTGCAAGGGGGGCTTCCCAGGCTGTAGACTGGAAGCTGGAGGGGGTTACAGTCACCTGAGTCCTCCTTTTCCTTCTTCAGAGTGTTACTGCCCTGGCTAGTGCCTTGGGCAGCCGCATCTTCCTAATTTTTAGTCTGGTTTGGAGCTTCCCTTTTATCCCTACCTTCTACCCCTGGTCTTCCCAAGCCCCATCCCACACCCCACCCTAACAGCCTGAGCCACCACCCATACCAAGGTCTGGAGCACCATGTTTTGGAAATCAGGGCTTTACCCCCACAAACCATCACTCTGGCCCTCTTGTTACTTGCCGACTGGTCCTTGCGGCTCCCCCTGCTCCTGGTCCCTCCCATGGCCCTGCTTGGCCTGGTCATCCAGGGTGGGGTTCGTCCTCAAGGCTAGTGGGCTGGTACTAGCTGTTGCCTCGGTTGTTACTGTGTGGCCCTGAGGCTGATCCCAGAATGGGGCTGCTGCTTCTGCAGGGGCACCAGGTGATGACATTGTCAACTAGTGCTGCCTCTCCAGTGGCTGGGGAGAGTGTTGCTGCTTTTGGCCGCCTGCTGCCGCCTTCCCGAGCATCCTGCAAATGTTCCACAAGCTTGGAGGCTCCTGTACTGTTGTTGGCCAGTGAGTGGGCATAGAAGCTGCCAGTTTTTATCCCCCAGTCTGGGGGTCATGAGCTCAGTGGGGTGGTGGTGCTGAATCTGGGCAGGGTGCTGGGTACAAGGATTCTTCAGGTAATTCAGAATATCAGCTTAATTATTGGTATAAAATTCATAAAATTAAACCCAACATTATTGAATTAAACATTAACCCAGCATATCAACTGTAGATTGGTAAGAGAACAGAGGATCAAATTATTTATTTAGCGGTTAGTTTTCTGGAGATCTGAAGCAAATATATAAGCTAAATTACAGTGTATTGATGCAAGAAGTAAACAAGGACATAGCAGGATGAGCACAACTAAAATTTCCTAGCAACTATTAAAATGATGGTCCTTCCTAAATTTTTATTTATGTTTATACCAATGTTAAAATATTATTAAGACGTAAAGAGCTGGGAGAAAATCCTAATTGGATAATGGGTGATGAAAAAAGCACAAATTAATACTTTGAATATCCAACTCATAAGAAGGGGGTGCAGCATATATGATTCTTAAAGATATTATGAAGCTACATATCTTTAGTAGATGGGTCAACTACTTTCTCAAGAGAAATCATGTGAGTTGGATTTAGAGCAAGAACATATTTTAGTTCCCTTAGGATCTTTACTATGACTTAATAAGAATGAACTCAAGAATGTGTTGAAATATAAATTAATTCCTTCTCAAATTGTCCAATCCCTGTTTAAAAACAAGAAGAAATTAAATTCACTTATCTCCTCATTGCCACCAGGGAAGTCAGATTTAGTAAACGTTGGCCACCAGGAGAATTTTCACTCTCAGATATACAATATATGCATTTTTGGTAATTTTGACTCTGAGTCAATGATATTAACTTGAGAATATTACTAATGGAGTGCAGGCATCAGTACTATTTACAAACTCCAAATTTAGTATGCGTCAATTAATGACTACTAGATTATGTAAATTAGCTTCTTGTGAAAGGCTGTTAAAATTTGAATAATAATAATAACAACATTCAATTTATATACCACCTTTCAGAGCAACTTAACACCCACTCAGAGTGGTTTACAAAGTATGTCATTATTATCCCCACAACAAACACCGTGTGAGGTGGGTAGGGCTGAGAGAGCTCCGGGAAGCTGTGACTAACCCAAGGTCACCCAGCTGGCTTCAAATGGAGGAGTGGACAATCAAACTCTTAACCACTACATCAAACTGGCTCTCATGAATGAAATAAGATAATGCTTTTAAAAAGAAAATATAAGAACAGCATCTTCTATTTTATTTAATAAAAAGGGAGAAAATGAATAAAAAGATTCTGGATGGTTATGGTTTTACCTGATGTGTCAAGAAGACGCAAACTGTATGCCTGGAGGTATATTTGCCAAACACTCTGCCTGCGCCTTCCCCACTGTGTTTCTCATTGTAAAGAGAGCTGAGATTAATAACATGCAGGAGAGGTGTTTTCTATCACCTAACTGCCATAGGAAAAGAGACCAACTAAAACGGCAATGGCTTTTACTGATCCCCATCAGTTGTAGAGTAAGCTTTGACAGAGGCCTGGGGTTGCCACTGTTTTTGTTCTCACAGGTGCTGTGCCTTTGAAAGCATGACTGGTGGAGGTGTAACCTTTTGGTCTGTCATAAATTCTGAAATGGCACAACGTATGCATACGCTTCACCGTTTTAAAGGAGTGGCCAAAGCTCAGTGTTAAGGCACATGCTTTATATGTAGAAGATCTTGGATTCAATTCCTGCTATTTCAGGCTGAATCTAAATCACATTGTCTGAGTTTTGGAGAGATATCGCTAGTCTGCTCAGACAGTCGTTGACTAGATGGACCAATGGCTGGCCTCAATATAAAGTAGCTTTCTATGATTACTCTCCAGTTACTATGATCCTCCCCTGGACAACGATGGAGCTGACTGATAGTTCCATCCTAAGTTAGCACAACTCTGGAACTGTGAGGTCTTGTAAGTGGTGGATACCACTGTCTTATATATATGGGGTTATATAACGTACTGGTTCTCAGTAGAACCTGACTGAACTCACAACCCTGGATGTCCAAGTGATGCAGATGGCTAGAAGGCCATTTTTTCAGCTTTGGCGGGTTTATCAAGTGCAAATGCTTCTGGAAAAAGCAGACCTGACCACACTCAAACATAACTTGGTAACGTCCAGACTAGGCTACTGTACACACTCTATTTGGGGCTGCCTTTGCAGAAAACTCAGCAATTTCAGCTGGTTCAGAATGTGATGACTAGGATGTTAGTAAATGCCTGTTGAGAAGACTATATTATACCTGTGTGATGTAAACCAAATTGGCTTCCAGCCTGTTGCAGGAACCCACAATGGGTTCATCTAGTGAGAACCCCCATAAAGGCTTTCTTGGCGACAACCCTGGCTCTTTGGAACTTTCCTCCCCCTGCCTCTTGCTGTAGGCCTTTTAGCACCAGTTAATGTTCAGGAAAGCATCTTATTTAATTTCCCACTATGGTATCGCTTATTTTAAAATGGTTTTTGTACATGGATATTTTATTGTGTTTTTTTTATTTAAAATTGTTGTAGACACCTTGAGTATTTTTAACAGAAAGGCTGAATATAAATGCGTTAAATGAATAAATATATGCTGGGGATGAGCTGTCTTTTCCCAATAACCACTATTGTGCAATGGCATTCATTCCAATTTAGTTTTAAAATCTTATTCTAGCTTTATAGAAATAATGGGCTTGCTCTGTATTATGTTCAACAAGTATTTACTTAGAAGAAAAGAAACGGTATTTAAAATGCTAATTGTTAATGACTACAGACATACCTTTTTCATCAGATTTGTCTCTTACTGCTAAGGTATCATTGCTCAATGATATGGTTTGAGCATTTAGTATATCTGTTCTCATTCCTGGAAACTTTGGAGAGGAAATTAAACGTCCTTCATAGGAATATAGATAGATTCCTCCACCATCTACAAGAAGAAAATGCCTAAAAATAAGCAAACAAAACTAACTGATTAACAATGTGTAGGGAATGCTATTAACATAATAGCATAATCATAGAATCCTAGAGCTGGAACGGGCCTTACAAACCATCTAGTCCAACCCTCTGCCCAATGCAGGAACAGCCTAAAGCATCTCTGACAAGCATTCGTCCAGCCACTCCTTGAAGACTGCCAATGAGGGGGAAACTACCACATCTCTAGGTAACTGATTCCACTCTGAACTACTTTTAACATGAAGTTTTTCCTAATGTTCAGCCGGTACCTTCCCTGCTGTAGTTTAAACCCACTGTTGCCAACAGAAACAGTTCCCTACCCATCCCCCCAAGTGACAGCTTTTAAAATACATTTTAAAGGTTGAGGGGAGCATTCATGACTCCCCTCAACCTCCTCTTCTCTAAAATGAACATTCCCAAGTCCCTCGGTCTTTCCTCGTAGGGCTTGGTCTCCAGGGCCCTAATCATCCTGGTTGCTCTCCTCTGCACCCATTCCAATTTGTCCACATCATTTTTTAAATGAGGCCTCCAGTACTGCACACAATACTCCAGGTGGGGCCTGACCAACACAGTATACAGCGGGACAATGACATCCTGTGATTTGGATGTTATGCCTTCGTTGATATACCCTCAGACTGTGTTCGCCTTTTTTGCTGAAGCATCACACTGACTGCTCACACTTAACTTTCCATCCACCCGTATCCCAAGATCTTGTTCACATACATTGCTACCCAAAAGTGAACAAGCTCTACAGGTATACCACATAATACTGCAAGCAGCCTAAGAAGTTCCAACTGATTTAAGCAAGGGAGCCAAATAATATGCTTATAGAAAAAGGCAACAGTTCCTTAATCAGACCTCCTTAGGAAGTTCCTCCCCAGTCAACATCATTGGGAACAAGAATTCTCTCTCACACACACACCCACACACCCCCCACACACTATATATATATAGTCTAAAATATAATTCTACAGCCTTACAATGCTTAAACAAACATTATTTAATAAAAATCAAGCTGTGTCAAGTATTGTAATAAACAAGTTACCTTTCCGCTTGCAAAATTAAACTGACAGTTCCTTCTTTGAGGTCAAAGATTAATGGAGTATTCCAATTTTTAGTTCTAAAAAAAAAAAGGCAGAGACAATATATATTAAAATGCCATTAAAACAAGAGTTACATATTTCTAAGCCCACTGAAGGGAGTAACTCTTCCTAGAACTGCACTATTAGTTTAGTACCTATAGATTATAATTTTTTTCAAACTGAAACGGCTGGGGGAAAAGTATGTTAAGATTTCAAAAGATACAGAAAGCAGATTAATATATATCTTCCAGTTAGATTATTTGTATATTGCAACGGATCCTGTCAACTTTTGTCACAATTCCTTTCCTTACTACAGCCCCACATGGTTTCATTCCCTGTAGGTCCCATGATCCCAAGCAGAGTCTTTCTTGGTGGTTGAAGGAGATATTTCCTTCCTTCTTCACCAGCTGAAAAACTGGTTGGATTAGCCCATTATTTCACATTTCCCAAAATCCCTATAAAGGCTAGTTACAATTGGGATGATTCAGAAGCATAGACGAGTGCTCAGAATCAGCATGCCTACTAAATATTTGGTGAGGTTCCATTGAAAAAATAACTTTCTCAACTGTAGCACAAAGACAGTGTTTAAAAATCCTCGAGTTTAAAAAGTAGTTCAGGGGTTCAGCACCAGTGATGATTAAAGAGAAACCAAAACAGTGCACAGCTAATAATGCACCAAAAAACAGAATCTTATTCAACAATAACATATAGCTTTACTCTGAAGGTTTCTCTCTCGTGCTAAAACAAATGTACACAACCAATTCCATGTGAAATTATCAAAAGTTCATGATATTTCATTTAGATTTATGGAATACATATCACTGAAGAATTTTTTTCCAAAATCAAATAATGTAGAATCTATTATGTGTAAAAGTAAGATTTTTGCCATTTATCACACATATCAGATGACTCAAATGTCTCATTAAATCAATTTGCTTACGAGAATATGTAACACTGTAGAGATGTTGAAACTACTAAATGCTCATAGTTCAAAGAGGCCTTAATGACTCTGTCACGGAATTCCAGTAAATCCACCGCATCATTAAGTACATTACGAACCTAATAGAAACAAGAGACTATAGTTAATAAAATTTAAATTATTAACAAAACAGACGCAGAGCAAAATATTAGATTTATTCTCAAGTCTAGAACTTTACACAGACTACTTAAAAAAAGAAATAAGAAATGTTCTGATATTTGTACCCATCATACTTATGCACTGCAATATCCTAATGTTTGTGATTAATGCCTTTCTAATTGACTATACATAGTATAACTAAAACTTTTAAAGCTTTAGGTTATTTATATATTATTTATTTATTTTATTTGACTTATATCCCGCCCTATCCACGAATGGGCTCAGGGTGGCTCACATTATAATTAAAACACAATAAATTAATAGTCAACTTTAAAAACAGATTTAAAAACTTATATTAAAATGCTCTGGTGCCATTATATATAGGCTACTTTGGATACTAATAAAAGACCTGCATAGGTCATAGCTGTGGGTAAAACGCATAGCCGAGGGCAGTCATAGAAGAGGTAGCTATCTTAGATAGGATAAGGGGGGATACCTGCTGGTCCTCAACCAAAGGCCTGGCGGAACATCTCCATTTTACAGGCCCTGCGGAACTGTAATAGGTCCCGCAGGGCCCGGATCTCCAGCGGGAGAGTGTTCCACCAGGCTGGGGCCAGGGCAGAAAAAGCCCCGGCCCTGGTGGAGGCCAGCAGGATGTCCCTCAGGCCGGGGACCACCAGGAGTTATCTGTGGAGCGTAGCGCCCTGCAAGGGGCGTAATGGGAGAGGCGGTCCCGCAGGTATGCCGGTCCCAGTCCATGGAGGGCTTTAAACACCAAAATTAACACCCTGAACTGGATCCGGAACTCCACTGGAAGCCAGTGCAGCTGGCACAGCACAAGATGGATATGCACTCTAACAGGTGTTCCTGTAAGAACGCGTGCCGCTGTGTTCTGGACCAGCTGCAGCTTCAGGGTCAGGCCCAAGGGCAGCCCAGCGTAGAGTGAGTTGCAGTAATCTAGCCTGGAGGTGACCGTTGCATGGATTACTGTGGCCAGATCCCAAGATGAGAGATAGGGTGCCAGTTGCCTGGCCTGTCTAAGGTGAAAAAAGGCAGACCTGGCAACGGTCGTGACCTGGGCCTCCACTGAAAGTGTGGCGTCCAAAGTCACATCCAGGCTTCTCACCATCAACAAAGGCTTCAGTTGTACCCCGCTGAAGGCTGGAAGCCGGGTCCCCAACCCCATTGCTCTACGACCCAGACACAGAACCTCCATCTTCAGGGGATTCAATTTCAGGTGACTCTGATGTAACCATACTGTCACAGCCTCAAGACCCTTGGCCAAGGAATCCAGAGCACAGTCAAACTGGTCGTCCATCAACAGATAGAGCTGGATGTCATCTGCATACTGGTGACATCCCAGCCTCAAATTGCGGACTACCTGGGTGAGGGGGAGCATATAGATGTTAAATAGCATCGGGGAAAGAATTGCCCCGAGGGACGCCACACATCAAGGAATGGCAAGCGGTCATCTGTTCCCCAAGTGCCACCCTCTGTCCCCAACCATGGAGGAAGGAGCTCAGCCATTGAAGGACTGTCCCACAAATCCCCACATCGGCGAGGTGGTGGGTTGAGAGACCATGATCGACTGTGTCGAACGCTGCTGTAAGATCTAAAAGTATAAGCAGTGCCAATCCGCCCCGATCCAAGTGCCACCGCAGGTCATCTGTGAGGGCGACCAGAGCTGTCTCCATACCATGGCCAGGCCTGAAGCTGGACTGGAATGGGTCCAAGATAGAGGCATCATCCAAGTATACCTGTAACTGTTCTGCTACCGCTCTCTCAATTACCTTACCCAGGAATGGAAGATTTGAAACTGAGTGGTAATTGGCTGGATCAACAGGATCCAATGATGGTTTCTTTAATAAGGGCTGCACCACTGCTTCCTTCAATGAGTCTAGGAAAAGCCCAGAACTCAGGGAAAGATTAATAAGGTCAGCTAGCACGATCTGAATCCCAGCACCACCAGTTTTCACCAGCCATGATGGGCATGGGTCCAGTGGGCATGTAGTAGGTTTCACAGCATGCAGGACCCTGTCTACCTCTTCCTGGGAGAGCGGTCTGAACTGATCTAATGTCAACCCTGAAGATGGCGAAGGGGCCTGCAGTTCACATACTGCATCAACCATGGTGGACAGGTCCCAGCGGAGTGACAAGATCTTATCTACAAAATAGTCTCCCAAAGCCTCACAGCTTATTGTCGAATTCACATTTTTTGTCCCATGTGTAAGGGACGTTAAAGCCTGAATCACTCTGGAAAGCTGTGCTGTGCGAAAACTAGCAAACACAATGGAGGCTGGATAGTAATCTCTCTTTGCAGCTTTCTCTGCCACCTCATAGGCCTTCATAAACATCCTATAAGATGTTCTTGTCACTTCATCACGGAGTCGCCGCCACACTCGCTCTAGCCGTCTCAGCTCCCGTTTCATCTGTCATAGCTCTTCAGTATACCAGGGAGCTATTCTAGTTCGGGGGCAGAGAGGGCAACAGGGAGCAATCTCGTCAATGGCATCAGAGAGACGGGCATTCCAGTTCTCTATCAGCTCAGCCAACGAGCTGCCAGGGGGCACTGGATCCCGCAGAGCGTTCTGGAATCCAATTGGATCCATTTGACTCAGCGGGCGAGCATAGATCAGCTTGTTGCCCAAGCAGGGGGGCTGCAGTGCCCAGAAGAGCCCTCAGGACGAGGTGGTCTGACCATGGCATTACTATAGGTTCATCCAGATACACCTGTATCCCAACCCCAAAGATTAGGTCCAGCGTGTGTCCTGCTCTAAGTGTGAGTGCCGATACAAACTGAGAAAGCCCTAACGCCGCCATGGAAGCTATCAGGTCCATGGCCCGTGAGGAGGCGGCATCATCGGCATGAACACTGAAGTCTCCCAGGATCAAAAGCCAGGGATACTCCAAGGTCAGATTCTACTAGCTTTTCTGTTGGCACAAAAGGGAGAAGGGGCCCATTTTGACCTCTGAAAAGGCTGTACTAAGGATCATTAAAACGATATGAATAATAACCATGTTGAATTCACTCGGGCAAGACAGTTCTTCTTACACTAGCAGAAAAATTGGAAGGCTTCTAACCCACTGCATTTATCTTTGTCAATAACAGTAAGATGAAATTAACAGTAATTAAAACCGAACAATGAGAATGAGCAGATATAAAACTACAACATGCATTGCTACTACGTGTGCCTAAGTCCAGATATTGTTCACACTAGTTTTCCAGGAGAATTTTTTGGGTACAATATGCATAATTTTTAATAAGAGAACCTGGGCCACCAACCCAGTTTGTGAGATATATTCATGGAAAATTAACATCTGGAAAATTGAAGCCATAAAAAGGGGAAAGATTCCCCCCCCACCTTCCTGGACAAGGAAATACACGTGAGGATTGATCATTCATGGGTGGAACTTTGCTAAACTGTTTATTAGCAGTAAACCAGGGCAGGGCCACTAGGGGTCCAGTCAGCTCTGGTGTTCTACTTACAGAACCATATAAAAGGAATGAGCTAGAGCTGCTTTACAGTTGGGGGGAAATGCCATGCTAACCTTGCATTTTTCTTGCTTCCAAACTAAAGATGTAAGCTGGTTCTGTTCATGTTCTCAGACAACCCCAACCCAAGAATGTATATATACTCATCACTGTCAGCATCCATAAGTCATTCACATATAGAGCTAGTGAAGACTTAATTGTATACCTATCTCATGAAGCTCTACAAGCTAAATATAAACATAGCCTAAGAGTTTACTAGACAGAATCATCAGTTACGATTCAATGTCTGGGAATGAATGCAAAAATATGAATTTTTACCTGCCAATTTGTCTTCTATATTCCCAGACACTGACTCATAACATCCTACCCAGTGGACAGATGGGTAATATAGAATTTCTGTTGTTGCAAGTTTTCCCAATTATATATTCACATCAAAGAAAACTTCATTTCAGGCCAAAAGATATTTAGGTGCCTAATTATAGATTTGAGAGCCTAATGTTGGGCACCCAACACTGAGAAGTTTGACTTGAACTCTAATACTGACTGTATAATTGGGAAAACTTGTAACAACAGAAATTGTATATTATCTCTCTGTCCTCTGGGTGGGATCTTATGAGTCAGTGTCTGGTCGATCAGAACATTTAGCAGGTAAAAATACCCATTTATGCATTTAGTTCAAAAGGGCTCTTTTAGGTTTTAAACTCAGGCCACGATATGTTAAAAGGGGTTACATTTGAAATTACAGTACGTTTTGGCCTCTTGCTTCACTTTCAGTAATAAGGTTTTCAAACAAACAACAACTACGACTCTATATCAGGCATTTTAAATTCTGCTGTTAGAAATCGGATCATAGGCACATAAGATTTAAAAGTCTATAATTTTCCTAGTCAAGAGAGATGAAGCAAAGTATCTAGTGGTACTCACAATAGGTATTTTTACATAGCTAGAAACAAATTACCCTGAGACTGAAATATTCTACATAAGAATTCAGTTAGATTATGCTTCTTTGTCATCTGTCCCCAACTATTGCACGAATTTTGAGATCAAAGAAAACGGATACGTTTGTTATCCCAACTCCTGACTGAAAAATGTGTACTACAGTAACAAACAACAACGCTGCAGCTGTTGTGATGGTAAACCACAGCTATATACAAGGTATGTTTGAAAAAGAAGCCAAGAAACCCAGGCTATCTATACACAGGCTATTGTGCCTTCCTTCTGCAGCTGTGCCTTTGTTGCCAGCTACTTTGAAATAATTTCTACTACAAATAAGACTTGTGATTTTGAATTTCCAGTGCAATTCATAGAACACTTCTTTCAGAGTAGTCTTCCTCACGTCAACAAGATCACAGCAGACTGTGAGCCGTGACATGAGTTCACAAACACATTAGAACACATATTCATCTCACAAGGAAGGAACATTCTGAAAACCATTAAACCTAGCTGATTGTCGAATAAGTCTCCTCTTGGATGTTTTACCTGACCTAACAGACTGATGTTACTCATCCATTCAATTCATTTATAATTCAAAATGTATTCAGACACATTATTTTCTACAAGATCACAAATGTGAGCCATAGCTTGAATCTAAACTTACCATGACCTGAATGGATGGATCTCTTCTTCCCTTCAAAAAGCTGCTCTGGAAGGTCAAAGGAACCACAAGAACAGTACGGAATGTGGTATGGGGACTCCACTTGCCTGGGAGCTTGGTCTCAGCTCTTGTACAAACTTTTAAAATCTATTCGTACAAAAGGCTGAGCAAGATAGAGGAGACTGAAATTTCAACAATTTCCCCCTCCCACTATAGTTTCTTGTGCTGAACTCCTCAATATTCCGAAGGGTCCCTTTACACTTCAGGAACAGCTTTGGGGGGGAAACTGGGAATTACAGAAGTGAAGAAGGAATTAGTAAAGATTCCATCCATGAACTCTGTTCCTTTTGCAGTAAGAAAAGTTCTGCTGTTCAGAAAGCTTCAAATTTCCAACACGTACCTCCATGGTTCTTCTTTTAGTTAACGTTATTTCATAGTTTTTCCACACCCAGCGCTGTTCCACAACATGGGCAAAAATCACATGTCCATTTCCACAAGCTCCAGCTATTTGCGTGCCATCAATAGACCAAGCAATATTAAATAGGCTGCCAGTGTTTGGTTTCTCTAAAGCATACGACCACTGTAAAAATATGTTTAAATTAAAAATTACTACTATAAAAATTACTGTCTACTGTAAAATGACTTACTTTGTCCCAGATTATAATTCTGATCCACATTTAAAACCCTCTGGACAGAGATAATCTCACATATTTTGCTCAATAACATTAAGAACACAAAATAAATGTTGAATATTTTTTTGAAGCAAAGAAATTAAGCTTTGATTTTACAGCAGTATAATGCTTCTGGGTGTTGTATGGAGAACTGAATAAATGCAAAGGAAAGTAGCACATTTACACATAAACTTACATATATATAATCCAAAACATGAACATATATAACTCAATGTTAGACACTGATAATGTATTTGAAAATAGATAAATGGGTTTAAGGAACTCATTTGCCACCTCTCATCTAAATTTTTAAACAACATTGAACTCTTGCTATGAGAGGCTGCATACTCTTGCAAAACATCTTTGAAAACTACAAGAGGGTGGGGAAGAACATAGGAAAAGTTGTCTTTGTGGTTCCTCTGCAGGTGTCTCCTTCTCAAAGAATGCCACTGAACAACTAACACATGTATGCATACTTGCACACACATTTACTCCCCCCCTACGCTCATTGGGTGAGAACAAAAGATGCAGCCTTTATGAATCATATTTGAACCACATGCAGGGAAAGGGTGCTTTCCCTTTCGTGGTTAATTTTTTCATTCTCCAGCTAGACAAGCAACTGTGTTAGTCTGGCAGCAAGAGACTATTCTGGAGGAGTAGCCAGCCATGTTAAATCTATTGCAGTGAGAGATTTTAACATGTGATGTTTTAGAGACTGAGAGGTTTATTGTTCATGAGCATATTCAGTTTTGCATTGTTTGCTGAAAGCCAGGAGAGTGGGGGCTCTCCTGACCTCAGGCAGGCTGTTCTACAGGGTAGGGGCCACCACAGAGAAAACTCGTGTATGGGCTGCTGTTGATTTCACCCAGGGTAGCTCCTGCAGGAAACCCTGTTCAGAAGAGTGGCGCTGCTGTGGAAGAGCATAGAGAGGGAGGTGGTCCCATAGGAATGTCGGACCAAGGCCATGAAGAGCTTTGTAAGTGATAACCAATACCTTGAACTGAGCATGGTAACTAATAGGTAGCCAATGGAGTGACTGCAAGACGGGAGTGATGTTCATGCTCCTGCTCGCTCCTGATAAAGAGTCGAGCTGCAGTGTTTAGCATCACTTGGAGCCTCCTAGTTAATTTAGATGGGAAACCTATGTATAACGCATTACAATAGTCGTCTTGGCATTCCTGTGGCCTTTCTGCATTACAACTTCTGTGAAATACACATGCAAGTGCCATTTCAGCCACAACAGTCTCCTGTGATGCCGATCTGTGCGTTAACTACTCATTCTCCAAAATTACAAATTCCAAGAGGATAGCCTGAATTAAACATGGACAATAAGCAGAGACATGTAAGGAATGAGAGATTTCCTTCCAGAGCTACAAGTTAACTCTATTGTAAAAAGTGTCTCAAACACTTGTGGGGATGAATACTAGGTACAATGGAAGTAATGGAGGAGCCCTCTCTTTTCTACGACCATTTTGAAAACAAAGTTTCCACAATTGCAACAGCATTTAAGAGTGTGCAATTCAGGGCCAGGTGGAATGGGTATGAGTCTCTGGTTTGATGTTGGTCACCTTGCTTTACTATGGTTCTGGGGGGATTCTATCCCCTTGCTTCAGTTTGGTTCTGTTGTGCTTTCCCAGGGAGGAGCTTGCATTGGAAGTGTGCTTCTGGTCACCAGCATCCTTGCCCTTGTGTATTTGTGCCCTGAGAACCAGCTTAGAAATATTCTCATCATAGGAGAAGACTGGAGAGTGGTTGGGGCAGCTTGCTCAGGAGGCAATTTGGTTTATGAGGGGGTCAGTTTGTTTCTGTTGGGCTTTTTTGTGTGGAGCTTGTATTTGGAAGTGTGCCTTGGCAGCCTTGCACCGGTGTGTTTCAGCAGCAGGAGTCAGTTTTGACTTTTCACCCATAATAGCAACAAATGGAGTGGCTGGGAGCACCTTCTTGGGGACCATAGAATTGGTCCCTGGGATCCAATCTTCCTGAAACTTGAATGGCCTTTAGAGGGCAGTCAGGAGTAGGTTTACTTAGAAAATGCCATCTCCAGCCCACTGGATGGGACGCAGATAGTTTTCCCCATAGAGAATAAGGAAAGTGGCTAGGGCACCTTCTTTGAGGGCTCATAGAACTGGACCCCAGGATCCAATCTTTGAACTTCATTTCTCTATAGGGAATAATGCCCAAATTAACCTGAGTTTCTCTGATATACCCAAACTGAAACAGAGAATTGGCTTCAATTTTGGGAATCCCAAATCCAGATTTCCTGAATTTTGTTTATTTATTTTTTTGGTGTGCACCCCTAATAGTGTTCACTTTTTCAAGATTCCTTTTATTACATGCAGAGGAGTTAGCCGTGTAAAGTCTGTGGTAGCAAAATCAAAAAGAGTCCAGTAGCACCTTTAAGACTAACCAATTTATTACAGGAATTGTTAATGGCCGTATCTCTGATTGCCCAGTTACATTTGTGCACAGAAACACACAGTGATCCTGTGCACAGAGCAGTCCATTGGGTGAACCAGCCAGCCTCTCTGAAGAGATCAGTAAGATCATAGATCGAGACTAAAACCTTGGAATGTATCGGCTGGAATCTCCTTTTCCTTTTGAAAAAGGTAATGAAATAGTTGAACTACAGAGGCAGTTCTACTGTTTGCTATTAAAATTAGTTTTTTTCCAGCAATTGCTGTGTATGCCACAACATACACTATTTAAACAGGCACTGATCTATCAATAAAGTATGTATCAAAAACAGAGAACAGAAAACGAATACATTTAAAAATTTAATAAACAACACAACTTTCTGATAATATGCTTTTTTCATACAAATTTCCTCAGATGGGAATATCTCTGTGGCTCTTTTCCAGGCAACAGATTTATATGGCAAATGATGGAAAATCTTCAAAGATATAATGAGGAAAAAATCCTCAGTGATACAATAGTCTTGACATACTTTCTGGTATTTCATTTTCCTGTTTTGTGTCTGTCTGTTTGGGGTTTAATTATTAGGTTTTGTAATATGGGTTCTAACAAGCATGGAAAGCAGGAACTTCTTACAATGAATTTGAGCTAAGATCTGCAGTACGATGCAGGAAACTAATAAAAGGGCCAAACAGCTATTAAATTGTCCTACCAAGAATTTGGTGCAACTATTGAGCAGATGTGTTTGCAGACCATATGGCAAACAAGCCATCTTTTCTGTAAATTATAGCCTCACAAAATCTACTTAACAAAAAAGCTGAAGCCATCTAGGTATCTATATAGTACAAACGTGTTCTTGGCCAACAGATCTTCAATTATATCTCTATAGCAATTTGTGACCTCCACAGACTGTGCAGAGTGGCAAATTGATGGCGTAGGAAGTTTCAGACAAGTATTCTTGATTTTTTGTTAATAGTGAAGCCTATGGACGATGTTTTCCTTTTTTTCACTCTCCATTCTGGAGTGCAAATCTCTCCCTAGCTAGCTATCCATCACATTTCCAGCCATGTTAACTGTGTTTAGAAATCCAGTGTCCCTGTTTAAACCATGAACTTATATCAGCTTTAGTTTTAGATAGTGCATTCAGCAAATGAATATTGGTTAGCAGCACTACTTGTAATGAATGCTGCTGCATATGTAACAGTAAACCATAGCTTGTTTTTTTCTTATTTCTTTAAAAATATTTTAAAATCTATTGCAACATTGGATCAAGTTCAAGAGTTTTTGGGAGAGAAGGAACAATGTATCTCTATTAACTTTTCCAACACACTGCGTATAACTCTATAATAGAGATGGGCACGAACTGAAATATGAACCAAAGTTCAGCACAAACCAGGCTGGTTCGTGGTTCTCGAACCTGCAGTTCGTCAGAGCCCATTTCTGACGAACTGCCAACGAACTTTAGACTGGTTCGTTTGGTTCATTTTTTGGTTCGTCACTGCAGATAGCCTGGCGCCGATCAATCAGTTTCCTAGGCAAAGGGGGATGGGCTTTCTGCAAACCTTCTGCTGCCCCAGAAGTTACCTTCTGCTGACCCGGAAATGATTTTCTGTTGACCCGGAAGTAACATTTTCACGAACCAGATGAACTGGTTCGCGAACCAGGGCAGGTTCATGAAAGTTTGTAGTTCATGAAATGCAACGAACCACGAACTGCAGAGTTCTCCCCCCCCCCAGTTTGTGACCATCTCTCTATAAATCTCATATCTTCGCTGGAGTTAAATCAAGCTGGGTAGCTGTGTCTGTCTGTAGCAGTAGAAAAGAGCAAAAGTCTAGTAGCACCTATAAAACTAACAAAATTTGAGGTAGGATATGAGCTTTCATGAGTCACAGCTCATTTCTTCAGAGACAAAGACTACAAAGGGCTGCATCCAACATTTTTTTCCAGCGATGGAAAAGGGAGGAGGGACTCCCATTTGCACACAAAAATCGCTATGCTGGGATTCATGGGCCAAGCATGGTCTAAGGCCATGTAGGACAGGAACCATATGAAGGAGGCGAATTGGGTGAGAAGGAGTGGGAAAGGTGGCAGAATCTAATCCAGTGTTTTAAAAGCTGAAATCTAACCTAATGGAAACCTGGGTACATGTGGCAAATAGAAAATTTTAAGATGGTATTATAACAGGTACAAGACTGCCTCTACTTCTCTTGAAGAATGATTTTAAACCAAACGCTATAGAAAGGGCCTTTATTTCTTAGGAAAAGGAAACCCAAAATCAGATCTTGCTTCAAATACTGTAAATCAGCATATATGAATTAACCAACCTAAACTTGGTATTGGGATCTGCGCAGAAAATTAAAATGTATACTCGATTTCTCCAGAGAATATTAAAAGCACTAACAGTAAAACTACAGCTCTGTTAAAATGAATTTTAAACACGTTTCTACAAAATATATACTTGAGCCTTTTGATTTTTCCCTAGAGAGGAAAATGGTTTTATGAAAACCAAAAGTGGCAACATGTATATTTCTTCCAGTTAGAAAATGTTGTCAGCACCTCTGTAAGCAATGTGAAATAAAGTCCTTTGTCACCAAATTATTGTAAAGAAAAAGAAATATGGAAAATAGAGTTAAACGTTCCTTAAAAGGGAACATTTAAGAATATTATTACAGCTAAACTTTAGTTTCAGGTGGGTAGCTGTGTTGGTCTGCAGTAGAATAGCACTTTAAAGACCAACAAAATTTCCAGGGTATAACCTTTGGAGTGTCAAGTTCCCTTTGAAGGATGCCAAACTTTAGAGACATTTGATCAGAAATGTACACATTTGTATTCCACTTTGTAATAGGAAAACTGCATAAATATACACATACTTTGTATTTCTCCCTCCCCATATATACTGTATACATTATTTCACTAGTAAGATGTCTACCAAATTATGTCGATATACATGGGCAGAAACATGGGTTTTATTTGAATGAACTGGCTGCCCCAGCATCTTTTATATGCTCCGAGTTGGCTTTGCTCACCTTGCTTTTGTTTCTTTCTCCAGTGCTTTTTGCTTAGCCCTTTGGTCCCACTAAACTACTACCCACTTCTTCAATCTACTAGTGCTTCTTTCTGCTATAATAAGTACTGATTCGAACGTTCCCTAGTTTGCCTCTGGATTCCATTTATTTGATCCATGCTTGCCCCACCATTCCTTTCCTTGGCTGTCAACTTTGTCTGCATGTTAAACAATGCAACAAAGGCAATTTCTTCCCTGAGATATGACAGCTTTTGAAGTTGACCCAGTTTTGGAACAATTATTGTAAACTCAAGGGGTTGAATTAGGCTTGCCAGTTTACCACCAGATGTGGGAGATCCCCCCAAGCTCCTGCTGCTGCTCCTACAGAAGAAAAACAATGTAAAAAAATTATTGTGAGGCAACAGTGTGACATCACTTTCAGGGGAAACCTGAAATTTCCCCTGAAAGTAGCATCACAAAGTCACCTGGAGGCACTCTCTATGCCCCTACACCCTGGCTGGCAACGTTTTGTTGGATCCACATTAAATTTTCCACTAACAGAACCCACGTCTATCAGTGGAACAGAATTTTTGTCCCTCCTACTGCAGTCCATTGATCCCCCCAAAATGCTGCTCCTAAGTAACAGGGGACCCTCAAGTATGGCACAAGGAGCAAACTGGGAGTCTACAGCAGGAAGGGTAAAGTGGTGGAAAATAATCTCCACTTCTGTTAGCAAAAAAATTAGTCTGTATTCAACACTTTTGCTGCCCTAATGAAATTAAAAATTTTGTCCACAATTCCCAAATATATTTAATTTAATTTAATTTAATTTATTCAATGTATACTCCGCCCTCCCCACACCAGCAGGCTCAGGGCAGACCACAACAAGGCCTAAAACACATTACACAGTTCAAACCATTAATACCATTAAAAGCATAAAATACTACATACCACAGTTTAAAATACCACATCTATATAAATATAGAAACAAGAAAACATAACAGCACATAATCTGGATGATCACCTTTTCACCATCTCCAAAGCATTTTTACCAGAAAAATATGTGGGAGATGGAAGATGTCATTGGACAGGAGGGCATATACTTTATGTCCCCCAACTGGGGGGGGGACCTAGCATCAACCATATGCCTGGCGGAACAGCTCCATCTTACAGGCCCGGCGAAATGCTAACAAATCATGCCGGGCCCTAGTCTCATAAGACAGAGCATTCCACCAGGCTGGGACTGAAAAAGCCCTGGCCCTAGTCGATGCCAGGCGGGCCTCCCTAGGGCCAGGGATCTTTAATAGATGTTTATCTCTCGAGCGAAGAGTCCTCTGGGGCTCATGTGGGGAGACGTGGTCCCGTAGATATGTTGGTCCCAGTCCACATAGGGCTTTATAGGTTAGTACCAAAACCTTGAACCTGATTCGGTACTCCACCGGTAACCAGTGCAGCTGGCACAATACCGGTGTTATATGCCTCTATATCGGTGTTCCGGTGATGACCCGCGCTGCCACCACTGCATTCTGTGCCAGCTGTAACCGCCAGATCAGGTTCAGGGGAAGCCCAGCATTTGTTTCTTATTTGAAAACACATTAAATTATCAAGAACCAACAGGGTTACTGACTCTCTTAGTTTCATTTTACTAATTTAGCTATTACACCACTAAGCTGCATGTTAGTTAGTCTGCAGGATTTGAGTCCAGTAGCACCTTAGAGAACAACAAGATGCTCAGAGTGTAAGCATTCGAGAGTCAGAGCTCCCTTCTTCAGACACAAGTTAGTTAATCTGTACTATAAACTACTCTTGATTCCTATGTACTATTACTATTGGAAGCCCCATATAAGCAAGTATTGAGGAAATAGCTTAATTCAACCTGTTCACATTTCCTGCAGAGCTGGAGAACCATGTCCCGATGCAGACTCACACTGGCAGCAGGCAAGGGAAAACTCCCAAGTTGTCCGAGCAGGGCAGCACCCAGTTCCAAGGTTCAGGCACCAATTGGGCACACTCATGGCTTCAAGTCCAAAGGGGGCTTCCAGAAACACATCCACAGGAACAGGCCAAGGTCAGGGACAAGTGAATCAGTTCAAAACACAGCAGCAAGGTCAGTAGTAAGCGGACTCGTTGCTTCCACGCAGCCACTCCCTCTTTGGCTGCTTTTCACCCTCACAGTGCTCAGCTGCCTGTGCTACAGCAAGCACCTGCTGGCTGTCTCAGTCCTGCTCCTGCGAGCACTCATCATCACTAACGATGCTGGGCCGGTGCTGTGCTGCTAGCCTGGCACTGTGCCTTCTGGCTTGGAGGGCTCTTCTAGCCCTCCTCTGGCAGCGCTCCCGAGGCTCTGGTGAGGAAGGGGGAGAGCTGGCCTGCACCTGGCTTTCTGTTGCCAGCCCAGGGCTCGGAAGCTGAGGAATCGATGTGCTGGGACCTGGCTGTGGATCAGTATCTGAGCCTTCAGGGCCTGCCTCCTCCTGCAGTGCCTCTGCCACTGGCTGTGGATCTGGGTCGGTTCACCAGCTGCCTCTTCCTCAGAAGAGTCCTCCGAGTCTCTCTGCTCTGCTGGGCCAGGTTGGTCCATGACAAACCAGTTCTGACGTTATGCTTTTAGAAGTTGATAGTTTTTGCAATGCCACTGGAGTTTTCTGCTGATACAGCTGTGTTGTCAACTTTGGCCAAACTCTGAAATCTGGAAATGATGTAGACTACTGACACAATCTATTCCAAATGCCGTGCACCATAGACTAGAGCAAGGGTCCCCAACTTTTTCAAGCCTGCAGGCACATTTGGAATCCTGGCATAGGGGTGGGGTGTGTGACCACAAAACAGCTGATGCAGGAGAGGAAGCCAACTTCAAAATGGCCGTCACAGGAGGTAGAGCCAACCACAAAATGCCAAGGGGTGAGGTTATGCATAACTCTAAAAGTAACTCCTCAACATTTCAGGAAGAAAATATGTTTAAGCATATTCTTTATAAATATTTTCTTGCATACATAGTAATGCCAAGAAGCTCCTTATGCTGTGGTGGCAGCTGTTGCTAATGCAACTTAAAAAAAAACTGCCCAGCCAATCAGATCTCCAATGGCCATTCAGAAGTCCTGCTGAGCAAAAGCTCCACCTGGTCTATTAATTTTCTAAAAACATAAGGTGGGTGCCAGAAAAGATGTTGGCAGTTGCCATGGGTTCCATGTTGTGGGCCGCTGGACTACAGCCTAGACAGCATCTGGATACAACTTTGAATTATAAGCAATGAAATTCCAAGAGAGCATACGTGGACAAAAACTCATAATGAATAGGACCAATCACAACCTAGAACCAGTGTTAAAACTTACTTCTGGGGGGGGGGGGTTGACAACAAGGCTCTGTTTACTTCATTGCCACCACTTTGCCCACAAAATACTGTCCAATGGAGCTCTCCCGAATAGTGAATGGCCTTCTTCAATTATTAGTTAGGCTAAAACTTACCATACTTGGATAAGGTTATGGAGTAGATATTGACATAACATCTGGTTCTCTTAAATGAAACCTATTATCTAGAAGCATTACTGTCTGGCTTCACACTGGGATTTGGGACCAAAATTGGAGACTGTAAGGCGGAACTATTTTGATGTGCTTTTAGCTATTAATATTTGTTGTTGTGAGGCATAGTTGATTTGCTGAGTACTGTACTCACCTGTAATTTATGTTCATCTGCAAGGTTTTATAGTCTGGGTTGGGATTAAAGAGGTTTTATATATATATATTATGTTGTATGTTTTACTGTGTTTTTACATGGATATTTTGCTCCATCTTGGCTTCCTTAGAGAAGTGCTGTTTTCAGGAGCATCCACATGACATCATCCTGCATTTGTCCTGCTTCTGTGTTTTTCCCCACTTTGTTGTGATCTTTCCTAAACCTGTTTGGTATGATCTTTTTGGAAAGATCACAGTCAAAGCACTTTAGGGTGCCATGTGCATTTTTTAAGCGACCACCTATATCAGCACGGTTTTTCTTGCCTCAGTTCTCTTAGTTCCCACCCCACCCCCTTCCAGTGAGCTTTTTTTTAAAAAAAAATTCAAGAATGAATCACAATAGCATTACCATGTTATAGAGTTTTTTTATGTTCCCAGTTTTCAACAAATGTGGCTTTTATGCCTTTCATTGTAGAATTAAGCAAAAAGGTACAGGCTGCACGTTTCTTTTATAATTCTGCAGTGAAAAAGGATAAAATATACCTTTTTAAAAAATTAAACCTGAAAATGAGTAGATTATATCAATAGATTTTTATGAAGTTATAGAGTTATAGCAACCAATTTACCATAATCTCATCATTGCTTTGAAAAGGTCCACTAAACTGAATATTGGAGCCACCATAGAAAGCAGATAGTTAAGAATTGAATTCATCTACCAACATGGATGGTGTATAGTTTAAAAAAATTAACATTAGCATGCCTTTCAACATAAATCAACAGAAAGGCAACAAGAAAATAATCTGAGATTATAAAGCAAACCGGTTAATAAAGATTTCACAAAACTACAATTAGCTGCTGAATGAGTGAGTTGGTTTGTACTATGGTGGAAGAAGTTTGCTCCTTCAGAAAAGCATTACACAAGTATTTTAAGATAAAGTTATATGTCTATATAATAGTTAGATCACAACACATCAGTTTAACTAAGAAACACAATCTAGGAATAGCTAATGCTCCTACTCTTGAAGACTAAGAACCTCTGGAATTTTTGCCTGGGCATTTGGGATCCTGAAAACGATTGTGTGTGTGTGTGTGTGTGTGTGTGTGTGTGTGTGACAGAAGCCCCTATAGTGTTTGAAAACTGAGGAAATTCCAGAGTTAAATGGCGACAGCCCCAGCTAGTCTGGCCCAGAGTCAACAGGGACAGGGAGTATGTTTATCCCCTATCTATGTGTTGTATCCAACTATTTTCTCACATAAGATAGTGGTTGCCATTTATTTCCATGGGGAGGAGTACAGCACTTCATTTTGTGATCCTGGCACAGCCTCACTGCCAAGATTCACAGAGAGGATATGGAAATTCACTGAATGCCCTCCCAACTGGGCCTATAAAATACAGTCTCTGCCTTCCATACAGTCTTCCATACAGTCTCTGTCTTCCATACAGACCCAGCAATCTAGCAACACACAGCAATATCAAACTAAAGAGTTCTCAATTGCTTCTTCAATGAAGGGCAAATTTATTAACCTGCGAAGTCTTTAACAAGATGTTCCTGTGGACTAATATAATAAAATATATGGGAAATGTCTTATTCCACAGAGTGATGAGATTGAGAAGGTATATACAATGGAATTCTACAGGATTTCTACAACATATCCAGTAGGAAAGTGCTTTTAGCTGTAAGTAACAAAATTACACAGATACTGTATCAATACTTAGACTAAACAACTATGTTAGATTACTTTGCAGTTCTAGGCAGGTTTAAAAAAACCCTCTTAAAACCTGCAAAAGAATATCACAGCTACAATAAACACTTCACAAAAAAAATGTCTAATAAGGCTCAGTTAACCCCTTGGGAAAGAGCAGAATAGCTACAACATCATTTATAAAGAGGATATGTTTGACAAAATTATTACAACAACAAAATCATGTCTGTCACATATATTAACTGATGTTAATAATGTTAAGTGAGCTGACTGTGTGGCTTATAATGCTACTTTTCATGTTTTATATATAATCTTCTTTCATTCTTTGGAGCACTGAGAAAGGATTCCTCTCACACAGTCCTAGGCATCTTGATTTGTTTTCTGTAACTGCGGGGGTGGGGGAATATTAGACGACTTCAGTCCTTCCTGATTTCTATTTCTGTGTAAGAGTATTGCAACATGACCAACAGTGTCAAAGCAAGCATGCAAACCCACAGGAAATCACCCACAAGGTATGTATGAATAGTCACAGGCTACAAACTCAGGTCTTTTTATAAAGAGCTAGAATCTATAAAACAAGGAGTGATTTTTTAAAATAAAAAGCATTTTTGTAGAGTTCATGTGTGCATCTGTGTGTGTATGTGTTTGAGTTTCAACATTGCTTTTAACATTTGTGCCAGGCATAAGTAAACACTAAAGCTAATTTTAATATTAATTTTGTTTTCCCCAAATGTGAATGGGCACATTACAAAGAGCAGAGGCTACTATTACAAGAGAGGCAACAGGCAAGCGATTTGTTTGATGTTTTAAAAAGATGCATACATAATACTAGAACAAAGAAAGAGAGCCAAAGAACGATGGAAGCAAAACACTATATATGTTAGTAAGTTTAATTAAATTATGCTTCGTAACTAGTTGCATATGCTGCATAAGGGTTAATGATATGTATATCTCCTGATGGCTCTCGAGGGAGCAATTCGCTGATTCAGCTCCATTACATCAGACACAATAAAAATGTCTGTGCTGACCAGAAAGCCAGGTCTGGTTCTCTTCAAACACTATCACACTGGTTATGTGACTCATTCTCTCTTCTTTCTCAGCACCAGCATGGCTAATTCTTTCGCAGCTATTTATATTTAAGTCAAGGGGGGAAAAAAATCTTGCATGAAGCAGCAAAAACGTATGGAAGCAAATCTCATAAATTATTCCCGACAGCTGCAAAGGAATAGATAAAATCTGGCTTCAGCTACTGTGAATGTTTTGGCTTTTTCCACTAAAAATTCTTTTGTGCATAGCCTTTTAAAAATATTTCTCTGTAAATAGGCTTAAGTAGATTATAGTGTTGTGCATGTTCATTAGAAATATTGCCTAATTTGTAATAAATAAAACTCCAGTTTGTTGGTCTCTAAGAAATGACTAACAAAAATGTTGTCAGCTGTGGTTAAGTAGCCTAATAAATGTTTATTTTTCTTCTCTTTACTATTCTTATAGTACATGCAAAAGATGATACACTTGCACAATACACACAAACACTTACATGGATAAAAATTCTCATCCCTTGCCACTAAACACTGAAAAAGTCTAACACCCAGATTGTGACGAATGGAGTGTGCTTCAAAAAGAATCATCTCACTTTGGAGCCACTTTAAAAGGATACCCAGATGAAGAGGGTTCCTGACCCTAAGTATTCTGAACCAAAGCAAAGCCATTCACCCCTATTACATTGTTTATTGAAATTCTCTGAAATTGATCGTACTAACTCACACTGTAATCTGCCTTGATTCTCAGTGAGAAAGGCAGTCTATAAATAATGAAAACAATAAAATAATAATAATAAAGTGTATTTTGAGCCATCTTGTATAGATGCTTCATTGGCTTTTCCCACCTTCCCCTTTCTTTCCTGTTTGTTTCTAACTGCCAGGATGCTGTTCTTCTACAAAATGGAAGGTGACTCTGAAATACCTACAGGTAGAGGAGGGGGAGGTCAGGCAAGAGAGTTCTGAGCTAGCAATTATATGCATAACCACTGCATAAAAGGTGCTAAATGGTCATTCCTTTGCTTCTATTTTGAAAGGCAGGAGGGAAGGGAACTGCAAAGACATAAAGACCTATTTACATCTTAGGCCAACTGACTAAGAGCCGAAACAGACGAGACGAGTTCCCTCAATTCAACCTGGGTTGAATTGCCTCAAGGTTTGACGGGAAGTGTAGGCATTTCTCCTTCCCGTCACTCAGAGGAGGAGGGGGGAGGAGGAGGGCTCCTCTCACCCGGCCACCGCCGTTCCCAAGCGCGAGGGACTCGAGGAGCCTGGAAAGTGGCGGGGGGATGCTCTTAGGCTGGGGCGCGGCGATGGCGGCACTCTTGCTGCAGCTGCCCCCCCACCCCAGCCTCTTCCTCTCATCCTCCTTCCTCTCAGCTTCCTTCTCCAGTGGCGAGAGAGGCGGTGGCGGTGGCGAGCGGCAGCAGCAAGAGCGCCGCCGCCACCGTGCCCCAGCCTAAGAGCATCCTCCCGCCACTTTCCAGGCTCCTTGAGTCCCTCACGCTTGGGAACGGCGGTGGCTGGGCGAGAGGAGCCCTCCTCCTCTGAGCGACGGGAAGGAGAAATGCCTACATTTCCCGTCAAACCTTGAGCAATTCAACCCAGGTTGAATTGAGGGAACTCGTCTCGTCTGTTTCAGCTCTAAGTGAATACTCCTTTGGAATAAAAATGTGTAGGGATTCTTTTAAGAAGTAACATCCTATGGTTTGTAATTAATATATCAGTGTCTGTGAAATTGTGCCTCCATGTGAGTTTCATATAAATTGTCCACAAAAGCATGTGATTGGACCAGAACAAAACATTGGTTACTCACTGTGAAGAGTCCTTCTCCTCTGAGGACAGGAGGTCATCTTGAGATGGGTAATTCCCACCCTCCGTTTAGGGAGGCAGGAACTAAAAACTGAATTTCCTGTCCTCCAGTGGGTGTCACCCAGTTCCTCAGTTTGGAAACCCCAAGAGCAGTAGAAAGCTATACTATAAAAACTATTTAGGAATTCTGAAAGATGGAAAAAAGTTAACAACAGGTTAGTAAGAACAGCTCAAACTCGGAAGAACAGTAAGGTTATTTAAGAAGTGCAGTAAGTAAGCATATGAAAAGGTTTTAGGATGACGATGACGAAGCAGGGAGCGGCAAGATGTCCTTCTGTCCTCAGAGGAGAAGGACCCTTCACAGTGAGTAACCAATGATCTGTTCTCCCTCTGAGGTGGAGAACATCTTGAGATGGGACCTCCCATAGCAGTATCCTATCATTTGTGTGGGTCATCGTCCTCTGGCTGTAGTACGTGTTGGAGGACTTGTATTCTGAATGCTGCATCTGCAGAGTTGTAGCTATTGAGTCTGTAATGTTTAATGAAGATGGAGATGGTAGACCAAGTAGCTTCCCTGCAGACCTCCTCAACCGTGGCATCCTTGGAAAACGCTGCATTAGTTGCGGCACTGTGAACTGAGTGTGCCATGATCCCAATGGGGACCTTGAGTCCCTGTGACTTATATGCTTCTGCGATGCATGCTCTGAGAGTCCAACTGATGGTTGTTCTGGATAACTTCTTTCCATTGTTGTTTGATGTCAGAGATATAAACATGTAGGGTATCCTGATTTTTTCAGTTCAGGATATAAAGACTTTTAAGGCACGTCTAACATCCAGGGTGTGCCATGGGTGTGCCAGGGGTTGGGGCAGAAGGTGGGTAAGAATATTTCCTGGCACCGATGAAAGGCGGTGTTTGCCTTGAGTATGAATGTAGAATCTGGCCACAAGACCACTTTATCCTTGTGGAAGGTACAGAGGGTGGGGTTAACTGACAGGGCTCCCAATTCTGATATTCTTCTCGCTGATATGACTGTGGAGGGAACAGGGTCTTCATCTGCAGCCACTTGAGTGGGATCTCATTAATGGGCTCGAAAGGAGGGCCAGTAAGGGAAGATAGGACAGTATGTAGTCTTCAAGTTGGAATCCTGTGAGTCTACAAGGGATCGATGAGTGCTACTCCCTTAAGAAACCTGGACACATGTGGGTATTTGGAGATGCTGAAACCTTGGTAAGATGGTAGTACCTTGACCAGGACAGCTGTTTGGCATCACAGGTGGGCACCCACTGGGGTGGCCATTCTGGAGAAAGAGCACGGATTTCAGTTTGGGTTCAGACACGTTTACGCCTTTTCTTTGGCACCACTGAAATAAGGCCCTCTATGTAGTGTTATAGATCCTGATGGTAGACGATTGTCTAGATGCTAGCAGGGTATTGATCACCTGCTGTGAATATCCCAGTTGCGTGAAGTGCTTCCATTCAACCTCCATGCAGTCAAGTGGAACTATTCCAGGTGTGGGTGCCACACTGGTCCCTGATGAAGCATCTGGGGAGAGTGGGAGCTTCAACGGTGGAAGTGTCGACCACTGAAGAAGAATCAAGAAGCACAGGTGTCTGGGCCAGTATGGGGCCACGACTATGATGTCTGCGCTCTGCTCACTGGTCTTTCTCAGAAGTTTCAGGATAACCAGAGTGGAAGGAAAGGCATACAGCAGGGTATGAGGCCACTGAAAAGTCAGAGCATCTGTTGCTTCTGTCTCCGGGTGGAAGTACTGTGGATAAAAAAATCTGTCTACCTGGCAGTTCATCAGAGAGGCTAACAGGTCCACCTGGAGGAAGCCGAGGTGTCTGGTGATGAGGAGGAAGAGAAATGGCTTCAGTGACCATTCTTAGCCAGTCTGCCTGTACATCTGAGGTGCCCTTGATGTGCTTGGCCCTGATGGAAGCAACATGAATTTCTGACCATGATAGGATCTGCAAGGCTTCTTCGTGAAGCGAAGTCGATTGGGACCCCCCCCCCCTCTGGTGGTTGATGTATGCCTTGGCCAACACGTTGTCCATACTTATAAGTACGTGACGGCCAGCCAATTGAGAGATGAAGTGAATGAGGGCATGATAAATAGCCCTGAGTTCAAGCATGTTGATGGGAAGCTTTTTCTCTGTTTCTGACCATAGGCCTTGGGCTGGCGACCTTTCCAAAATGGCTCCCCAGCCTAGAAGGCTGGCGTCTGTTGACAGCTGCATAGGTGTGGCAATGTTGAAATGTTTTCCTTGTAGTAGATTTGGCATCTTGGTCCACCACTTTAAGCTGGTCTTTACCGAGGGTGGTACCTGGATGTTTAAGTCTGTCTTGGTCATGATAAAAGACTGGAAGGGATAAAGCAGTTGTAAATTTCTTGAACGTACCCAAGCCCACTGAATGGCATCCAGGCTGGAGATGAGAAGCCCTATAAGCTTGGCTAGGGTCATCAGGGAGGAGTATCTGGACTTGATTATGGCCAAGGCCCTTTCTTTGATCTTTGACGCCTTGGCCTTGGTCATGAATACACATTGATATTTGGTGTTTATGATTACCCCAAGGTGCTTGAATCTCTGAAAGGGCTTGAGGGAGCTTTTTTGAAGACTGAGCTGAAAGCCGAACCGCTGCAGATAATTGATGGTTGTTTGCAGATCCCCTTGAGCTTGCAGCTGAGAGCTGGAATGGATAAGGAGATTGTCCAGATAAGGGTGTATGTGGATGCCTAGTTCTCGTAGCTTGACCATCAAATGGATTAAAATCTTTGAGAACACCCTTGGGGCTGTGGACAAACTGAAGTGGGGGGGCAAACTGAAGATGATCCCCTTGCAGGCAGAACTGCAGAAACTTCCTGTGAGACAATGAAATGAGTACATGAAGATAGGCCTCCTGAAAGTCAAGGGATGTGCGGTAGTCTCCCAGCAACAGTGCCTCTGTTATGGATCAAACAGACTCCATTTTGAAGTGCCTCAGTCTCATGAACCTGTTGAGGCACTTCAGATCCAGGATTGCCCTCCAGTCTCCGGTTCACTTGGGGATGGTGAAGAAGATGGAATACACTCTGGTCCCCTGCTCTGCCCTTGGGACAGGTTCTATGACACTTATTTCATGAAGGTGTCAAATAGCATCTTGTATTCTCTGACATTTTTCTGATCCTAGGTGAAGGGGGAGACAGGATAAAACGGTCTGGCGGGGTTTTTAAGAACTAAATAGCCTGTGGAGACAATTTCTAAGGACCAATTGTCTGCTAGAGTCTTGAGTCACACGTCTTTGAAATAGGAGAAGATGGCCCCCTACTGGAATCTGCTGGCAGTCATGCCTTGATGGATTTGACATCTCGGGACACTCTGTCATTCCTCTGCTGGAATTGCCAGCCGAAGTGATTGGTGACAAAACCTCCTCTTCTTGAAGACTGATGAAAGGAAGATCACGTGGATCCCCTGTTGCTTCTAGAGAATCTGGGTAGTACGCTCTGGGAACGAAAGGAATGACTTGACATGGACCTCCTGTCATTCCCAAGATACAACATCTTGGGAAGTGCCTTCTTTTTGTTCTTTGTCTCTATTAGGATCTGGTCCAGTTACTTTTCAAACAGCTTATTACCATGGGATAAGCACGGACAATGGCCTTGGAGTGATAGTCGGCTCTGGAGGATAGCCACATTGTGTCTAGAGTTGTGTCAGCGATGAAAGAAGTGGCCTTGAGAACCTGTTGGCTCTTTCTGTGAGGTGTCGGTTGTTGGGAGGAATGAGTTGCAACATCTTCCTTGACCACACAATGGATGCTCTGACGACAGTGAATGCAATGATAGATGTCCATATGGCCGTAGCTGTTGCTTTCTGTGTCTTTTTCAGGGCGAAGTCTGCCTTCTTGTCCAGGTTGTTGCAAATCGAACCTTCCCCATTAGCAGAGAGAAGGCCGGAAGATTGTAAGGCTGTCACTGCGGCATCAACAAGTGGTACCTGTAAAAACGGGTTTGTAAAAGAGGGTAAGGAATATAACTTTCTGACCAGCCCTGGAGGAATTTGTTAGACATGGGCTTGGCCCATTCTGCCTTTAGCTGCTTCTCAAACATTCAGGGAAAGAGAAGACTTTTTCTGAGGTGTGAGATCTGGGGTAAAATTCGTTATTCCCTTTGGGTCTGGACTTGGGCTTAGAGGGAGAGGTAGTGGGCTCATCTTTGGCCAAGGCCTCCTGTAGGTCAAGGGCAGCCATGGTTTTACACAGTAAGTAATACTAATCCTCCATCTTGAAAAATCTCACAGATTGATCACTGGCTCGTATCCTCCTGTTCCTCATCAGAGAGGAAATCCTTGTCTTCCCTGTCTACAGAGTCACCATCATCGTAAGGGGGGGAGCCCAAGCAGAGTGGTCATCCTCATAACAAATAGGCTCTCCCATGGCAGTGGCCTCCCTGTTTCCTCTTGATGGGGGAAGACTCAGAGGATAACTGTGTTACTGACCCTTCATCCTTGCTCAACTTATGCTGGAAGCCAGCTATTTCCTCCCTTACCACCTGCCTGAGGACTTCTATGATGTCACTGGGCAAGGCCAGGGAACTCGGGTTAGATGCATTACTCACAGTTCCTTGGTCAGGAGATGCTTGTCGTGCCTCTGAGTAGCCATCCTTATCCTTGGAGGTTCTTGGCCTCTTGGAGTGGGCAGTGGATCTGGCCTCACTTTCCCTTGTTTTCTGGCTGGATATTGGAGAAGTGCTAGCTAGGCCTTCAGTGGTTGAAGTGCTAGTAGAGGTGCGCTGGCTAGGCCATGAGTGACAGCTAAGCAGATCTTATAGGCTTTGGTCCTGGAGGGGCCCTCAGTGGCTGCTGCGCCACTCCTGCCCGTATGGTGCTGTTTAGGGCTTTCTGGGCTTCCAGGTGGCAAGGAGAGCATGAGGTGCAGCATCTGGACTCCTTGTGAGTAGGGCTGCAAGGCACCTCAATCAGGTTGGATAAAGTGCTGGATTCAGAGGGAACAGCAGTGAGAGGAGCTGCTAACTCCCCCTCCGAAAGAAAGCTGTCTGCCACTGTAGCTTCCATGCCCTAGCAACCTGCCATTCAGGCTAAAGGACTTCCAAAAAGGCCACTGCTGGCGCAGCAAGAAAAAAAGCAGGAAGGAACAAAGGCTGGCTGCAAAAACTGGCTGCAAAAACTGGGAAAAAGTGCTGCCGTTAGTAGGCAAAAGAAAGAGGGTAAGGCAGAGAAGAGGAAGGAAAAAAGTTTTTTTAAAAATGGAGAAGACGGGGGGGGGGGAGCCACAGAAAGGCTAGCCGCAGCTTCCTGCACTGGAAGGGAGGGGGTAGCAAGAAGACTCAGAGGGCTCTTTCACACTTGGTCTTTCCATCGTCTCAGTACTTCGTTTGCATCCCATGTTTTCAGCGGTTTCAGACTATCGAGGTAGTTACAGGACGTCACCACGCTCTGTCCGCTTTTTCTCCCTGCACACATAATGCGATGTTAATTTTGAATCCACTGTCCATTCGCGCTCATTGTGATTAATGTCAGTATGAATGCCTCTCTTGCTTTTCTCCCACCTCTCCTCTTTCTTGCCTTTTGATTTGTCAGTGTGGACCCCAAAGTCGCTCCCATCTTCAGCTCAACCCTGCATGCATTTGTGCGATTACATTTATTTTTAAATAGATCAAAAACGCAGTAATGTTTCTGCATTGTTTATCCTTCCTCCATAATCACACATAATGGAGGAGCCTGGCACACATGCGCTGTGAGGCTGGGCCATGGCCTGGAACCGCATCGCTCTGTGGGGCTGGCCGGGTGTGGAGGGAGAGGTAGCGATGCTCCAGCCCACCCGCCCACCGTCACACTGCCCCGGAGAAGGTGGGTGTGCTCACTCTGCGAGGCTGGGTGTGAGGAAGAGGCAGTGATGCTCCAGCCCGTCCGCCCACCTGCTGGGTGCTCCAGCCCGCCCACCCCAGAGAAGCTGGGTGCGCTCGCTCTGTGAGGCTGGGAGTGGGGAAGAGGCAGCGATGCTCCAGCCCACCCACCTGCCACCCTGGAGAAGCTGGGTGCGCTCGCTCTGCGAGGCTGGGAGGGGGGAAGAGGCAGCGATGCTCCAGCCCACCCACCTGCCACCCTGGAGAGGCTGGGTGCGCTTGCTCTGTGGGGCTGGGTGGGGGGGAGGGGTTGGGAAGAGGCCGTGAGCCAAGGATTGAACCTGGGACTTTTTGCATCCCCAAACAGACTGCTCCCTGCAAGGAAATACTTTTGGGGCAGATACAGGGCCAATGAACTAATAAAGAACACAGGGAGGGGCAGGATTTTGTAGTAAAATGAAGAAGCAACGTCACATCGTCACATCATTCTCAAACTTTAAAAAAAGAGTGACGTTACATCCAACACCCACAAAGCCCGCAACTGGACCCATTAACAAGTGTAAAATGAAAAAACAGATGCACACTTAAATAGACAGTGGACAGTGTAAAACGTGCAGGTACAAATCAGAAGCCACTGCGATTGGGTCAACTGCTGAGAAATCATGATTTTGACCGTGAGTGTGAAAAGGGCCAGAGAAGCTTTAGAGGTATAGAGAAAAAGGAATAATTAGAAAAGTGAAAGTAGGCAATACTTAGATACCTGCGTAGCTGCTCTTCCTACTGAGGCAGGAACAAAACTGAGGAACTGGGTGACATCCACTGAAAGGCAGGAAGTTCAGTTTTTAGTTCCTGCCTCCTTGAATAGCGGGTGGAAATCACCCATTTCAAGATTTCCTCTGCCTCAGAGGGAGAAGAATAATTTTAAAATTATCAAAATTCAATTGTTCCCACAACAAAAGTGCTGACACACATGGATAAAGTTCAGCAGGTGTTGTTCCCTCATGGAGGGCTTCCATCCCACCAAATATCATCAGATTCTGAAAAGAAATTTAAATGTAACAGTCAATTAAAATTTGCCCATTGAAATTAATAGGAAATAATTGAAAAGTGAATAAAAATTGAAAGGAAGCAATCACTTGAATCTAGCACAAAAATGAAACTGGGACATGAGACAGCATGTGCCAGGGACAAGTGGGATGACAAGGATGCATACGGGAGGGAGATGTGTGAGAGAGGGAGACAGTATGAGACAGCAAGATGGAGATGAGAGAGACTGTTGGGAATGGGAGACACGCAACAGAGCATTCAAGGAGAGGGGGAGAAGAACGGGAAAGAGAGCGATACATTAGTAGCTGAAATGAGAGGTGAGAGGCTAATGGGAATAAAAATCTTATTTATGCCATGCATTTTAAGATGACAAGGTATTTTACATTCCTATACCCAGAATAGCCATTTCATGCAATAGGATACTGGTAGAAAGGGATGGCAGTGGTACTCTTATGAAGTTACCATTCTGCAGCTTCTTGTACCATTGCCCCCAGAAACCCTACATTTCACTTGTTTACAGTAAAGTATGCTTAAATTATGTTCAAATAAAATGTACAGTGGAAGGTGAGACAGGGAAACAAAAATGGGCCTTGTGTTTTATTACCAATATTCTGGATTTTTACATATATCTGCTTTAATGGCTCAAATACAAACCATATCTTTGGAATTCCAGTTGTTCAAGTACAAAAGTGCTATTTGTTTTTAAGAAAGTACACATTTTTGTCTCTAAACCATGGCTCCTGTCAACACCTTCCCTGGCACCCTTGAAGTGTTTTTAGAAACTGGGGCTTTTGCTCGGCAAGGCATCTGATTGGCTGTGCAGTTTATTTAAAAGTTGCTTCGGCAATGGCTGCCACCATTGCACAAAGATCTTCATTACATTACTGTGTGTGTATGCAAGAAAATATTTTAGACAATATGTTCATTTAAAAAGCATCCTGTTAAACAGACTTTCTGCCTGAAAAGTTGAGGAACTACTTTAAAATTATGCATAACACCACTCCATGACATTTTGTGGTTGTCTCACCTCCCGCAGCGGCTGTTTTGTAGTTATGCCCACCACCCTGTTCTAAATTCCGAAAGTTCCTGCAGGGTCAAAAAAGTTGGGGACTCCTGCTCGAAATCAAATGATTTTACCAAGAGGTTTAGTCAATCTGAGGAAGAAATAGCCATTTGCCTTTTTACAGTTCTGGTCACAAATAAAAGACTGTTATTGAAAATGTTAAGTTTTAAAATATAAAACTACATATGCCAACCTTTTAAAATAAAATATGTTTAAAAGTAAAACAAATAAATGGCAAACAAGCTTGAAGTTTTTTTTCCAATATTGGAGGGTGTATATGTGAGCTGAATAATACTTTTTGAACAATGTAAGGTATAGAAACATGGAAAAATTATTTGTACCTAATGTCTAATATGTTACATACATTATTGTTTGTGAATTATAATTTATGGCTTATGTTTTACTGTAGCTTTGTCCCATTTTGAGTTCTGGGTGAAGGGGGTGCCGGGGTAACAATACTTACAAAAATATAGATAAAATTACTCTCATAAACAAGAGTGAAACAAAAAAATGTTTTCTCCGTCTCAGAGCTTGATTCACTACTTCCATGCTGAGATAAGAGGCTCATGTGTAAAACTACATGACCTACACTATTCACTATGTGGAAAAAAGGGCTTCATATTACTGGCAACGTTCTGTGGCTTTGAAGGTGTTGGTAGTGGTTTGGGTACATCATCTGTGCAGCAGTTCTCCAAGTTAGCAACCCAAATCCTTTTCAACTCTCTAACAGTCTCTGAGATGTGGTTTGATCATGTGACAGGCCCTACTAATCTTGGTCAACCTAGCGCATGTGTGCCCACAGAGAAACACATACTCTTCAATATGGACTGTCACCATCAGCATTTCCAACAGAACGGATGAAAGTCTCATCAGACATGTTTGATTTGTAGAGATTTTTAAACAATTAATTTGACTTCCATCATCATCAGTCAAAGGAGATAGCTTCCCACATCACATAACGTATTCTAAATTGGTAGTAATGAATGAGCCATCAACTTTCAGAACTACAAAATACATGATTCTAACAACAAACATACTTGCTTAGGGCACAATGGATTGGATCCAGAATAGCCTGCGTGTGAGCAGAAAGCACTTGGAATACTCAAGATGGGGTATCTGTGATATTAGGAGATTTCTCCCTTAATGAGATGCATCTCATGCTGTTCCTGAGTCGCCACAGGAGAGTTGCAAGGAATCATTCATTCAGAAATAAATTGCAGACACCAAAAAAAAACTAGCAGTGTTCTCTTATAATCAAGGTATATTTTCTGAATGATTTTCTAGTTTATTAGTCCATTTTGATATTTAGACCTTGTGAAGGTTTTTACTTACCCCTGTTTTATCACATAGACGCAACGTATGAAAGGACCCCACAGCAAATAACTCCCCATCCAGAGCCCAAGCAACGGAAGTGATAGGGTACTCATGTGACTGAGAGCTATACAACAGCCGACCATAACTATCCCACACCTAAAAAATTAAACATAAATGAAAACAAATCACTTCTAAAGATATTTAGAAATAGTTTCTCAGTTTCAAAGACATGTAACAAGTTTATGAGCATTGTAATGTTTTGCATTTTATTTCTGCTTGCTCATGGTTTCTTAAAAAATATTTGTTACCCTGGGTTTAAATGCAGGCCTCTTAGGAAAGAAGGAGGGGGGCTAGATGAGTGGAAATAAAGAGTGTTGGTTGTGACCAGAGCCCTCCTAAGGAATCCGTATATGGTAAAGTAAGGAGAAGCTGAACTAGAGGTTCAAAGGCAAATAATTACAAGTATAAATCTATTTTAAAAATTCAGAGGCATGCTACAATATTGTACATTAAGGGGAAGCAATGGTGACTTTCAGTCCTGTCTAGTTACAATACACAATGTGCAAATGGAGAAGACACAATTTCATTTCTTGCTCCAACCACTTATATGGTAGAAGTCTCAGTGATTGATAGAAAGGAGGTATGGCACAGAATCATTCCTTCACCTATATCATCTCACAGGTTATACTCCTGTGCACCAATTCCATGACCTCGGCCTCCAGCTGCACCCTCCTACACATTAGTCCAATCCTCATCACCTCCAGCAAGGACCTTGCTTAGAGAGTCAACGTTAGGGAACAATCTGCTCAAGGATGTGCAGAGTGTGCAAACACTCCCTGTTTTTGTACAGCATGGAAGAACATCCTGTTTCACAGAACCTGTGTTGGAGGCTGAAAGTGGATCTTTGGTGGATAGCTGATTGTGGATTCTTATGTATTTCAGGCTGCTTAAGCTTTCTATGTATGATGCTGGAAGTATTGGGCTTGATTGCATTTGTAATTTTTCAGATGTTGCATTTGTAAGCTATTTGAGTCTTCAGAAAAAAGGTAGTCAATCAATCAATCAATCATCCATCCATACCTAAGGTCAGTACCATGGAATGAGGAAAGAGTGAGGACAGGTATACTTTTCTAAACCCACACTTGCCATCTCCCCAAACAGACAACAGTCTGTACGCCTTGAGAAGGAGGTTTTACCCCATATATAAGTGGCCATTTGTAATTAATTTTATAGCTTTAACATTTACACTTTTAATTTTTCTATTTATTTAACTATTTTTATCATGAAAGTACTTTGTCTCTTTGCTTGTTCAAATCTATTTTTGTCTTAGCAAAATTGGGGAAAGGCATACGAATTTAGCCAAAAAGGAAGATTGCTGCCATATTCTAAAAAATATACGAAGCTTCTGTTACTTATTTGCATGCTTCTGTGATGGTTGGTGACATACTGTCTATTTGATTGTACTGAAATAATTTAAGATATAGTAATTAAATAAAAACACGCACCTTATATTTACAGTCTTCTCCAGCTGATAGGATAAGATCATTCACAGAATTCCAATCAACTTTTAAAATAATTCCATCATGGGCTTTCCACTAGGCAAAAGGAGATACAACAAACAGTCTAGGAGATATTTTTATTACTTGCATATTATGAAGAACTTCAATTAAAAGAAACTATTCTTTGTATACAACACTTGCCTCAAAAAATTAAATAGTACCATTGCCAGTTAATTCACTTATTTTGACCCCATTACAGTGAAAGATACTGACAGGACTAGCATCTGTGAAGGCCGCTACTTATTCTCTGGATCTTTGCCCATCATGACTGCTAACATCATGTAGATATTGAATAAATGATCTCTTGATATCTGTCATAAATAAGCCACTAACTCAAGGCACCTTCCCTCAGCCACTCAAAGAAGCAGTTATATAGCCACTACTTCGAAGAACTTCCCTAGACAACAATGTTGTGGCTAGTTACTGCCCAGCCTCTAATCTGCCCCTTTGTAAAGTGACTGAGAGAGCAGCAGATGAACTGCAGTTCTTCTTGAATAACTCTGGTGCTCTGGATACTTTTAAATCTGGCTTTAGGCTGGGCTATGAGATGAAGATGGCTCTTGTGGCTTTAGTGGATGACTTCCATCTGAATGTAGACAAACGTCATGTTTCTCTCTTGTTCTTCCTGGATCTATCTGCAGCCTTTGACACAGTAGATCATGCCAACTTGTTGGGGCGTTAGGAGGCAGAAGCGGGTAACTGGGGATCTGTCTTGGACTGGTTTAAATCATTGCTCATGAAAAGGACTCAAAAGGTTACTGCTGGAGACCAGCTATCTGTAGGATGGTAATTATCTTGCAGGGTTCCAGAGGGTGCAATCTTATTCCCCCATGTTCTTCAACTTCTATATAAAGCCTTTAGAAGAAATAATTCTTAGCTATAGAATTGGATGTCATCAATAAGCAGATGACACCCAGCTCTGTATCTCACTATCCAAATCCCCTAGTGATACAGTAGAAACTCTCAGTCCTGCCTTATAGCTATGATCAACTGGCTGAAAGCAAACAAATTGAAACTGAACCCAGATATGACAGAAATGATGCTCCTTGGGAAGGTGGAGATATTGAAGAGCATTGTGCTCCCCACTTTAGATGCAGTTCAGCTGACTCTTGCAGACTTGGTTAAAAGCCTAGAGGCTATACTGGATCCAGTACCGCTACTAAAAAAAAAGTTAACACAGCTGCAAAATATGCAAACTCAGTCTAGCCCAGAAGATGGCCCCCTACCTCGACACAGATGATATGGCCACCTGGATCCATGACATGGTAACATCGAGACTTGACTACTGTAATGCACTCTACTCTGGTCTCCCCAGAAAGTTAACTTGAAAACTCCAGTTGAATGCCAGAGATTGGTTATTATCAGGAGCTAGACGGAGCATACATATTATTCCCATTCTGCAGGCACTCCATTGGCTACCCATCAGTTACCAGGCTCAATTCAAGGTTTTGGCTATCACATACAAAGCCCTTCATGGCCTTGGTCCTGCATATCTATGGCATCGCCTCTCTCCCTATGCTCCACCATGACAGCTTTGCTCATCCGAACAGAGCCTTCTGCAGGTACCATCCTGCAGCTGGGCAAAATCAACATCTGCCCATACACGTTTTCTTGGTAGTGGCCTCCACTTATGGAATGGCCTGAAGAAGTCAGGAAAGCCCCACATTCTTCTGGCTTTCCATAAAACTGTGCAAACCCATATTATTCAGGGAGGCCTTCTTACACAGGTAACATGGCTGAGGAAATGGTTTAGAGAGATGTGATGGTAAAGGGATCCTACTTTGTACTTTCTGTAGTATACTACTGGGCACTACCTGTTGCTAATGTATTTATTTGTTTTTATAGTCCCTTCTTCCTCCTCCATCAGTGCAGCGTTGCTCATGGAAGATGCAGAAGGGAACAATTTCCCCTTCCCACTGAAGTTTACTAACCTGTCTGGCTGTTACTTTATGTGAGTCTAGCAACCATGGAAAGAAACGTTCCTGTAGTTGGAAAGGAAGGTTGATAGGAGAAAACCAGGCAGATCTGTGACCAGATCTGTGAGCCTTTTGCTGATGGATCATGGATCATGCAATCTACTCATCCTCAATACACTCTTTCCCAAATCTGCTTTATCCTGATCCTTTTGGAAAGAACACAAGTCCAGAAGGATGTGCACATGGAACTCCTACATGTGGAAGCTCAGCCACCAATGGGCAAACCTCTGCATTTGCAGGATCCTCAACATGTTAGTTAACTGCCTAGTTCATTAACTAAAAGTTAGAAATTCCACAACCTTTCTATACTTTTATCAATTTTGAACAATTAAAATGGAATAAATCTTACAATATAAAATTCATATTTACATCCTGCAACATAGGTGCAACATTGTTTTATCAGTTTAGTTCCGATTTTTCAGCCTTTTTGTATTCACATCACTCCCAATTGCTTAATAATGGTTAAACAATCAGCAGAGGGCTGCAAGACTGGGTATACCCCCTCCACACCCACTTCCCTTGACATTCTTAACCACAGTTAAACTTTATATTGGTACCAAAATTAATTGTATTTTCTAAATTGGTGCTGAATCCCAGAGAAAATTTCCACCAAGATAACGTAGGGTGATTTTTATTGACTCTTCCCTCATACTACTCCCGGGGGGGGGGGGTCCTCTGTCCCCCAGGAACAAGATTTCAGGGATTGTTTGGAGCTGTAGTAGAAAGGAAGGGGGGAGGGGCAAGGAAGTTCTGTTCCACTGGTAGAAAGCCAAGCCTTCCGTTCAAATTTTGTCTAATTCAAGTTATCCTTATCTGTTGTCCCAATGGAATGTTTAACTATGTTTAAAAATAGTGTTTGTCAACTCCTAATTGCCTAAATAATCCAGAGGCTTATATTATTACATGGTCCCTAAAATAGACATTTAACTAAATAGTTATATCATCTTTTAAGAAGCTTAATTAGAATCTCAACATAACATGGTCAGAATGTTTCCTGTTTTAATGAGCAATAACTGCCTTCATCTGCTCCAATGTGTAAAGCTAGGGCTCCAATTCAAACATGGAATACTATGTCTTGGCTTCTAAGTCCTCTTCAACTGTTGAGGAGGCAATCCTCCACAGCAGACTACTTTTTCGGGTGTCTGGCATTTATTGGCCCACTGAAAGACAACAGTCTTGCATGAGAAGTGCCTAATGCCAGAGAATGTGCTCCACAGAGGAATACTGCCTCTGCAATAGAAAAGTGTCCTGCACAGGTGGAAACAAGACTTATGATCCAAGACTACATAAACTGGCACTTTTCCTCACATTCAGATTATTGTTGAAAAATGAATGGTAACAGCTCTGTCTAACTTTTAGGTTCACGTGCATATCAAAGACTAGAGCAGAGCTGCAAATCAAGGCTAATACATTTAGGACTGTCTGATATACAGCAAACACATGCAATGCTACATGCCATTTCATATTAATGCTACCTGCAAAATCTTAGCATTTGCTTGAAGAGGTTTGATAATCAGTTGTTTTCCTGATGTGTAAAGAATCTTTTCTGAATCTGGACCCCACGCTACTGAATATATTGGTGTTCCTGTAAAAATACAACAGAAATTGATAGACGGGGTGGGGGTGGGGGTGCTGAAATATCAGAAAATCTTTAGTTAATAAGCAGAGATAGGTCTAATTATTAACAGTGACATATGGTCTATTTTAAAATCTAAACAAAATGGATGGTAGTAGAAGCAAGGATAAGATAAACTGTGTTGCATATTGTTACAGTCTGGACTGCACAGAGGCATATAAAGCATTATCTGGGATGGTCTATCGACACTAGTCTGTACATTTCTACCTAGTGGCTAAAGGTCAACTCGAAGTTGGGGTGCTGATTTAGCTGTGGTAATGTAAGCCACTGAATGTACAGCTCTAGTTAAATAAAATTTATAAACTCCAGCTAAGTCACAAGGACAAAAAACTGCCCCTTCTTTCTATAATTCCAGTCTTTAGTGAACTGTAATTTTTTTTGTTCTTCTACTTTCTAAAATTCCACAAAAACTGTGTTATAAAATAAACAAATTAAGAAGTCAGAGCTCTACTCAACATGAGTCAAACTCTTCATTCAATCAACAGTGATAACGAAAGTTACATCAGTCAAGACTTCACCAATGTTAAAGACTTAATTTGTAGTCTACTTTAATAATCATGGAGACTTTTATGTCTAAAACAAATGCTTAATCTTTATATCATGGTTGGCACTGTGCCTGCTTCCGGATTTAAATGACACGAGTTAACTCCCTGCTAACAGAAGAAGCGGAGCACTGTATCTTGAAGCACAGTATCACAGTGAAGCAACTTGGTCCTAAAAGTTAGTCAAAAAAGGAAAGAGACACTAGAGATGATCAAAATATACTGTGATGAGGATATATGTTCTTAGAGGACGGCCAGTAGTTCACATAATGTATACTTCAGTTAAAAGACAACAACAACATTTGATTTATATATCGCCCTTCAGGACAACTTAATGCCCATTCATAGCGGTTTACAAAGTATGTTATTATTATCCCCACAACAATAACCACCCTGTGAGGTGGGTGGGGCTGAGAGAGCTCCTAGAAGCTGTGACTGACCCAAGGTCACCCAGCTGGCTTCAACTGGAGGAGTGGGGAATCAAACCCAGTTCTCCAGATTAGAGTCCCACACTCTTAACCACTACACCAAACAAAGAAGGGAAGGGAAGCAGCAGCAAGGAGAGGAAGGTTGGGAACATCTATTTGTCAGTTGAGATCTGGGCTTAGCTTCTATTCTTCCTCTACTGCAGGCAATTAGCCTTGATATGGCCAGAAGCACAAGCCAAAGGGCTCGTGGCCTTAGGTGGTTAACCTACAGCTTGTCACTTGTGGCCATGCGTGAGTCAAGCTGGTGTATCTTGTCCGGAGTCTGAGGCTCATCCCCCAGACTTACCAAGAAGTGGGGGTGGGAGACAGTTGGAGGACCACTACCCAGCCACCCCAACAGACACCCTGGCCAGCACGGACCAACAATATAGGGGGAGAAAGAGGCAACCCAGCCACAGGAAAGTGGAGCAGCTACCAAGCCCCAGAGGATCAGAAGGAGCAGGTGGAAGCCAGCCCCACCCTCCAGCGGGAGACTAAGAGCCCTGACAGGGGAAGTATGGACAGCCAGGAGGGGGCCAGGACAGAGGGAGAAGGCACAAGAAATAGGGACAGCCAGCCATCAGCCAACCAGACAGCTACCTTACCGGCAGGACAGCAGAAGCAGCACAGGGCCACGCCCCAAGGTGCAAACAGGGGGGAAGGGAGTAATAGAGACCAGCTGAGGCTGCTGGAAGCTCAGAGCAGAGGAAGCTTGGCAGCCAGCCAAGAGATCACAGCTGTAGCTGTCCAGCGCAGTCAAACTAGCTACCCCAGGTGCAACTGCTTGAGGCAGCCCAGGCCAATGCTAGGAGGCAAATGAGGGTTGTGGCCTGGCAGGTGGAGCCTGGAATGCGGGACAGGATATAAGGGAAGTCAACCCACAGAGTGTGGTGGGTTGTGTAGGAAGAAGGAATGAGAGAACAGTAGAGACTGGGACCGGCAGCTGGGTGGGGACCTGTCATGCAAGGCAGCCGAGACAATGTCAGGTTGAAGAAACCTGTGAGTGGACTGAGAGGGTGTGAGGGTGAGGTATACCCCCCTCCTTCCACAGAGTGGGCTCCCGCAGATTCCCTGAAGGTCCTTTAAGGCTGAAGTCTGGCAGGCTGGCGCCTCACCGGGCGACAGCCAAGGCAGAACCTGACATATCTAGGACTATCCCACAAGGGATCTGAAGTAGAACAGCAGGATTTTAGTCTGGTGGCACCTTTGAAACCAACAAGATTTTCAGAGTGTAAGATTTTGAGAGTCAAAGCTCCCTTCTTCTGTCAAAAGAAAGGAGTTCTGATCCTTGAAAGTTTACACTCTGAAAATCTTGCTGGTCTCTAAGGTGCCACCAGACTAAAATTCTGTAGGACTATGCCAGAATGTGGTATATTGTGCAATTTTTTCTTTTTTTAAAAATTTAAATTGTATTCTGTAAACTACATGAATCCCCACTAAGAAGAAAAGCAGGGTAAAGAAAGTAATGGCAAGAGAAAAGATAATGCAACAAATGTCAGGAAACTTGCATCAGAAGAAGGAAAAGAGTTTGAATATGACATGGCTGCATACATAGGTGACTACTTCCTATTCTGTCAGGGCATGACAACTTTGATCAAGAAAACTTTTGTCTGAAAGCAAGGATACATAGGCTTTTCTGGTCGCTGTCCTGCAGCAAGGGACTTCTCTTCTTCGATAGGTTCTCCAGAGATTGGCCCCTTGGATACTCACCGAGAAGGGTCCTTCTTCTCTGAGGAAAGGAGGACATCTTGGGTGTTTCCCACCGTCCAATCGGGGAGGCAAGAAGTTAAAACTTCTTCCTCTTCCTTTGGTGTGTGTGGGACCACCCTCTCTCCTCAGTTCGGGTGATTCCCCTCAGTAGTATTCCTTCTGTCTATTCCTAAGCTGTCGGAATAAATTGTCACTCTTGAGATGAAGAGGAAAACACAATTAAGTAAAAAATACAAGAACACCATCAACTGACGACATCAATAGTCGTAATTAGTCGAACAAGAAGGACACAACAGTGTTTTACACAACTGAACCGTAAAAAAGAACATATAGAGTACATAACACGATACTGACACAGAACGTACGAGGATCCTGGGAGGGCAAGATGTCCTCCTTTCCTCAGAGGAGAAGGACCCTTCTCGGTGAGTATCCAAGGGGCCGTTCTCCCTCTGAGGCGGAGGACATCTTGGGTGCTCCCAAAGCAGTTCCCTATGTCCTGGGTGGGATGGATCCTTCGTCCTCTATTACGTGTTGAAGTACTCTGCGGCCAAAGGCCGCATCTGCCGAAGCATACGTGTGCAGGTAGTAATGTTTGATAAAGGTAGAAGACGAAGACCACGTAGCGGCCTTACATATGTCCTCTATTGAAGCATTTTTCCTGAGAGCTGCGTTAGTAGCTGCGCTCCTTGCCGAATGTGCCGTGATCCCCGACGGAACTTCCATCTTCATGGCTTTATAAGCCTCCTGAATGCATGACTTTATACTGTAGGCAATAGCAGCAGAAGACATGCGGTGGCCCAACTTAGGATGAGAGATGTTAATGAAAAGAGAGTCGGATTGGCGTATCGACTCAGTCCTGATTATGTATGCCTTGAGAGCCTGTTTCACGTCAAGGTTATGCCATTCCCTCTCCTTTGCATGTGTGGGATTCGGACAGAAGGATGGGAGATTAATCTCCTGAGATCTGTGGAATCTTGAGTGGGTCTTGGGCAAGAAGGTTGGATCCGTTCGGAGGACCACCTTGTCCTTATGAAAAATACACAGTTCTGGCCGAATTGATAGGGCACTCAACTCTGAGATACGGCGCGCCGAGGTAATGGCCACAAGGAAAATGGTCTTCAGCTTTAGCCAACGCAGCTGAATATCTCTAATGGGTTCAAATGGAGGTCGCGTGAGAGCGGACAACACCACGTTCAGTTGCCAAGTCGGGAACCTGTGTACTGTTGGCGGATTCAGCAGAGTAGCCCCTCTGAGAAACCTTTGGACATGAGGATGTGAGGCCAGTGGAGTCCCTCCTAACGCCGGTAGTACCGTACCTATGGCAGCAACCTGCTTCTTCAGCGTAGCGGGACGCAGTCCCCTGTCTAGCCCTTCCTGTAGGAAACCCAACACCGTAGTTTTGGAGGGTTGAGTAGGGTTGAATTTCTTGCGCTGACACCAGCGAACAAAAGCTTTCCATGCCGAATTATAGATTCTGATAGTAGAACTCTTTCTGGATGCCAATAGAGTAGAAACTATCTCTGTAGGGTAGCCTTCTAGCAGGAAGTGTCTCTGCTCAATTTCCAGCCGGTCAGCGACCACCACTCCGGCTTGGGGTGCCATATGGGTCCCTGCTGGAGCAAATCCGGTTGAATTGGGAGTTTGAGAGGAGGTGCTATGGACATGCGGTGTAGAGTGGCAAAACCATGGTCTTCTTGGCCACCAGGGTGCGATCAAAATTATTGTCGCTCGCTGTTCCCTCAACTTTCTTAGAATTTTCGGAATCATAGGTAGTGGTGGAAAGGCGTACAGGAGACCTGTTGGCCACTGAGAGTGGAGTGCGTCCGTCCCCTCTGCTCGAGGATGGTAGTACCGGGATAGGAATCTCGGTAGTTGGTTGTTTAGATGAGAGGCGAACAGATCCACCTTCAGCTGGCCGAAGCATTCTGACACCAGTAGGAAGACCTCTCTCTTCAGGGCCCACTCCCCCGGATGGAGAGCTTCCCTGCTCAGCCAGTCTGCTTGGACGTTGAGGATTCCCCTGATGTGTTCTGCCTGTAGTGACCGGAGGTTGAGTTCTGCCCAGCCGATGATCTTGTTGGCTTCTCGTTGTAGACGTGAGGACTTGGTTCCCCCTTGTTTGTTGATATACGCCTTTGCAGAAATATTGTCCGCTCATATCAGGACATGGCTATGGGCTATCCGGTCTCTGAAATACTTCAAGGCTAGAAGGATCGCCCTCATCTCCAGTACATTGATTGGCAGTTTCCTTTCTGTGTCGGACCATTCCCCATGGGCTGGATGGCCCTCCAGCGTCGCTCCCCAACCGAGCAGGCTGGCGTCCGTGAAGATCTGAACAAATCAAGGAGATAGGAAACTCTTGCCTTGGCGTAAGTTGCCCTCTATGGTCCACCATCGCATGCTCTCCCTGACTGGCAGAGGGAGCTGTATTTTGAGGTTGGATTTGTGTGCTATTTGAAATTGAAAAGGTCGGAGCACTGATTGCAGAGGCCGGAGATGATATCGTCCCCAGTAGATGGCTTCTGAGTGGGCTACCAGCAGCCCCATCAATTTGGATAGGTCCATAAGCGATGACGATGGTTGCCTGATTACATCCGAAGCTAAACGGATGAGCTTTGTCCGCTTCTCCTTCGGAAGGAACAGAGAGCCCTCCTTGGTGTCGAGTATAAGCCCCAGGTGCTCTTGTCGTTGCGACGGATTTAGAGAGCATTTGGTTCTGTTGATTAGGAAGCCGTGCCTCTCCAAAACTTGAATGACGAATGTTGTTTCCTTGACTGAGGCTTCTCGTGAAGGAGATCTTATTAGAATGTCGTCCAGGTAGGGATGCAGCTGGTAGCCCCTCTCCCTGAGCCAGACTATAGGTGTTACTAACAGCTTGGTAAATACCCTGGGTGCTGTTGCCAGCCCGAAGGGCATCGCTCTGAACTGGAGGTGAATGTCTTGTATACAGAATCGTAGAAATCTCCGATGAGCTGGGGTAATTGGTACGTGTAGGTAAGCCTCCATCAAGTCTATTGATGTTAGAAATTCGTCTTGTTGAAGAGCTTCTGCGATGGACCAAAGAGTTTCCATGCAGAACCTTCTCAACTTGATGAACTTGTTCACGTACTTGAGATCCAGAATGGACCTCCAGTCGCCATTTCTTTTGGGAACCGTAAAGAAGATTGAATAAACTCCCTGCCCCCTTTCCTCCTCGGGGACCGGTTCGACGGCTCCTATTTTGAGTAGATGTTGCATGGCCTGAACTGTGATGCCCCTCTTGTGAGGGTCTTTCTTGAGTGGCGAGATGAGGAATCGCTCCGGAGGAAAGGTAGAAAATTCTATCGCATAGCCTTTGGAGACAATCTCTAATGCCCAGGCATCCACCTTGGACTCTACCCAGGTTTGCTGGAACCTGAGCAATCGTCCCCCCACCGGAGCGTCTTGCGAGTCAGGGTCTCTGCCCTTTGTCCTCGGAGTCCTGCCTGCCACCACGATGTCCCTGCTGTTTGTTGAATTTGGAGTGAAAAGGACCCCTGCGTGATTGGGTTCGGGGAAGCGTCCAGTTGCGCTTTTGATCCTGTCGGCTTCTAGGCAATGTGTGATGAGATCTAAAAGAATGATAGCCGAAGGACCTTCTCTCCGGTCTTTTGATGGATTTTGGGAGCGCCTTCTTTTTGTCCTTAGTTTCGACTAGGATTTTTTCTAGCTGATCCCCAAAGAGCTTGCCGCCCTGGATAGGGTAGGACATCAGGATCAGTTTGGCTTGAAGGTCAGCTTGCCAAACCCGAAGCCATAACATGCGCTGCATGGCTGAGGAAGACGCCATTGCTCTGGACGTCATAGACAGTGAATCTAATGTAGCGTCCGCCGTAAAAGTGCAGGCCTTAAGTATTCTGTTGGCTCCTTCCAACAGTCTACTGTTGTTCTGAGGCAGCAACTGGATCAGCCTCCTGGTCCACACTACAGCTGCCCTAGAGACCACAGAGGCTATGGCGGAGGCCTTTATGGAAGTGGCCATGGCCTCATGTGCACGCTTTAAAATTGCCTCACCTTTCTTGTTGAGACCGTCTTTAATCATGCCCTGTCCATCCTCGGAGAGGAGTCCTTGAGACTGGAGTGCTGCCACTGGAGCATCTATGACCGGCACCTGCAAGAGCTCGTCAGCAAAATTAGGCAATGCATACAGCTTTTTCATGATATTGGGGACCTGCTTGGTGGCTGCTGGCAGTGACCATTCTGCTTTAAGCTGCCTTTCAAAGAAATCGGGGAAGGGAAAAACTCTGGGGTTGTTATCAGCCCTGGAAAAAAATTCCTTGTTCCCCTTAGGTCTAGACTTGGCCCCCTGTGGGGCAGTCTCCTCCTCCTCTCTTTTTTCAGACTTGTTCAGGTCCAATGCTGAAAGCGTTTTGGACAATAAATAATTGTAATCTTCCATCTGGAATAGCATAATGGATTGATCAGAGGATGCCGAGGCTAGCTCTTGTTCCTCCTCTGAGAGAAACTCCCCCTCCTCAGAGTCCTCGCCAAATGAGGAATCCCCCTCAACCCATCCGGGTGTTTTTCCCTGCTGGTTTTTTGGCTGCCTTAGTTGGCCAGGCTGCGGGCCGATCGTCCAGTCCCTGGGAGGTGCCTGGGATTGCGGCCGGAGTGGCGGGGGGGGGGACCCGGGCTCCCAGCTTGGCAGATGGACCAGAGCTCTTTCCTGAGTGACCATCTGATTGCTGCCAAAAAATCCGGGGGAAGATTAGGAGGAGAATCACTTACATGTCCCTCCAGAGTGCCAGTATCGGAGCCCTGCATCTGGAGTGATGAAGAAGGCCGCATCTCTCCAGTCGGGAGGTTGGCAACTGCAGCGGTGCGGTTTGGCAGGAAAGCAGCCGCTGCGGCTCTTCCCGCCGAAACAGGGCTCCTAGCAGCTGCACCCGTTCCTGTATCTTGAAGTTGCTGTGCGGCTGCTCCCGGCACCATCTGCGACAGACGGGGCCGTTTTTTGGCGGGCTGTTTCCTCTCCTCAGGCACTCTTCTGACGGGGGGCCGAGCAAGCCTCTGAGGCGAGTCGGACCCGGCCGGGCATGTTCCCGCCGTTGGAAGGACAGCCTCCGGGGAACAGCCCTCAGCCCTTTCCAGGAAGGAGTCTTCAGAGTCGGATGACTCGTGCGCTTGTCCCTCCATTCTTCTTCAGGCTCTTTGAAGAAGCCTTTACCCTTTCTTTCTCTCTCTCTCTCTCTCTTTTTAACAGACAAGACTGGAGAGAACAAACAGGAGAGGACAGACAAAGGGAGGTATAGACAAGGAGACTAAGACACTGGGTCACGAAAATACAGACGAATAGATTGAACAGGGTAGCTAAGCTATCCTAAAGAGCACTGCTCTCCCCTGAGGCAGGAAAAGAACTGAGGAGAGAGGGTGGTCCCACACACACCAAAGGAAGAGGAAGAAGTTTTAACTTCCTGCCTCCCCGATTGGACGGTGGGAAACACCCAAGATGTCCTCCACCTCAGAGGGAGAATGAGCAACTCTTTGGAAAAATAGGACTTTACTATCTGGGCTGGCTTTTGTTGGCCTTTAGTAGAATATGAAATCCCAGTCTTATGTTTAAGTTATCATAAAGTTTATGTAGGTAATTTTTCATCAGTGGACCTAATAAGTAATGGGTACAATGCATAGGTACAGACATAAGGACCTGCTGAATTAGCATCAGCACGCCAGCCTGCAGCGTATGTACAGCATCAAAAGTGAACTACCTTGCACTACCAAGTATAGACCATGCACTATCAATCATGGCTGGCCCTGTCCACCATACTGGGCCACTTGTTCTGCTACTGCTACAGGAAGCAAGACTAGTACCATTCAGCATACAGATCAGACAGACAGCAATGGATTTGCCAAATCAAATGGAAAACCCAAGGCCATTTGTTATGCCGTTATTTCTATCTCTGCACTTTTATTTATGTATAACACCTGTATGCTGACTTTCTTTCCAATTTAGGATCCCCAAAGTGATGAACCAGCACAACATGAAAACAATCTTTAAAATAAAACTAATAAAATTTAAAACAATGAAACACAGGCATGAATAGGAAGGAGGGCCACTGAAAGTTAATGAGGGAATGCCAAACAAATCAGAAAAGTCTTCACCTACTAGTGGAAGAAAATGATAGAAGTGGACAAATGAATCTCTCGGGGGAGGGAATTCCACAGACTGAGAAGACCTGTTCTTGGATGGCCACCCATCTAGCCTCAAATGATGGGGACACCTGAGCAGAGCCTCTGATAATGACGGGAGTTATCAGATAGGGTCATATGCGAGTAAGCAGCTCTTAAGGTATAGTTGGCCCAAGCAACATAAGGTTTTAAAGATCAACTTGTTCTCACTTTCTGGGTCCAAACATTTACATGAATCACAAAGCTGACTCTCATTTGTAGTAGACAAGTCAGTAGGCATGGACACTGGCACCTCCTCCTAAGGAACTTCATGTCCCTTTTGTTGTTGATGTTTGAGCTACAATACATGAGAAAACTTTCTGGACCACTTTAGCAGTCACTCTATGCCCATGTCAGCAGCAATGTCAGTATTTGCCGTGACATTTTAGACTGCAGTATGAACAAGGTTACTGGAATAGCATGGTGAGGGAGAAAAGAATCCCTCGGTTTCAACATACATAAAACTTCTGGAATATTGAATTCCATCCAGGTAGATCAGGAAGGGCAAAAAGAAACAGAACTAAGGAAATAGAAAAATGGAGGACAACAGCAGCAAGCAATTCCACAGTTGCTGAGATCTAAAAACCAGATAAGGACCTGAAAATTCTTGAGAATAAGAATTAACACACAGCCTGCTTTCCTGTTTGGTGCTGCTTAGATAGTACAGGCTGAATGTCCTGCATGCACAAGGCTAAACACAAGAATCTTCTGAAGCAGCATCGGCGCTCTAGACAGTAGAAATGTTAAATCTACTCTTACAGGATAGCTGTATCAGAGTGGGCTTGGGTCAGTCACAGCTTCCCAGAGCTCTCTCAGCCCTACTCACCTGAAAGGGTGATTGTTGTGGGAAATAATAATTACATATTTTGTAAACTGCTCTGAGTGGGTGTTAAGTTGTCCTGAAAGGCGATATATAAATCAAATGTTGTTGTTATAAGAATGACCTTCTGCAGGACATGAGAGTGTTGGTCAAAGAGCAATGGTGGAACAGAAGCTGCATCTCCACCAGGCTCCCAAAGTCTTGGGTTTGTTATTGGCAGCGATTCATGCAGAACTATTACTGTATATCATCATCATCTCCAATCATCTCTCTTTGGCTTGAGGATGATAACTGGTGCATATTTCATGGCATAACATTTTTTTTATAAATTTTTTTATTTTTAATTGCTAACATCAAAAACTACAAAAAAAAGGGGAAAAGGGAACAGGGGGAGAGGGAAAAAACAACATAAAAACACACACACTACATCTACAAGTATTGCATTCCCTTCATAATACAATTATTTAAAGTTAAACTTTCTAATATGCTATTAGATTGGTAGATCTTATAAAATACGTACAGTCAGGATCAGGTCTTCTCCCCCCCTCCCCGCGTCTCGGTCTCAGTTCTCTTTGAACAGCTACAGTAGCTGCACTCACTCCCTCCTCCCCACTCCCCCCTTCAGATTCTAAATCTTCTTCTTGCTGGAACTCTTGATGATTAAACACAAAGTCCCTCAGCTGTACTTCCGATATTATCTTGTAGGCTTTGTCTTTATATCTGAACCAGATACCTTTCGGAAGTAACCATTTGTATTTTATTTCACGCTTCCTCAGAAGAGCTGCAAACCTTTTATATTTGAATCTTCTTTTCCGAGCTAAAAATGGAACGTCCTTCAATATCTTAATCAAGTCCACATTGTACGAATTATATAAGATGGTGTCCCGAGTCTTCTTAGATGAAAAATCAATAATAATCTCGCGAGGCAGCTGACGCTTTATTGCATATTTTGAAAATGTCCGACGGACTTCCAGAATATCGCTTTTTAACTCTTCTTTAGTTGCCTTTGCGGATGACGCCAAAAGTTCCGACACCAAATCCTTTAAGTTTTCACTTTCCTCCTCCTTCACATTCTGAAGACGCAATACCGTCTGAGCACGATCCACTTGTAATCCTATCAATTGATTCTCCAAAAGCTTTACTTCTTTGTTTGTTGCTTTCATGAGTACTGCATTTTCCCGAGCAGACTGCTCTGCCCCAGACGCTGCATCTTTAATGGTTTTCACTTCATTCTCAACTGAGCCAACCCTTTGTCTGATTTCATTTAGCTTATCAACAAAGGGCTTCATAACTTCAACGGCCGACCATTTAACCACCTCTTCAAGAGTTTCTCCCTTCCCCTGTAGTGTCGCCAAAACGTATTTGCTCACAGCAGGGCTCTGCTTTTTCGTCGCCATCTTAGGGGGGGGGAGTCTGCCAACTAAGTTCCGAAACTCAGTGAAGGGGAAGATATCCGGACCTTCTTAGCTTCAACTCCCACCAATCCTTCGCATACACTTGGAATAACAGAAGGGATTCGCTTACTTACAGGTTTTCACCTTAAATCTGCTTGTTGCCATTCTCCATGGCCCGGCAGCACGCGATGTGCTGCGCAAGTCTGCCGGCCTCCGTAGGAGCAAACGGGCCATTTACCCCCTGCATTGACTTCAGGGGGCTCTTCCCGCAGCACTCCGGACCCTGACCCCCTCACTGGGAGTCCTGGGGGTTAACCCTTGCAGGTCAACCACCCGGTCAGGCTGCTCGGCCACTTCCTCCCGGACTTGCGGAAAGCAGCGTCCGACATAGCCAGGAAAACGAAAACGAATCGGCATAATATGAAGCTTTCCCCCACAGAAATAGTTTCTGATAATCTCTCACTGCTCATACCACCAATAGTGAAGCTATAAAACAGAAGAGCGATGGTGGGAGCCTCCTCTAAAAATCATGATTTAACAGCAGCCAACTAAGTTTGAAGATTAGAAGAGACTCTGTAGAAGTTGCTGCTGCCTCCAAGAGAGACAGGAAAAGATAAGGAATAAAGGTTGACTGTCATAGTCTTGCTAGCATTCCTCATGATTGTAAGAGCTGCTTTTGACGTTTTTTAGCTATAATTACAGACTTGGACTAGGAAAACTGTAGCAATGCCTAGGCCTGATTAAATGAATTAAATTACTTCATTAAAAAAATAACCAAAGCAGAACATAATCCTTTTGATCAAATGTGGTTTAACATACTAACTTTATCCATGAAACCTTGCTTCCTTTCACACGCTGTAAAAACAGAGAGTACATATATCTGGCATTTTTTTCAATTCTGTATATTCTTACTGATTTAAAGTAAAAAATATTAGCATGCATCTTATCTGCATTCCAGTGATATCATCCGTGTTGCTTAAACTTTGTATGGATCACTGTATTATATATTTGCATCCTATAAGAGTGCTGCTTGCAGTTATCTCAACTACCCAACTCAATAAAGCGAGATGCTAGGATCATCAAAGAATGTCACAGGTTGTTGGGTTTTTCTATTGTGAAATTTTCAGTAGATTTCAAGTGAACTTTTTATTACCAAGATATAGAGAAGTCTGGCTCTCAGGTTGACCTCTTCTGGTGGCAAGCATTTTCTGGATTAAAATCCATTAGACAAATAAATGCAAATGTATTTTAACTTAATTTTAAATATTACAGTTTCCTTTGTCCTGCCTGCCTCCCCTGCTTCATTATTCTCTCCCGACTGCCTTGGCCTATGTGTCTACTAGCTCTCTTTCTTGTCTGTGTATACAATTTCACCTTCTAAAATGTTTACTGTGGGATACTGCAGATGAAAATGGAATATAAGGAGCCGATACTTTTAGTTATGATACTCAAGGACCAACTTAATCAGCAAGATAAGGAACTGTAGGAGCCAAAAGCAGAACTCACTCCATGCTTAACAACAGTGCAAGCAAGTGATGGGATGAAGAAGTCAGATCTCATCTGTCCGCACATCCCTGATTCCACCAAGGTCAACCTGGCTCCGAACCCTAAGCAATCAAATTACATACCACCCAGGCTTCTCCTTGCCAAATATTTACTGATGCTCAAAGGAGGGGGGCCAAATCCCTTCTGCCTAGCTGAAAGGTCTTTGGTTCAAGGATAATGGAGCCTCAAGAGTTTCCTGTCTCCATTTCCTGAGCGGTACTCCAACCCCAAGGTCCTGGTCTAAGGAATTTCCCCTTCATCCTTCAAATAATGTCTTATGGTGCTCACCTAAGCTTTATAATTAGAGCTGAATATTCTTTGCCTGCACTAATATTACTGCAAGGGAGACCAGCTCAGTTTGGTCTCTCCTACTGTCACTGTCTTCATGGCCTGAATCAGGTCATGCTGCTGACCTCCAATAATGTCATAATCATCCTGAGAGAGCTGCCCTCCATTGCACATGTACAGGCAAAGACAGCGATGCTTCATGTCTGGGTATGCAATCCAAGCACCATACACCATATTTCATTGTTCCATTCAGTTTTTTGTGAGTACTCGCAGTATGTCTGTTGAACAATCCTAAGCAGATCTATCAAAAGTATGCCACATTTTATTTAATAGGGATTACTGCCAGGAAAGTGTTCTTAGGATAGCAGCCCTTGGTGCAAGGAACCCCTCCACTCTCTCTGGCGCAGCATGTCAGCCAATATTACCAAGATATAGAGTTAATAGTCAACTTTAGAAACACACTTAAAACTTACACTAAAATACTCCAGGCACCATTATATATAGGCTACTTTAGGTACTGATTAAAAACCTACATAGGTCATAGCTGTGGGCAGAATGCATAGCTAAGGGCAGTCATAGAAGAGGTGATGATCTTAGATGGAATAAGAGGGGGGACACCCGCTGGTCCTCACCCAAAGGCTCATTGGAACATCTCCATTTTACAGGCCCTGTAGACCTATAATAGGTTCTGCAGGGCCCGGATCTCCACTAGGAGAGTGTTCCACCAGGCTGGGGCCAGGGCAGAAAAAGCCCTGGCCCTGGTGGAGGCCAGATGGATGTCCCTCGGGCCGGGGACCACCAGGAGTTGTTTGTCCTCAGAGCGCAGCGCCCTGCATGGGACGTAATGGGAGAGGTGGTCCCACAGGAATGCCAGTCCCAGTCCGTGAAGGGTTTTAAACACCAAAGTTAACACTTTGAACTGGATCCAGAACTCCACTGGGAGCCAGTATTACTATTTACCAAGAAAGTGATGATCGGCTCGCGGTATGCCCCTTTAAGAAAATGACAGACCGCAACTCTTATCTGCACTATTGGTGCTTTCATTTGTGCCACATTAGAAATAATATTCGGCCAGTTTTTGAGCGTCAAAAGGAATTCAACCCAACAAATCAGTTCTGCAAATAGCAGCAGGCACATGTTCAGGAGTTTAAATGGAGATGGTATCCTGAGAGTACTGTAGATAGAGTACAGCAATGGGCAGAACAGTATAATAGACAGGATCTTATGACAACACGTAGGACCAATTCGGGGTATAGACTGAAGTGTGTGTTGGACTATACCCCACTAACATTTGCCATTAAAAAGGCCATCATTGAGTACTGGCATTTGGTGGAAGATATCCCTTGCTGCCATGCTCCACCCACAATAGCATTTCTCAGGACCACGAACATCAAGGACATGCTGATTAGATCTGAATTTGTGAGCACCCCAAAGATAGATTCTAGGGGTCTCCCCAGGGGACATTATAGTTGCGGCAATTGTAAAATCTGCCCTTTAGTAGTGAATGTAAAGGAGCTCCTAGCACTAAATGAAGGAAAACAAAGATTTTAAATTTGCAATACAGAGAATGTGGTGTATTTGATCAAGTGTAAATGTGATATTTTGTATGTTGGCAGCACCACACGTCAGGTGAAACAACGCGTGTTTGAACATCAATCTTGTATAAGAAACCAGGTAGCAGAAGCACCTATGGTTTCCCATTTTGTGGAAGTGGGTCACAGTGAAACTGACTTGAAATACACAGTGCTATATGTGTCCAGAGAAAAATGTCTGGAGGCAATCAATACAGATATTCATAGAAAGGAGGCTTATTGGATTTATAAGTTGAAAAGTTTGACTCCGGGGGCATGAATATCAACAATGATTACACTTGTTTCCTTTAACCAGTTATGGGGGCATTCGACTTAAGTAATATCTCTTTAAGTATTTTTGATACATGGCAGCCAGGTGTAAATGATTAGTATAAATGGCTATCAAACACTTATCTTGCACGCAGCCATTTGAAGGAGCGGGAATCAACGTCTAGATGATTAATGCAGGAATAGTATGTGAATATATATTGGAATCTTTTAAATGGATTGTATTAATCTCTTATGCTGTAGAATAGTACATTTTGTATGTTCTTTTATTAAGGATATGAATTTATGAATGCAATAGACATCAGTACCAGCGTGCCAGCCTGTGCCATCTTTGATAAATATCAGAAATGGGACCAAAAAGGAGAACCAGATGGTCACTATTTGCCAGGCAATACAATTGGTGCCCCTCACACTACCCTTTGATGAACTGTGCATAACGGACAATCTTCCTTGGACTTTTTAGCTTAATGTGCTTGACTTTGAAGATGTATGCCTTGTACTATACCACTGATGAAATGGTGCTTCTCTTTGTATGAGCAATTGTAACATTGTAACTGATGAATACTAGCACTTTGAACGAGTATTTGCAATATTGTTTCTATTGAATATTGACACTTTCAAGGTATAATACATAGGAATTATGAATAGATGATCTATCTTAAGCACTAGCACTTTCTGTACAGTTCTCAGGGTTGTCTTCCTGTGTGTTATTAATGTTTGGAAAGTAGTATATTGAGATAAAAGCAGGGCTCATTTTGAGGGGGAACATGCCGGAACACCATTCTGGCAGTTCCTCCAACAGGTCACGTGTCAGGTGGCCCTGCCCACCCGACTTTTGGCCATTTTGGACCATTTCGGCCTTGACTGGGGCCGAAATGGCCCATATCAGGTCGGTGCTGGGTGGGGGAACTCTCCCCTGCCCAGCACCGACACGATCCCAGCCGTTTCAGCCCCAATCCAGGCCCCAATTGGCCAGTTTTGGGGCCAAAACAGCCCAGATCAGGGCTGAAACAGGCGAGACTGGGTCGGGCCCCCACCTGGCACTGACCCGATCTGGGCCATTTTGGCCCTGATCCGCCCCCAAAATGGCCACTTTGGGCCATTTTAGGCCCATTTCTGCAAGGATTGGGGCCAAAATGGCCAGGATCGGGTCACTGCCGGGGGAAGCACCCACGCCTTTGAAGCTGCCCATACTTTAAGGAGGCATTTGGAGATTGCCCCCAGACACACACTACCAATTTCATTGCCATCACAACTTCTCTATTCTTCCATTGCCTTTAGCATACTGTAAAGCTGGCTGATGAAGGAGCCAAAGTTAATGACGAGGAGACTCAAGGGAAATGGGCAGAAAAAGGCAAGACAAGAATATGAAAGGTGACACATAGGAGAAATAGGAGTAGGAGAAAAGAAGGAAATGTGAACATGGCAAAGGAGGGCAAAGAAGGAGGAAACTTTAAAAGGGTTAAGGAAGAAATGATGAAGGGGTCAAGAAGGAGGGCTGCATGCAAACATCAGGTAGCTTTGTCATAAAAGCAAGATGCTGCAATGTTGCCTGGAACTCTTTCTAGCAGCATGATTCTAACACTTGCTAGCCAAAGTCTATCTAATATATAACCTCAGCCTTCTTCCAGAGCATTTAGGACACTGTACATGGTTCTTCTATCCATCCTCACAGGTACACTGTGGGGGAAGTTAGGCAAGAAGAGTCACGGGTTCAAGGTCACGCATCAAGCTTCATGACATATTGGAGATTTCAACACATCTCACAAATCCCAACCTGACACAGTAACCACTTCATAGTTTCAGATGGGTAGTTGTGTTGGTATGCAGTAGAGTATCAAGGTTCGAGACTAGTAGCACGTTAAAAGCCAACAAGATTTTCAGAGTATGAGCTTTTGAGAATCAGAATTGTAGTACACAACAGAATTAAGAAGGCTGAAAAAAACAGCAAAATAATATTCTTGCTGAAGAACAAAATCCACTGCAAGATTTGAGTCCAGTGGCACCTTAAAGACCAACAAGATTTTCAGGGTGTAAGCTTTTGAGAGCCAAAGCATCCTTCTTCAGATATCTTCAGTCAGGACAAAGACTGTAATATTAATTTCAGGCCTCTAAAAATAAGACTATTTTGGCAATTAAAATAATTCTGAATACATATAAGAACCTCTACTAGAAGTGTTTTTTTTTCACTTTCAAAACACATACTCACCTGATATTTTTATATTTTAAGAGGTGAGTAAGATGAATCCAGTACTGCCAAACAGTTTGAACACATGATTCTTCCTGTGTAATTCCAGTGGACAGTGAGACTTGCCCCCCAAAAGGTAGGAACATGCTACTAACGAACTATATTTATAGAAAATAAACGTCAACAGGTACCTTCAGTTGGCTCATTTTATTTTTTTATGCTTCAAATGAGAAAAACATTGTCTTTAAGACAGGAACTTCCTTAAAACAGTTAAAAAATATATATCTTATTCCTGTGGTTGGAAATGCTGTCCATAGGCTAAAAGAACTAAGATAATTTGTTAGAGAAAGAAAGCGATAAGAACCTAAAATTTCACCCAACCCACCTACATACAGCTTCTGAATGTCAAAAGGTTGCATGATCTCAGTGCACTAAGGCAAAGCAGAAATATGTGCCTTTTCTGAAACGGAAAATGAATATACAACAGTTCAAACATTGTTTTGCAATTTTAAAAAGTATAAAAATGTGCTTAATTAAATGGCTTTACGTGCAAGCCTTGAAAGCACATTCTGAACTGTGTTTTAAAACTCTTGCTTAGGGATATTTCCTGTGCATTTGCGCTCTTCTAAATCCATTGAAGTAAATGGGCTTAAGAGTATAACTCTGCTCATAACTGTACTGTAAATACTCTGTATATAAGAACATATCACCACACAAAACTGTCTACCATGGTTAATGGCATAGCCGCTAAATTTGGAAAAAAATTCTGTGACACACTGAACATGAGAGTTGTACGATGGAGGTAGATAGACAGATAATCCACATACGCTATCGATCTGTATATGAATTTTAAAAGTTATTACATAAACATTGTATGATCAAAATCTCCTGAAGATATAAATTAAGGATGTATTCAGACATTTAACAGTGGTTAAGTGAAAATGGATAAAAAATTATCTTGTTAGTGGGTTCATGTGCACCTTGACCTCTCCCCTTCTTACGAGGAGAATCACAATAATTATATATCTAATTTTCAACATGGCCCCATCTATGGATACTTAAATCCAGAGACTAGAATCATGCACAGACAGCGGCCATTGCTAACCAAACACACCATTATTGCCAGTTCAAGTCCTGGTTTCTGTCAGTAAAAGCAGGCAACATAGGCCTTTCCAGTGCTGCTTTGGGCTCCAATGTGCGCTCTCTTTCTCTCTCTCTCAAATGCCAGCAACAGCTCTCTCCCACTCCACTGTCTGTTTGCTGAAACTGAAAACCAGAGCTGGTCATGGCTTTTTTTTGTTCGTACTGCTGTTCGTGCCCATCTCTACTCCTGGCCCACAACAAGCCTCTGCTGACAAGGCCAAGACCTGAGGGAAGCCGGAGGCAGGGCTGGAAAGCAGCAAGAGTGGGGGTGGGGTAAAGAAGCCAGGTGTTGGGCCTTATCTTAGGGGTGGGAATATGGGGGAGCAGGGTGGGGTGGTGCAAGGTGAGAGGGGGATTTAAGGAGTACTTGGAACTCTGGCCAGGGAGGAAAAGGATGGGGGGGGGTCTGTCCCTGTGCTGAAGGGGCGGCCTCTTGGGCAGAAAGGAGCTTTTGAGAGATCTACAACCCTGGCACCTTGCCTGCTACTTCTGAGGCCCTGGGAGAGCTCCAGCAAGGGCGCTCACAGTAGCAACTGCTGACAAGGCAGCTGGGAGCAGGACCTGGGAGAAAGAGACCAGAAAGTGCAGTGGCACCATGGCTGACAGGCAGGTGGTAGACCTGGCCTTGAAGAATGCTCAGAACAACAAATTCTTTTTATGTTCCTCTTACATGAAACTTTATCAAAATTGTAGAGTCCAGTAACACCTTTAAGACTAACCAACTTTATTGTAGCACAAGCTTTTGAGAAACACAGCTCTCTTCATCAGATGCATGGAGGGTATGAAGAAACTGGCCAGAGATATATAGGGGGAGAGGGGAGAGGTTACAAGGAGTGAGGACCATGTAAATGTAAATCAGTTGCAAAAGTTATGAAAGTGGTGGAGTGCACAATCCAGGCTGACTGTGACCCCTTCCCATCATTGCTGAATCTGAATGGAATGCCTGAAGGCAGTTACTTCTAGTAATGAGATCCTCTTTAAAGATGTTAAACATTAAGTAAACTTCAATGCAAAGACATGTTGGGTGAAGTGGTTTCTGGTATTTATGGAACACACAAATTGTCAACCTTCCTGTTGTAAACTAGACATGCATGCTACAGTTAACTAATTTCTGCACTCATACTGAGCCCCAGGTATTCTGAAAAAATAATACTGGAAACATATTTCAATTCTGATACGTTATCATTTCATGCTCTGTACTGAATAATTAGTTGTTTCTTCAATAAAAAACATGGAATGACAACATAACTCAATAACCATGTTAACTAAATCTACTGAAGTTGCTTTTAAGGAAATAAAATAACTTACCTTGCTGTGCAAGCGTGGACCTCAGCATCCCACTCTTAGACCATATTTTTATTTGTCCATCTTCACCAACTATAACAAAGGAATGTTTAACAATACCAGTGCATATTATAGAATGAACAGTCTTAACACTGGACATTTAAAGTTGTATTAACTTTATATTCTGAATTCAAATTGACGAATAATTATATTTAACTTTTGTGTGGCAAATCAAGTGCCAAACTTTCTCATTTACCTGGGATTCCTATGCTACTCTAAAATTACTGTAATGCACCATGGACATGGTATGGCAATGGCTGGAAGTGCACCAGAACAGGGTTATGTTGGCTAAAAGTGATTTATTAGCTAGCACAATGGTACTCACTCCACAACTTGTGGAGAGCCACATTCACAATTACCATTAACGAAAGAGCCAAAAGTATTGTATGACCAGTGCACCTCCTCAACAAATACAGACATACAACGAGAAGTATTAATATTGAACATATACCCACAATCCTTTAAATTACCAGAGTACCTCTGTGCATGTCTCTACTACTGAAGCTTAGGTAAGCCTTTTGTACCAGAAATGAGGGAAGAGGCTTCATTGTCTTCCTGCTCTCTCCTCATCATGAGAAGAGTGGTGAGAGAGTCTGGTTACTGAGATGCTGGGAGGAGGGTCCACTGGAGTAAAATCAATACCACCCCACTGTGGCCAGCATGTTCTTTTCCTGAGTTGCAACCTTGGAAGAAGAGTGGTGGTTATAGTTTCTTTTCTCTGGGGCTAGCTTGCTCTTCTTCTGATTCCTGTCTGAGAGTACAGAGGTTGCTACAGGGCAAGGCATGCTGAAGAGAATGGGTTCTACTTCCTTCCCTAGCACAAGGCTCATGGTGGCTCGCAATCTATCTGTCCTCCAGTCCCTCCAGTGGCAGCTGTTTCAAAGCACAAACCACCTGCCATCTCAAGTCTTAACAGGCAGTGGTCTTGCCCACTTTCCTGGAACATAGGATAGGTGCCACATTGGAGAACAATGCTCAGAGCAGCCACCGGGGTTCCCAAGCCACTGAGTATCACTGAGCTAGTGACTCTCATGTGAAAAGTGACAGGCTTAGTTTCATTCTATTTGCTTCCACCAACTTGGGAATGTATTAGATGGTAGCAGATATGTTCTATAGCATACAAAGCTATGCTTTTGTAACGATACTGATACGTCACGTTACTGAAATTAAATGGTAATGGTGGTGTGAGCTTAAAGGTTATTTAAATCTGCTAGTACTACGTTTAGCACAGCTAGGAGAAAAGTCAAGATCAACACACTGCATATGAGGGAGAAAGTATCAGGAGAAAATTTCTTCTGACATAAAAACCTTTTGTGGTACTATATGCAAAAGATTTGATAGTGATGAAACAAAAGTTGTTCAGAGCTGCCTTATATCCATATTAAATGATCAAGGTAAGAATACTTATGTTTATTTTTAATGTTAATACCACAATATTGTACTACATAGCACTTAACTTCAGATTCCTGGGAATCCTCAAAAACATACATTCAAGTCCCTGCTTCACATTTAGAAAAGTGAATAAATCCAACCTTTTACCATTCCTTTGATTTATAGCAATTTACCCTACAAAGTGAAAGTGAGCAGCCTTGCCTTGCCATTAAGTAGATGGAAAAGATGCAGAAAGTATCAGTCAGCTGCCAAGTTGACTTTGTGTACCTCCTCCACAAGCATAGGCAGAGATGCACTCTCTCTCTTTACATAACCACAGCAGTCAACTATGGAATTTTAGAATTACGTTAGTAGCTAGCCTCTGTGTTGGGTTATCCTTACAGATATTCAGCATGCTATGCTCAACTTACATGTTAAATTTTCAAGCTTTATCAAGACACATTGTGGTTTATAATCTACATCATAATTTTGCCTCCAGATTTAAAACATTTTCTACTGCTCACAGTGCAATCCTGAACAGGTCTACTCAGAATCCAGATCTATACAAAAGGACTTACTCTCAGGAAAGTGTCAGTCACCTGAAGTATCTTCTGGCTTTCCTCACTTTGGTTCTATGACAATTACCTGAAGCATGATTATGTGAATGCCTACAAGGTAGTCTGGATCCAGCAGAAGATACTGACAGATGCAGGTCTTACCTACTTTTCCTCCCCTCAACAGTAATTTCTTATCCCAGGAAAACTGATTCCTGAGGAAGCAGGACCTGTATGGAATAACAACCATGTGGGGCAGTGGGCTGCAGTGAGAAAAGCATCTTATCTCCCTTCCTGCCTCTTTCGTCAACAGAGTCCAGCTGATGGGAAAGGATGGAGCAATTTCATCCGCTTCTCACTCATTTGGTGTAATGGTTAAGAGAGCGGGACTTTAATCTGGAGAACCAGGTTTGATTCCCCACTCCACTTGAAGCCCTGGGTTGGTCTCAGCTTCTAGGAACTCTCTCAGACCCTCCCACCTCACAGGGTGTTTTGTTGTGGGGATAATAACAACATACTTTGTAAACCACTCTCAGTGGATGTTAAGTTGTCCTGAAGGGCTGTATATAAATGGAATGTTATTATTATTCACTGCAACCTGTCCCTCAGGGAGCGTGGTTATCAATATACATGTATGATGTTCCCTTGTCCTTAAACAACAGAAATGGCACCAGAGATATTCTTAATATGCCACATATAACTAACTAGATTATTTACTTTAGAGGGGGATGGTCAGGTGAAATCAGTGGTTGAAAATTTCTGAGGTAATTCAACATAAAATCAGAGACTTCAGTACTTATGTTCCTCACGGTTACTGTTGCTTCTGTTTTGAGGCTTTGGTTCTCTTGTTTCTCCACAACCACTTTAGGATACTCTCTTTTAGTATTCTCTTTTCTGGAGTTTGGAATGCTGGTGCCCACTTTCTAGTACCCCAAACCCCTTTTCTTAACACACCAGTGCCTTCCTTCACTCCTTAACTGAATCTGAAGGTCTCCACAGGCAGTTTCCAATCACACCTGACCAGGGATCTCTCCACTCTCCAGAGCTACCGCCCTGTTTGAGTGGATAGAGAAAATCTCCTCTCCTTAGAAGATCTATCCCCTTTCTTTGGCCCGTTTGGGAGTCTGCTCCTACTTCCCAAACCTCCTTACCCACTTTCCCCAGTTCTCCTGCCAGTGTTAAAACTGCTCTCTGTTAGGACTCCATCTCCCAACTCTTCCCACTGGATCCCTTTCTGGTAGCACTGAAGACAGACCCTCCTCTTTCCAGCTCATGCTACCCAATCAGATCTCTTGGAGTAACTTGTCACTCAAAGCTCTCTGATTCGGTGATGGATTATAACCTTAACAGTCCTGCAGCCCTTCCAGGCTTTTTAAAAATGTGCAATCTGTCACAACTCGCATCTCTTGGCATTAGTTTTCCTAGGTCTGGAAATAGCTTCTGGGAGGGAGGGAAAAGCAGAGGAGTTCTGCATTATACCCTGTATATATTCCATATAATAGTTAATATTTGTGATTTTATCTACTTTCCTTTCTTGGACTCCTTCCAGGTCTCAGATGGGAGAATCTTGGGAGTCTAAAAAGGAAAGATTAATAGCCTAGGTTTGATCTGTCTTTGGGTTTTTATCATAAAAAGTCTGTTATATGCCTCTTCACAGGGACGAGATAAGACACTGTATGTGTGAAGCTACCACCACCTTTGTGATACTGGCAGCTATCCCACTTGTCACATTAATTTTTTTATAAACCCAGATATTCCTTAACAAGCGCCTGCTTTGTATATCCCATTAAGCTACATCAGCTTAAACTACTCAGGTGATGCATCTTTTGGCCAATTCTGCAGGTTGCTGCTGAACATATTGAAAAGTGAAGGTTAAAAAAAAAAACACAGAGAAACAAGCATGACTAGAGGATCTCTGAACAAAGAGGCAATGACTGCAATTCATAATGGACATGGAAATGAATGAAATAGATAAGTGCTAGTGTGAGCAAGAGCCTCCAGAAGGCTGTGTCAGTTTCACTTCGCCCTTTAAGAGGCAAAGAAGCAATAAACAAACCTTCTGAGCAGTGATCTCCCTGGCTCTGTAGAGAAGGGAAACTGACAAAGCCTTCGATCTTTTTTAAAACTCAGCTTCCCAGCTAACATTGCGACTTCCTTCACATGCTCCTCCTTGTGTAATTCGTCTCTTGTAGCTTAGCTCTAAGTAGTGACAAGCAACAATCACTACAGTCACCCTGACTGTGCAGGACTCTGGGAAGTAAGTACATATTCTTCGGGATTCTAGCCAAACAAGAAGAAAAAAAAATCCTTAACTCTTCTCACCCATCCCTAGACCATATTTCCATACACATTCTCACCATTCAGTGGGCATCTTACTTGTTTTCAATCATGTTAATGGCTTTACTTTGTTTCAGTTAACTACGTGTTCTTTGTTTTCGTTCTTTGCTACAAACACTAAGCTTTAAAAATGAGGCCATTGTACTTCTGAAGGCATTCTTTCCTTTGTTTTTACAAAAAACCTAAACAGCCACCAAAAAATACCCTCTTACCTGTAACAAGTGCTGTTCCATCATAATTCCATCTTCCTGCTAGTACAGCTCCACAATGAGCTTCAACGCTTTTTTCCACTCTTCCTGACTTGGAAATCAAATGGAACTTGCCTACACAAATTTGAAGTTGCTATATTAGATACCCAGTCTGCACTGGGAAGGCTATTTACTTCATGTTCTTGGAAATTTAAGAACACAGGTAAAATAAAAACAATTATCTGAACAATGCTGTACAGCAAGAGTTTGAGTCCAGTAGCACCTTAGAGACCACTAGATTTCCAGATGATGAGATTTCAAGAGTCAAAACTCCCTTTGCCAGATACAAGGAGTGGGAAAAGGCAGGAGTCTTTATACTCCAGGGAGAAGGTGGGAGAGGTAGTGCAAATTAAGAGTGTCAAAAAGTTAGCTATAATATATGTTGTAATTAATTTAATCTTGAAAGCTCATATCCTGGAAATCTAGTTGGTCTCTAAGCTGCAACTAGACTCTAATCTTACTCTTCTAGTGCAGTGCAGACCAGCATGGCTACCCGCCTGAAACTGTTTCATTCTTCTTTTTTTAAACTCCTTGCGTAGCTGGTTCATAGCAAAACCTATATGTTGATCACTAAGAAAGTTTTTCAGTTCATAACTGTTCCCATTAATCTCATGTACACCAAAACATAAAACACTTTCCAGATTTACACAACAGTATGGATCAGATGAAATGAAGTCATTCATGTTTAAATCTTGTTAAAATCAATGAGACAAATTAACTATCTAACATAGATCCATTGAAATAAATTGATTTTAGCCAGATTGGGGCCTATGTTATCTGCCTTTTATTTCTTTAATTGGCAATATTATTAATTACGGGAAAAATGAAATTACAGCTTTCTGTTAGGGAACAGTGCCATAAAGTTCCAGGTTCAAAGCTCACTGGACAACAGACCAACAGTGACCGATACAGAAGTATTCAACTTGTGATAGCCAGGAAAATGGTCTTCCTACAAACCCACTTTCGTTGATAAACAGAAGAAACAGAGACTGCTTGAACAGTCATATCTTGCATCTATGAAGTCGTATGTGCCCCTTGACTACTGGAGTTTGTTCAGGAAGATACTTTAAAATAAATGGCAGTGTTCAAAAGCTCATTTGGTGACTGCAGGCTTTCTACTTTCACTTCTCTCAGCCAGATTTAAAAAGTAAAATGTTTGACCATATGCTTTATTCATAATACAGTTTGGAACAGAATGTGAAGGGACTCAGTTTCAGCCTTACATTAACTCTCGGTGTTATAAAATACTGCTCCTTTCTTCCTGTTTTTATTATTTAATGAAACCATAAACTGGTCTCAAACTTGAAACAGTTTTGCAGTTCTGGAAAGCATTCAAATAAGAGATTAGCAGCCTATTCAAGTACAGTGTGTACAGAACCCATGTCTGTTATATTCATTTGCTACCACAGAACTCTTAAATTTTCTGCTGTAATTTTAATGGTTAGTTACACATAT